>NC_088410.1:101396561-101451410 GCF_034236695.1 Oncorhynchus nerka | reverse complement strand
TGTCTCCTCATTAGGGTCTCATATAGACTGTTGTCTCCTCATTAAGGTCAGGAATCCGGGTAGCTCTTTCAGCTAGCTGTCACCAGGAGTCCTTGGTATGGTACCCCAACAAGCCTCTGGGACTGGATTGAGTGACTTCACCTGTAGTTCACCTGTAGTGCATAAAATCTTGGACATAAGCAGGTTTGGTTAACAAACAGTTTCTCATTTGTTCTGTTTATTAGCTAAAACACATTTTTGTATTAGTTAATTATCCCGTGGGTCACATCCTATTCTAGAACACAATTTACCCATCCCCCCTTTGTTACCTGACTCTGCCCAGGTAACAACCTTGCTATTCTTAAACAATGACTTAGGTAAGATTTAGGAATTCTGTAACAATACTCTGTCAAGTTTCTTATCTACTTTAAAGAACTATCTGTGCTATCTTATATATTTTCTTAAATATATATATTCCGATAACCCTCATATCTCTCAAATTCCACTAAGCTTCTAACTGTTTGACAGATCTACAATCATTGATTTCAGAAAGAACATGTCTATAGTGGCACTTTCTAAAGTCCTTACATTTCCCTTAATCAATCTATCTTAATCCTATCAATAATCCTAAATCATCACAGATGTCCAATATTCCCTGTTAAATGTAATACTATTTTAAAGCGATATAATAATCAAACAAAGTCTGATAAATGCTAACCATATCAAAATCCTTCCTACACTAACAAGCCCTCTCCTTCGGGACCCTCAGTATTCTATCTGACAATAACATGGATTTAATATGTGCTGCAAAGTGTGGAATACACTTATCTACAGTAATTTATCACTCCAAAAAACTCCAACTTATTTTTCTATGTAATTTCCTGCCCTATTGGCTTAATCTATTTTATCTTCCCCTATTTATTCTCAATGATAAATATGACTTTTTCTCTGTTACAATACCAAATCATTAATAGCCCATTCAAAACTTCACAGCTAATGTTGTAAAACAGAATCCTGAACCACTTTCTCATTTGTGGTTCCAAACAATAATTCTAAACCCCCTCACCAAAACTCCATTATTATGAATTACCTTAAAACTAGTAACTCAATATGACCACATTCATTATACAAATGACTCTCCCCTGAGGCTGATCAGACCTCAGAAGACAGTCATGATAAGATCTATAGGTCATAAAATTAAAAAAATTCACTTGTATAATTAAAACTCATAAAGCTAAAACTCATAAAGTTCCATAGTGGCGTGCCTCTTTAAAATAACTGCACTAAAACAAACAGTCCTAACAATGGTTTTATGTGCATATACTTGCAGACCTGTTTTAATTTGGTCGTTTATGGCCTCATTCTCCCCAAGATTATAATCCCAGGAAACATCTAAAATTGGAGACACCTAAACATCAATATTTCCAGAAGAACACAACACTCCTAACTAGCATTCACTATGCTAATTCCGATTCAGAAACTCAAAAGTGAACTATAAACTAAACCTAATGATGATTCCCCTTTAACTAAAATCATTAATCATAAGTTTTTAAACAACGTCAATGTATATGCTTACTTAAATGAACATGCTACCCTTAGATACAATTTGCCACGATAACATTGTTGTATTGCCTGCTTCCTCTGCATGGAAATGTCGTACATTTCTCGGTGTAAGAAATCCGATAATTTAATCCCCGATATTTAATAAATATGCAAATTCGCATTCTCCATAGCTCCTGTAGTGACTTATTTGAGATAACTTCGATCCGTCCCGGAATGAAGAATACCTACTGTGCGCGCGCATGTCTACGTGTCAGGGGGAAAAGTTTGAATAGCCAAATTCAACCCTCGGCCTGACTTCCCAGAAACATATGCAGTTGTATGTTTTTCTATAGAGGTTGCTTTTTAAACTTTAAATACCCTAACATGGTTCCACACAATTGAAAAGTGCTCAAATTCACACGGTGTTACATAAACAATCAAACCTGGAATCACAACCATGGAATCCATTACCTACGATGTTTCACGATTCATACATCCAGTCTCTCTCTCTCTCCCATATTTTTTATTTTTTATTTCACCTTTATTTAACCAGGTAGGCTAGTTGAGAACACCTTTATTTAACCAGGTAGGCTAGTTGAGAACACCTTTATTTAACCAGGTAGGCTAGTTGAGAACACCTTTATTTAACCAGGTAGGCTAGTTGAGAACACCTTTATTTAACCAGGTAGGCTAGTTGAGAACACCTTTATTTAACCAGGTAGGCTAGTTGAGAACACCTTTATTTAACCAGGTAGGCCAGTTGAGAACACCTTTATTTAACCAGGTAGGCCAGTTGAGAACACCTTTATTTAACCAGGTAGGCTAGTTGAGAACACCTTTATTTAACCAGGTAGGCTAGTTGAGAACACCTTTATTTAACCAGGTAGGCTAGTTGAGAACACCTTTATTTAACCAGGTAGGCTAGTTGAGAACACCTTTATTTAACCAGGTAGGCTAGTTGAGAACACCTTTATTTAACCAGGTAGGCTAGTTGAGAACACCTTTATTTAACCAGGTAGGCTAGTTGAGAACACCTTTATTTAACCAGGTAGGCTAGTTGAGAACACCTTATTTAACCAGGTAGGCTAGTTGAGAACACCTTTATTTAACCAGGTAGGCTAGTTGAGAACACCTTTATTTAACCAGGTAGGCTAGTTGAGAACACCTTTATTTAACCAGGTAGGCCAGTTGAGAACACCTTTATTTAACCAGGTAGGCTAGTTGAGAACACCTTTATTTAACCAGGTAGGCTAGTTGAGAACACCTTTATTTAACCAGGTAGGCTAGTTGAGAACACCTTATTTAACCAGGTAGGCTAGTTGAGAACACCTTTATTTAACCAGGTAGGCTAGTTGAGAACACCTTTATTTAACCAGGTAGGCTAGTTGAGAACACCTTTATTTAACCAGGTAGGCTAGTTGAGAACACCTTTATTTAACCAGGTAGGCCAGTTGAGAACACCTTTATTTAACCAGGTAGGCCAGTTGAGAACACCTTTATTTAACCAGGTAGGCTAGTTGAGAACACCTTTATTTAACCAGGTAGGCTAGTTGAGAACACCTTTATTTAACCAGGTAGGCTAGTTGAGAACACCTTTATTTAACCAGGTAGGCTAGTTGAGAACACCTTTATTTAACCAGGTAGGCTAGTTGAGAACACCTTTATTTAACCAGGTAGGCTAGTTGAGAACACCTTTATTTAACCAGGTAGGCTAGTTGAGAACACCTTTATTTAACCAGGTAGGCTAGTTGAGAACACCTTTATTTAACCAGGTAGGCTAGTTGAGAACACCTTTATTTAACCAGGTAGGCTAGTTGAGAACAAGTTCTCATTTGCAACTGCGACCTGGCCAAGATAAAGCATAGCAGTGTGAACAGACAACACAGAGTTACACATGGAGTAATTCCTAGTTCAATCCAAACCAACGCCACAAACCTTATGATGCCTACCTAGGTATCAGCTGATAGTTTTTAGCATCTTTCCTGACTATCCTGGCGACTCTCAAATTACTGTTAAAAATGTATTTTGTAATATATATTTTTCAACTTCTGAAAAGTAACTCTAAGCTATAATGCATTTTCCCTCTAAATGCCACAACCCCTTTTCTCTGTTTAAATTTGAGGAACGATGTTGTTCAACGTGAAACGTCATCACACATCTGCCTGCCTCTGTTAAATATATATTCCCTATTCAGATTGCGTTCAGTTTTAAATTCTAATCATCAAAGTAAAACCAACCCAACTTCTCAACTTACCAAACTCTAACATTTAAACGTACCATGTTTTGTGCTAAACTTATCATATGTCAGTCGATTCATAAATAGCTATAACATTTAAGTCATTTACATTACATTTAAGTCATTTAGCAGACGCTCTTATCCAGAGCGACTTACAAATTGGTGCTTTCACCTTATGACATCCAGTGGAACAGCCACTTTACAATAGTGCATCTAGGTCTTTTAAGGGGGGGGGGAGAAGGATTACTTTATCCTATCCTAGGTATTCCTTAAAGAGGTGGGGTTTCAGGTGTCTCCGGAAGGTGGTGATTGACTCCGCTGTCCTGGCGTCGTGAGGAGTTTGTTCCACCATTGGGGGCCAGAGCATGAAATTGTATCGTATCTCTCCGTTATTCCCTACATTTAACTTTAGGTGACTTTCTCTTCTATGATACATTTATTTAAATACGACTCCCATCTCAATACATTATTCCCCCAGATCATTTTGGGCAAAATAGCGTATTACCTCAAGTGTCTCGCCATTATTTTTAATGCCTTCTTTTTCAACAACATGTATTCAATATAAAACACATAATAAACGTTCAGTTATATTTAGACAAACACTGGCAAAACATGCAAATGGGTGAATTTCACTCTAATATCAGTTTTAGTTAACCGCCTCGCCTGGGAACCGAACCGTGGATTGTCGTTGGTAAAACTGCTGTGCTCACCACTATACCACCTGCGCTATGGAATTGACTGAGACTCTCCGCAATTATACCCATTTTTACAGTTATCTGTATTTGTTACTCCGACAATTAGACAACAGAAAATAGCCCCAATTTAGACGCCCAAAGTTTTCCCTGTTAGAATTCTTGTTTAATCTCGCTCCCTTTCTATCTGAACCTTCTCTTTCTTTACCCGATTGTCGCCTTTCCCCACAGTTAAATTACAACCTTGTTGACGACTTTTGCAGGGAGTGTTACACTCCCGGGCGAAATGTCCAATTTCGTTACAATTAAAACATCTTGTATTTTTCTTTTGACTCACCTCATCCACTTTTCTCGACTTTATTCCCTTCTCTAGCTCCATTATACCTCCCTCGGCTTCAGCGGGATCCACATACTTGGGTGGTCATTTCACAGGTTGCTCCTGCAGCCATTTCCACCCATTCTAAATCCTTGCCGTTACTAGTAGCTATGGTATCTAATCACTTATCTATGCCTTTCTATATAATTTTAAATTCTATGTGCGTGCAGTTCTATAAATTTGTAATTTACCTTTACTTAGTTACTTTTAGTCTTTTTCTGTCTGACTATGTGTGTGTTCCTTTAAAAATAATCAGTATGTATTTTCCTTCCTGTGAACCGCGTCCATAGAAGACTTTTGATCGGACATCACATTTCACCCATAGGATATTCCTTTTGGGACTTTCAACGTTAATGTCTCATATCTCACTACTCTAGACTAATCACTTATCTTTTGATATTAATTTCGTTCAGCATTGTACAGGTTCAATTATTCTGTTGGCCTAGAATTACCCTGCCTTCTCACCAAGCCTAATGTATCTTTATTTAGGTATGTCTTTTGAATGAATGGCTATCCTATTTGTACGGAACAAGCGTCCTAATTCTCCAATGCGTACTATATCCTCCTTAATAACCTTCTGGCTTGCAAGACCAGGATTTATTAATCTCTAGTTTATTTAATGGTAGCGCACCTTACCACAGGTCAATTTCAGACCTGCTTCCTTCCTATCGATTTTGGTTAAAACCCAAGGTAGAAACCCATTTATTTGTTCAGAATATTCAAGCACCTATTATTGATCAAATTCAACTCCTTCATAACATTTTAATCAATAAATATCCAAATTAATCCTCCAAATTAGTAAAGGCTGCTTTACCTGCTGCCGACTGGGATAAGCGCTGTTCGTTGTATGTGATCAACCTTCACGTATTTTCTGTGGTGATACGCAGGCCTGAATTTAACCTCAGTTCGGGAGGTCAGGTCTTTTTAGTAAAACGAGTCAAAAACTCGTCCAGTGCACAATTTTCAAAGTACTACCTCCAGATAACAGGGAGGGGTATTTAGATCCGGGATCGAAGGACCAATTGTTAGAGGAATTCTACTCCTATATGTTTTGTAGCCAAAACAAAATTCGCACTCTCTCTATTTCATTAATGAGTTTAAATTCATTAATTATGCATGAAATAGATCGAGACCAGTCTTAAAAGTCAGGTAACAGCGTTTATTACAAGAGAGTACTGCCACATACACATTTTTCCACAGGTTATAAACTGAAATGACGTCAGCGTTTTCTAAATGTTCTATCTCTTCATGACACCGGTAGAGAGGCCCTATAGTTCTCGAGCCTTCGCTCCACGCTTGAAGTCAAGGTCAGTCAGTATAAATCAGCATTCTAGACAGTCTGGAGATAGTCCATCCCCTGCCATCTGGAGATAGTACATTCATTTGTACAAGGAACAGACCGTCATTGTTACTAAACTCCTGACTACATTATATACAATTGGGAATGGGAGCAAGAGAGAAAATTCATATATGTACAGTACATTATAGCATTTGGACTAGTCAGTTCTGATTGGAATGTATACATAATTAGTAATTTCAACCATAATTTCCTCCAACAAGTAGTATACTATATACTGTACTAGCCGGGCCCTGTTCTAAAGTAGTATACTATATACTGCACTAGTTGGGCCCTGGTCTAAAGTAGTATACTATATACTGCACTAGCCGGGCCTGGTCAAAAAGTAGTATACTATATACTGCACTAGCCGGGCCCTGGTCAATAGTAGTATACTATATACTGCACTAGCCGGGCCCTGGTCAAAAGTAGCATACTATATACTGCACTAGCCGGGCCCTTGTCAAAAGTACTATTCTATATACTGTACTAGTTTGGCCCTTGTCAAAAGTAGTATACTATATACTGTACTAGCTCTGGCCCTTGTCAAAAGTACTATTCTATATACTGTACTAGTTTGGCCCTGGTCTAAAGTAGTATACTATATACTGCACTAGTTGGGCCCTGGTCTAAAGTAGTATACTATATACTGCACTAGCCGGGCCTGGTCAAAGTAGTATGCTATATACTGCAATAGCCGGGCCCTGGTCTAAAGTAGTATGCTATATACTGCAATAGCCGGGCCCTGGTCTAAAGTAGTATACTATATACTGTACTAGTTTGCCCTTGTCAAAAGTAGTATACTATAATGAATAGGTGCCATTTCAGACACAAACTGTCTGTCAATTTGAAGAGCTTTTTCATGGTTTCAAGACAACCTAGTGACCAATAGAAAGTGGTGGCAGTGTAGGCTAGTGTTTAGAGCATTTGACTAGTAACTGAAAGGTTGCAAGCTTGTATCTCCAAGCTGACAAGGTAGAAATCTGTCATTCTGCTCCTGAACAAGGCAGTTAACCCACTGTTCCTAGACCATCATTGAAAATCAGAATTTGTTCTTAACTGACTTGCCTAGTTTAATAAAACAATAACTCACAGCAGGAAATTAATCACAGAATCATTCCCTAACATGCTGCATAAATTCTCCTAACCTGCTCCGAAAAAGTCAATTTTGGTCGTATCTTTATCAAAGTGATGTGTTTTTATGGAATCTCATATGCAAGAATGCATACAGGGTTCTCTGAGACATGATTACGACAGAGAGTGATTTCAGTCATGTACTGCACACATCAAAACCAAGGACAGTGGAATGTTTAGGGTTTGTTTGGTGTTTTAGGAAATAGTAGTGTAGAATGTGAAGTGTATTAACACCCCCAACTCTATTTGGGGTCCACAAATAGTTGGATATCAGACAGTTACTTTCCTAATGTAATGATAATAATAAGCAATTTCACAACTCTAAGACAGGGTTATTTTAAAGTGGATGTATTTATTAACCAATAAATATAATTCCAGTATAAAAACCTGCTCTTCAAACAGAACAGATGAATTAAGCATGTCCAATGAGGATAAACAAATCCAACATCCCTGATTTGGGAAACTGGAAATGATGCAGACAATTACATTGATAACAGAAACAATCTGCAACATTGAAGCTGTTCTAAAATGATGTCATAATAAATACTAAACCTCCCACTTCCCTTCATGCAGTAATACACCTTTTATCAAATCATTAAACATCTATTATAAACATTGTTCACAGTATATTGTATTGTACACAGCACACATTGTACAGCACACAGTCTCTAACCTTCACCCCTCTATCTATATTTCTATCTATCTATCTATCTATCTATCTATCTATCTATCTATCTATCTATCTATCTATCTATCTATCTAAATCAAATCAAATCAAATCAAATGTTATTTGTCACATACACATGGTTAGCAGATGTTAATGCGAGCGTAGCGAAATGCTTGTGCTTCTAGTTCCGACAATGCAGTAATAACCAACAAGTAATCTAACTAACAATTCCAAAACTACTGTCTTATACACAGTGTAAGGGGATAAAGAATATGTACATAAAGATATATGAATGAGTGATGGTACAGAGCAGCATAGGCAAGATACAGTAGATGGTATTGAGTGCAGTATATACATATGAGATGAGTATGTAAACAAAGTGGCATAGTTAAAGTGGCTAGTGATACATGTATTACATAAAGATGCAGTAGATGATATAGAGTACAGTATATACGTATGCATATGAGATGAATAATGTAGGGTATGTAACATTATATTAGGTAGCATTGTTTAAAGTGGCTAGTGATATATTTTACATCATTTCCCATCAATTCCCATTATTAAAGTGGCTGGAGTTGAGTCAGTGTCAGTGTCAGTGTGTTGGCAGCAGCCACTCAATTTTAGTGGTGGCTGTTTAACAGTCTGATGGCCTTTAGATAGAAGCTGTTTTTCAGTCTCTCGGTCCCAGCTTTGATGCACCTGTACTGACCTCGCCTTCTGGATGATAGCGGGGTGAACAGGCAGTGGCTCGGGTGGTTGTTGTCCTTGATGATCTTTATGGCCTTCCTGTAACATCGGTTGGTGTAGGTGTCCTGGAGGGCAGGTAGTTTGCCCCCGGTGATGCGTTGTGCAGACCTCACTACCCTCTGGAGAGCCTTACGGTTGTGGGCGGAGCAGTTGACGTACCTGGCGGTGATACAGCCTGCCAGGATGCTCGGGATTGTGCATCTGTAGAAGTTTGTGAGTGCTTTGGTGACAAGCCGAATTTCTTCAGCCTCCTGAGGTTGAAAGCGCTGCTGCGCCTTCTTCACGATGCTATCTGTGTGAGTGGACCAATTCAGTTTGTCTGTGATGTGTATGCCGAGGAACTTAAAACTTGCTACCCTCTCACTACTGTTCCATCGATGTGGATAGGGGGTGTTCCTCTGCTGTCTCCTGAAGTCCACAATCATCTCCTTAGTTTTGTTGACGTTGAGTGTGAGGTTATTTTCCTGACACCACACTCCGAGGGCCCTCACCCTCCTCCCTGTAGGCCGTCTCATCGTTGTTGGTAATCAAGCCTACCACTGTTGTGTCGTCCGCAAACTTGATGATTGAGTTGGAGTCGTGCGTGGCCACGCAGTCGTGGGTGAACAGGGAGTACAGGAGAGGCTCAGAACGCACCCTTGTGGGGCCCCAGTGTTGAGGATCAGCGGGGTGGAGATGTTGCTGCCTACCCTCACCACCTGGGGGCGGCCCGTCAGGAAGTGCAGTGCCCAGTTGCACAGGCGGTCGAGACCCAGGGTCTCGAGCTTGATGACGAGCGCTTGGAGGGTACTATGGTGTTGAATGCCGAGCTGTAGTCGATGAACAGCATTCTCACATAGGTATTCCTCTTGTCCAGGTGGGTTAGGGCAGTGTGCAGTGTGGTTGAGATTGCATCGTCTGTGGACCTATTTGGGCGGTAAGCAAATTGGAGTGGGTCTAGGGTGTCAGGTAGGGTGGAGGTGATATGGTCCTTGACTAGTCTCTCAAAGCACTTCATGATGACGGAAGTGAGTGCTACGGGGTGGTAGTCGTTTAGCTTTACATTTACATTGACATTTAAGTCATTTAGCAGACGCTCTTATCCAGAGTGACTTACAAATTGGTGCTTTCACCTTATGACATCCAGTGGAACAGCCACTTTACAATAGTGCATCTAGGTCTTTTAAGGGGGGGGGGTGAGAAGGATTACTTTATCCTATCCTATGTATTCCTTAAAGAGGTGGGGTTTCAGGTGTCTCGAAGGTGGTGATTGACTCGCTGTCCTGTCGTGAGGAGTTTGTTCCACCTGGGGGCCAGGCCAGCAGCGAACAGTTTTGAAGCCCGGGAACTGTACTTCCTCAGTGGTAGGGAAGCAGGCCAGAGGTGGATGAACGAGTGCCCTTGTTGGGTGTAGGGCCTGATCAGAGCCTGGAGGTGCTGAGGTGCCGTTCCTCACAGCTCCGTAGGCAAGCACCAATGGGAACAGGAACAATGAAGCTTAACGTGGGAACAGCAGACTGGTATAGGGGGATTGATTGAATATGTCCACACCGGCTCAGCTGGTCTGCGCATGCTCTGAGGGCGCGGCTGGGGATGCCGTCTGGGCCTGCAGCCTTGCGAGGGTTAACATGTTTAAATGTCTTACTCACCTGCTGCAGTGAAGGAGAGTCCGCATGTTTTCGTTGCAGGCCAGGCCGTGTCAGTGGCACTGTATTGTCCTCAAAGCGGGCAAAAAAGTTATTTAGTCTGCCTGGGAGCAAGACATCCTGGTCCGTGACTGGGCTGGTTTTCTTCTTGTAGTCCGTGATTGACTGTAGACCCTGCCACATGCCTCTTGTGTCTGAGCCGTTGAATTGAGATTCTACTTTGTCTCTGTACTGACGCTTAGCTTGTTTGATAGCCTTGCGGAGGGAATAGCTGCACTGTTTGTATTCGGTCATGTTACCAGTCACCTTGCCCTGATTAAAAGCAGTGGTTCGCGCTTTCAGTTTCACGCGAATGCTGCCGTCAATCCACGGTTTCTGGTTAGGGAATGTTTTAATCGTTTCTATGGGAACGACATCTTCAACGCACGTTCTAATGAACTCGCACACCGAATCAGCGATTCGTCAATATTGTTATCTGACGAATACGAAACATATCCCAGTCCACGTGATGGAAGCAGTCTTGGAGTGTGGAGTCAGCTTGGTCGGACCAGCGTGGACAGACCTCCAGCGTGGGAGCGTCTTTTTTAGTTTCTGTCTGTAGGCGGGGATCAACAAAAAATGGAGTCGTGGTCAGCTTTTCCGAAAGGGGGGCGGGGCAGGGCCTTATATGCGTCGTGGAAGTTAGAGTAACAATGATCCAAGGTTTTTCCACCCCTGGTTGCGCAATCGATATGCTGATAAAATGTATCTATCTATCTATCTATCTATCTATCTATCTATCTATCTATCTATCTGTCTGTCTGTCTGTCTGTCTGTCTGTCTGTCTGTCTGTCTGTCTGTCTGTCTGTCTGTCTGTCTGTTTGTCTGTCTGTCTGTCTGTCTGTCTGTCTGTCTGTCTGTCTGTCTGTCCATCTATTCATAACTTCCTTTATCTTTCTTTCTTCCTCCATCCATTTAATATCTTATTTTTTATTTCCTCCACCTATCCATCTTCTATTATTAATATTATAATTTAACCCTTATTTTACCAGGTAAGTTGACTGAGAACATTACACATACCCAAAGTCAATCAAACACAAAGCATATGAATAATTGGTTCAATCTTGCTTCATTATGGAAAATCACCAGTCGGTCCTGTTTTATGAATTAGCTTCTTTACTCAATGAGTATCTCCTGCTCTGAAATGGGAAAATCCAGGCTTCTTTCTCTGCTCTTCGTCTTCTCGGTTTACAGTACATTGTGCTTCATCCTCCTCAGGAAATGCTGTAGTTTGAGACTCAGGCCACAATGCCTTGATGGAGAACTAGAGGACAGGAGAGAAGGGGGAAATAAACAGAAGAGAGAGAGAGAGAGGGTGAGAGAGAGAGCAGAAATAGAGAACAAAATAGACAGAACTAAATGTTAGGAAGATCAGAGAACAGAGGAGGGTTTCTCCGGTTTCTAAATCAGTCTATCAATCCATCCACCTTTGCCTGCGGTACTCACCATGTACTGTGTAGTGGTCCGTGTCTGTCTGTTAGCTCCCTTCCACTCTTCCTCCACTTCCTCCTCCCTCCTCTTCCTGTTGTCTGTCTAGAATCTGGTCCCAGATCTCAATGTTAACCCACAGCGACCCCGGCAGGGTGAGGCTGGGCTCGGTGCAGGTGATCCAACGGCACAGGGGGCAGCAGACTGTCAGTAGGCCGCTTTGGAGCCTGGACATCGCCTGCAAGCACAGCCCACAGAATGTGCTTACAGTGGAGCATCCGAGGGATCTTCTCCCTGCGAGAGTAGGGCTGAGGCAGACACAGCACTCCATGTCTCGCTCATTAGACCCATGGCTGGCTGGCTGGGGTGTGGATGGATGGATAGATGGATGGATGGATGGATGGACAGCTGGAGCGCAGAGGAATTCTGGACGGAGTGTCAGTGTCTTGGCAGAAGACGTGGGGTTTAAACGCTGGTCTGAGGTTAGTGTTCCCCTTGTGGTTTGTTAATGTCCTGGTTTGGATTTGATGAGGATGAGCTGATCCTAGATCTGTGCTTAGGAGCGTAGGTCAGGAACCTGCCAAAGACATTAAGATGTTAAATTAAATTAGACTCCAGAGACTTCATCACTGGCACGATGTAAACACATCTAATGTGATAACGTATCTTAAATCAACAGGCTGTCAGGTTTTTCTGATTAGACATGAAGAAAAAATATCTTGAAAAAATATCACACATTTATAACATCCATAGTTATCAGATATAGACAAACCTTTTCACTTTTATCATTATCAATGAGAGATAATATTTACTTACAGTTTCTGGAAGATTTTCAGCACAGTGACCAACTATCCTACGACAAAACTGTGTGTGAGAGAAGAGTGTGTGTGCTCCTATTTTTAAGCTTTTTAGGGGAGGAGAATAAATTGTGTTATTTTCCAGAAAGAGGCGGTCTCTCACCTCCTCTACTCTCAGGTGAGGCAGGAAAGTTCCATGGAACGTGAGTTAAACACTTCTAGGTCACTTCTATAGCATAATAGGACACTTAAGGAGAATTGCCAGGGCAGTTTAATGACATTTTCAGGCAGGTGTTGTCTACAAATGGCACGTACACTGAGCGTAAAAACATTAAGAACACGTGCTCTTTCCTTGACATAGACTGAGTGTACAAATGGTGTTCCTAATGTTTGGTACACTCAGTGTAAGTCCAGTTTATGACGGATCAATATTTGAAGGGGAATTTTCACTAGAGAGGGGGAAGCACTTGCTTTTTAGCAACCCTCTGTCTGTACAACCCTCTGTGGACTTGTACAACCCTCTCTGTGGACTTGTAGAACCCTCTCTGTGGTACTCGTAGAACCCTCTCTGTGTACTTGTAGAACCCTCTGTGTCAATGTAGAACCTCTCTGTGTACTTGTAGAACCCTCTCTGTGTCAATGTAGAACCCTCTCTGTGTACTTGTAGAACCCTCTCTGTGTACTTGTAGAACCCTCTCTGTAGATACTCTGTAGAGATCCTCTCTGTGGACTTGTAGATCCTCTGTGGACTTGTAGAACCCTCTCTGTGGACTTGTAGATCCTCTCTGTGGACTTGTAGATCCTCTCTGTGGATCCTTGTAGATCCTCTCTGTGTACTTGTAGATCCTCTCTGTGGACTTTTATATCCTCTCTGTGGATCCTCTCTGTGGACTTGTAGATCCTCTCTGTGTACTGTAGAACCCTCTCTGTGTACTTGTAGACCCCTCTCTGTGAACTTGTAGAACCCTCTCTGTGTACTTGTAGACCCCCTCTCTGTGTACTTGTAGACCCCTCTCTGTGTACTTGTAGATCCCCTGGCTTGTCTGTGGACTTGTAGATCCTCTCTGTGTACTTGTAGATCCTCTCTGTGGACTTGTATATCCTCTCTGTGGACTTGTAGATCCCTCTCTGTGGACTTGTAGAACCCTCTCTGTGGACTTGTATATCCTCTCTGTGGACTTGTAGATCCTCTCTGTGGACTTGTAGATCCCTCTCTGTGGACTTGTAGAGCCCCTCTCTGTGGACTTGTATATCCTCTCTGTGGACTTGTAGATCCCTCTCTGTGGACTTGTAGATCCCTCTCTGTGGACTTGTATATCCTCTCTGTGGACTTTTATATCCTCTCTGTGGACTTGTAGATCCTCTCTGTGTACTTGTAGAACCCTCTCTGTGTACTTGTAGACCTCTCTGTGGACTTGCAAGACCCTTCTGTGTACTTGTAGACCCCTCTCTGTGTACTTGTAGACCCCTCTCTGTGTACTTGTAGACTCTGTGGACTTGTAGAACCCTCTCTGTGTACTTGTAGACCCCTCTCTGTGGACTTGTAGAACCCTCTCTGTGGACTTGTAGACCCTCTGTGTACTTGTAGAACCCTCTCTGTGTACTTGTAGATCCTCTCTGTGGCTTGTAGATCCCTCTCTGTGGACTTGTAGATCCCCTCTGTGGACTTGTAGATCCTCTCTGTGGACTTGTAGAACCCTCTCTGTGGACTTGTAGAACCCTCTCTGTGGACTTGTAGATCCTCTGTGGACTTGTAGAACCCTCTCTGTGGACTTGTAGATCCTCTCTGTGGACTGTAGATCCTCTCTGTGTACTTGTAGATCCTCTCTGTGGACTTTTATATCCTCTCTGTGGACTTGTAGATCCTCTCTGTGCACTTGTAGAACCCCTCTGTGTACTTGTAGACCCCTCTCTGTGGACTTGTAGAACCCCTCTGTGTACTTTAGACCCCTCTCTGTGTACTTGTAGAGCCCTCTCTGTGTGTACTTGTAGATCCTCTCTGTGGCTTGTAGAACCTCTGTGTACTTGTAGACCCTCTCTGTGGACTTGTAGAACCCTCTCTGTGGACTTGTAGATCCTCTCTGTGTACTTGTAGAACCCTCTCTGTGTACTTGTAGACCTCTCTCTGTGTACTTGTAGAACCCTCTCTGTGTACTCGTAGAACCCTCTCTGTGTACTTGTAGAACCCTCTCTGTGTACTTGTAGAACCCTCTCTGTGTACTTGTAGAACCCTCTCTGTGGACTTGTAGATCCTCTCTGTGGACTTGTATACCCTCTCTGTGGACTTGTAGATCCTCTCTGTGTACTTGTAGATCCTATCTGTGGACTTGTAGATCCTCTCTGTGGACTTGTAGAATCCTCTCTGTGTACTTGTAGATCCTCTCTGTGGACTTGTAGATCCTCTCTGTGTACTTGTAGATCCTCTCTGTGTACTTGTAGATCCTCTCTGTGTACTTGTAGACCTCTCTCTGTGTACTTGTAGAACCCTCTCTGTGGACTTGTAGAACCCTCTCTGTGGACTCGTAGAACCCTCTCTGTGTACTCGTAGATCCTCTCTGTGTACTTGTAGATCCTCTCTGTTTACTTGTAGATCCTCTCTGTGTACTTGTAGATCCTCTCTGTGGACTTGTAGAACCCTCTCTGTGTACTTGTAGAACCCTCTCTGTGTACTTGTAGAACCCTCTCTGTGTACTTGTAGAACCCTCTCTGTGTACTTGTAGAACCCTCTCTGTGTACTTGTAGAACCCTCTCTGTGTACGTGCCTGGTTATTGTAGTGTTTATGTACAGAATCAGTTCAATGGAATCCAAACCTCTTCTAGATAAGAGGCACAGTTCAATGGAATAAGTTTGTTGAACTTCTCCTATGACCCTTTAATGACTCACTTATCTTACAGTACATAGTTTACCTGTATATTGTGAATGAGGTGTTTTATAGTGTATATGGATCCCAGGACTCCATGGAAATGTCAGGTGTTAATGAGTCAGTGGGCTGTCCAGTTGTTTTACCATAAACATCTGATGAATGAAACACCAATCAGGAGAGTTTCAGGCTGCTGTGTTGTTTTAGTTTTAAAGTCACATGTTTCTAATCAAATCAAGTCACAAGTTCAGTGGAAACCTTGTAAACAACCCCCCTAACCAGTCAATTAGAAAACAGTCTCCCTGTTGAAACCAGATTGTTTTTCAATTGACAGTTTATGACGGCTCTACTTTTCGTTCAACTGGAAATTCCAGTTGAAACACGCTTGTCTATTCACCATGTCAGCTAAGTGCCACGCACGCACAACAGACACACACAAACAAACACTAAGTATAAAGAGCCACCAAACATTTGTTCTTTAAAATCGCCTGCGAAGCAGGTTAATATATTCCATGAACGAAACATACAATTTCACCTGAAATAATTAAGCAGGAAATGTGGGTGTATCTCACAAATGAATTCCTATCATTAAAGGGCCAGAACAAGAGACTGATGGATCTTTGTCAAAGTCTTCTGCTAGTTTCTAATGGTTATCTTTCTGCTTTCTGAAGTCATGAGTAAGCTGCACACTAAAACAACATGAGCTAAATGACAGTAAATGATGAGTAATTCTGTCAGCCAGGGACGGTAACCAGCTCTACCGTCAGACCTGTTTGTCCCAAATGGAACACTATTCCCTACATAGTGCACTACTTTAAAGGCAAAGGCTCTGGTCAAAAGCAGTGGACTACATATGGAATAGGGATCCAAATAAAATAGACATATTAAACACAAAGATTATATATAGGGTCTATATAGATTTCTCTCACTAGGGTCTATTAGACTGTTGTCAATTATCAAGACTGTTGTTACTAGGAAAGACTGTTGTCCTCACTAGGGTCTATATAGACTGTTGTCTCTCACTAGGGTCTATATAGAAACAAAAGTCTCCTCATTAGGGTCTATATAGACTGTTGTCTCCTCATTAGGGTCTATATAGACTGTTGTCTCCTCACTAGGGTCTATGTAGACTGTTGTCTCCTCATTAGGGTCTATAAAAATCAAATGTATATATTGTCTCCTCATTAGGGTCTATGTAGACTGTTGTCTCCTCATTAGGGTCTATATAGACTGTTGTCTCCTCACTAGGGTCTATATAGACTGTTGTCTCCTCACTAGGGTCTATATAGACTGTTGTCTCCTCACTAGGGTATATATAGACTGTTGTCTCCTCACTAGGGTATATATAGACTGTTGTCTCCTCACTAGGGTCTATATAGACTGTTGTCTCTTCATTAGGGTCTATATAGACTGTTGTCTCCTCTTTAGGGTCTGACAAGACTGTTGTCTCCTCATTAGGGTCTATATAGACTGTTGTCTCCTCATTAGGGTCTTTATAGACTGTTGTCTCCTCATTAGGGTCTATATAGACTGTTTTCTCCTCACTAGGGTCTATATAGACTGTTGTCTCCTCACTAGGGTCTATATAGACTGTTGTCTCCTCACTAGGGTATATATAGACTGTTGTCACCTCACTAGGGTCTATATAGACTGTTGTCTCCTCACTAGGGCCTATATAGACTGTTGTCTCCTCACTAGGGTCTATATAGACTGTTGTCTCCTCACTAGGGTCTATATAGACTGTTGTCACCTCACTAGGGTCTATATAGACTGTTGTCTCCTCACTAGGGTCTATATAGAATGTTGTCTCTTCATTAGGGTCTATATAGATTGTTGTCTCCTCTTTAGGGTCTGACAAGACTGTTGTCTCCTCATTATGGTCTATATAGACTGTTGTCTCCTCATTAGGGTCTATATAGACTGTTGTCTCCTCATTAGGGTCTATATAGACTGTTGTCTCCTCATTAGGGCCTACATAGACTGTTGTCTCCTCATTAGGGCCTATATAGATTGTTGTCTCCTCATTAGGGCCTATATAGACTGTTGTCTCCTCATTAGGGCCTATATAGATTCTTGTCTCCTCATTAGGGCCTATATAGACTGTTGTCTCCTCATTAGGGTCTATATAGACTGTTGTCTCCTCATTGGACCCTATATAGACTGTTGTCTCCTCATTAGGGCCTATATAGACTGTTGTCTCCTCACTAGGGTCTATATAGACTGTTGTCTCCTCTCTAGGGTCTATATAGATTCTTGTCTCCTCATTAGGGCCTATATAGACTGTTGTCTCCTCATTAGGGTCTATATAGACTGTTGTCTCCTCATTGGACCCTATATAGACTGTTGTCTCCTCATTAGGGCCTATATAGACTGTTGTCTCCTCACTAGGGTCTATATAGACTGTTGTCTCCTCTCTAGGGCCTATATAGATTCTTGTCTCCTCATTAGGGCCTATATAGACTGTTGTCTCCTCATTAGGGTCTATATAGACTGTTGTCTCCTCATTAGGGCCTATATAGATTCTTGTCTCCTCATTAGGGCCTATATAGACTGTTGTCTCCTCATTAGGGTCTATATAGATTGTTGTCTCCTCATTAGGGCCTATATAGACTGTTGTCTCCTCATTAGACCCTATATAGACTGTTGTCTCCTCATTAGGGCCTATATAGACTGTTGTCTCCTCACTAGGGTCTATATAGACTGTTGTCTCCTCTCTAGGGTCTATATAGACTGTTGTCTCCTCATTAGGGTCTATATAGACTGTTGTCTCCTCACTAGGGCCTATATAGACTGTTGTCTCCTCACTAGTGCCTATATAGACTGTTGTCTCCTCTTTAGGGCCTATATAGACTGTTGTCTCCTCTTTAGGGTCTGAAAAGACTGTTGTCTCCTCATTAAGGTCTATATAGAATGCTGTCTCCTCATTAAGGTCTGAAAAGACTGTTGTCTCCTCATTAGGGTTGATATAGACTGTTGCATCCTCATTAGGGTCTATATAGACTGTTGTCTCCTCATTAGGGTCTGACAAGACTGTTGTCTCCTCATTAAGGTCTATATAGACTGCTGTCTCCTCATTAAGGTCTGAAAAGACTGTTGTCTCCTCACTAGGGTCTATATAGACTGTTGTCTCCTCATTAGGGACTATATAGACTGTTGTCTCCTCACTAGGGTCTATATAGACTGTTGTCTCCTCTTTAGGGTCTGAAAAGACTGTTGTCTCCTCATTAAGGTCTATATAGACTGCTGTCTCCTCATTAAGGTCTGAAAAGACTGTTGTCTCCTCATTAGGGTTTATATAGACTGTTGTCTCCTCATTAGGGTCTATATAGACTGTTGTCTCCTCATTAGGGTCTGACAAGACTGTTGTCTCCTCATTAAGGTCTATATAGACAGCTGTCTCCTCATTAAGGTCTGAAAAGACTGTTGTCTCCTCACTAGGGCCTATATAGACTGTTGTCTCCTCATTAGGGTCTATATAGACTGGTGTCTCCTCACTAGGGTCTATATAGACTGGTGTCTCCTCATTAGGGCCTGTATAGACTGTTGTCTCCTCATTAGGGTCTATATAGACTGTTGTCTCCTCATTAGGGCCTATATAGACTGTTGTCTCCTCATTAGGGTCTATATAGATTGTTGTCTCGTCACTAGTGCCTATATAGACTGTTGTCTCCTCTTTGGGGCCTATATAGACTGTTGTCTCCTCTTTAGGGTCTGACAAGACTGTTGTCTCCTCATTAGAGTCTATATAGACTGTTGTCTCCTCATTAGGGTCTATATAGACTGTTGTCTCCTCATTAGGGTCTGACAAGACTGTTGTCTCCTCATTAGGGTCTGACAAGACTGTTGTCTCCTCACTAGGGTCTATATAGACTGTTGTCTCCTCATTAGGGTCTATATAGACTGTTGTCTCCTCACTAGGGTCTATATAGACTGTTGTCTCCTCATTAGGGTCTATATAGACTGTTGTCTCCTCATCAGGGTCTATATAGACTGTTGTCTCCTCACTAGGGCCTATATAGACTGTTGTCTCCTCTTTAGGGTCTAAAAGACTGTTGTCTCCTCTTTAGGGCCTATATAGACTGTTGTCTCCTCTTTAGGGTCTGAAAAGACTGTTGTCTCCTCATTAAGGTCTATATAGACTGCTGTCTCCTCATTAAGGTCTGAAAAGACTGTTGTCTCCTCATTATGGTCTATATAGACTGTTGTCTCCTCATTAGAGTCTATATAGACTGTTGTCTCTCATTGGGGTCTGACAAGACTGTTGTCTCCTCATTAGGGTCTGACAAGACTGTTGTCTCCTCACTAGGGTCTATATAGACTGTTGTCTCCTCACTAGGGTCTATATAGACTGTTGTCTCCTCATTAGACCCTATATAGACTGTTGTCTCCTCATTAGGGCCTATATAGACTGTTGTCTCCTCATTAGACCCTATATAGACTGTTGTCTCCTCATTAGGGCCTATATAGACTGTTAGTCTCCTCATTAGGGCCTATATAGACTGTTGTCTCCTCATTAGACCCTATATAGATTATTGTCTCCTCATTAGGGTCTATATAGACTGTTGTCTCCTCACTAGGGTCTGACAAGACTGTTGTCTCCTCACTAGGGTATATACAAGACTGTTGTCTCCTCACTAGGTCTATATAGACTGTTGTCTCTTCATTAGGGTCTATATAGACTGTTGTCTCCTCACTAGGATATATATAGACTGTTGTCTCCTCACTAGGGTCTATATAGACTGTTGTCTCTTCATTAGGGTCTAAATAGACTGTTGTCTCCTCTTTAGGGTCTGACAAGACTGTTGTCTCCTCATTAGGGTCTATATAGACTGTTGTCTCCTCATTAGGGTCTATATAGACTGTTGTCTCCTCATTAGGGTCTATATAGACTGTTGTCTCCTCATTAGGGTCTATCAAAATCAAATGTATATATTGTCTCCTCATTAGGGTCTATATAGACTGTTGTCTCCTCATTAGGGTCTGACAAGACTGTTGTCTCCTCATTAAGGTCTATATAGACAGCTGTCTCCTCATTAAGGTCTGAAAAGACTGTTGTCTCCTCACTAGGGCCTATATAGACTGTTGTCTCCTCATTAGGGTCTATATAGACTGGTGTCTCCTCACTAGGGTCTATATAGACTGGTGTCTCCTCATTAGGGCCTGTATAGACTGTTGTCTCCTCATTAGGGTCTATATAGACTGTTGTCTCCTCATTAGGGCCTATATAGACTGTTGTCTCCTCATTAGGGTCTATATAGATTGTTGTCTCGTCACTAGTGCCTATATAGACTGTTGTCTCCTCTTTGGGGCCTATATAGACTGTTGTCTCCTCTTTAGGGTCTGACAAGACTGTTGTCTCCTCATTAGAGTCTATATAGACTGTTGTCTCCTCATTAGGTCTGAATAGACTGTTGTCTCCTCATTAGGGTCTGACAAGACTGTTGTCTCCTCATTAGGGTCTGACAAGACTGTTGTCTCCTCACTAGGGTCTATATAGACTGTTGTCTCCTCATTAGGGTCTATATAGACTGTTGTCTCCTCACTAGGGTCTATATAGACTGTTGTCTCCTCATTAGGGTCTATATAGACTGTTGTCTCCTCATCAGGGTCTATATAGACTGTTGTCTCCTCACTAGGGCCTATATAGACTGTTGTCTCCTCACTAGTGCCTATATAGACTGTTGTCTCCTCTTTAGGGCCTATATAGACTGTTGTCTCCTCTTTAGGGTCTGAAAAGACTGTTGTCTCCTCATTAAGGTCTATATAGACTGCTGTCTCCTCATTAAGGTCTGAAAAGACTGTTGTCTCCTCATTATGGTCTATATAGACTGTTGTCTCCTCATTAGAGTCTATATAGACTGTTGTCTCCTCATTGGGGTCTGACAAGACTGTTGTCTCCTCACTAGGGTCTATAAGACTGTTGTCTCCTTAATAGGGTCTATATAGACTGTTGTCTCCTCACTAGGGTCTATATAGACTGTTGTCTCCTCATTAGAACCCTATATAGATTGTTGTCTCCTCATTAGGGCCTATATAGACTGTTGTCTCCTCATTAGACCCTATATAGACTGTTGTCTCCTCATTAGGGCCTATATAGACTGTAGTCTCCTCATTAGGGCCTATATAGACTGTTGTCTCCTCATTAGACCCTATATAGATTATTGTCTCCTCATTAGGGTCTATATAGACTGTTGTCTCCTCACTAGGGTATATATAGACTGTTGTCTCCTCACTAGGGTATATATAGACTGTTGTCTCCTCACTAGGGTCTATATAGACTGTTGTCTCTTCATTAGGGTCTATATAGACTGTTGTCTCCTCACTAGGATATATATAGACTGTTGTCTCCTCACTAGGGTCTATATAGACTGTTGTCTCTTCATTAGGGTCTAAATAGACTGTTGTCTCCTCTTTAGGGTCTGACAAGACTGTTGTCTCCTCATTAGGGTCTATATAGACTGTTGTCTCCTCATTAGGGTCTATATAGACTGTTGTCTCCTCATTAGGGTCTATATAGACTGTTGTCTCCTCATTAGGGTCTATCAAAATCAAATGTATATATTGTCTCCTCATTAGGGCCTATATAGACTGTTGTCTCCTCAATAGGGTATATATAGACTGTTGTCTCCTCACTAGGGTATATATAGACTGTTGTCTCCTCACTAGGGTATATATAGATTGTTGTCTCCTCTTTAGGGTCTGACAAGACTGTTGTCTCCTCATTAGGGTCTATATAGACTGTTGTCTCCTCATTAGGGTCTATATAGACTGTTGTCTCCTCATTAGGGTCTATATAGACTGTTGTCTCCTCATCAGGGTCTATATAGACTGTTGTCTCCTCACTAGGGCCTATATAGACTGTTGTCTCCTCACTAGTGCCTATATAGACTGTTGTCTCCTCTTTAGGGCCTATATAGACTGTTGTCTCCTCTTTAGGGTCTGAAAAGACTGTTGTCTCCTCATTAAGGTCTATATAGACTGCTGTCTCCTCATTAAGGTCTGAAAAGACTGTTGTCTCCTCATTAGGGTCTATATAGACTGTTGTCTCCTCATTAGAGTCTATATAGACTGTTGTCTCCTCATTGGGGTCTGACAAGACTGTTGTCTCCTCATTAGGGTCTGACAAGACTGTTGTCTCCTCACTAGGGTCTATATAGACTGTTGTCTCCTCACTAGGGTCTATATAGACTGTTGTCTCCTCATTAGACCCTATATAGATTGTTGTCTCCTCATTAGGGCCTATATAGACTGTTGTCTCCTCATTAGACCCTATATAGACTGTTGTCTCCTCATTAGGGCCTATATAGACTGTAGTCTCCTCATTAGGGCCTATATAGACTGTTGTCTCCTCATTAGACCCTATATAGATTATTGTCTCCTCATTAGGGTCTATATAGACTGTTGTCTCCTCACTAGGGTATATATAGACTGTTGTCTCCTCACTAGGGTATATATAGACTGTTGTCTCCTCACTAGGGTCTATATAGACTGTTGTCTCTTCATTAGGGTCTATATAGACTGTTGTCTCCTCACTAGGGTCTATATAGACTGTTGTCTCTTCATTAGGGTCTATATAGACTGTTGTCTCCTCACTAGGATATATATAGACTGTTGTCTCCTCACTAGGGTATATATAGACTGTTGTCTCCTCACTAGGGTCTATATAGACTGTTGTCTCTTCATTAGGGTCTAAATAGACTGTTGTCTCCTCTTTAGGGTCTGACAAGACTGTTGTCTCCTCATTAGGGTCTATATAGACTGTTGTCTCCTCATTAGGGTCTATATAGACTGTTGTCTCCTCATTAGGGTCTATATAGACTGTTGTCTCCTCATTAGGGTCTATCAAAAACAAATGTATATATTGTCTCCTCATTAGGGCCTATATAGACTGTTGTCTCCTCACTAGGGTATATATAGACTGTTGTCTCCTCACTAGGGTATATATAGATTGTTGTCTCCTCTTTAGGGTCTGACAAGACTGTTGTCTCCTCATTAGGGTCTATATAGACTGTTGTCTCCTCATTAGGGTCTATATAGACTGTTGTCTCCTCATTAGGTCTATATAGACTGTTGTCTCTCATTAGGGTCTATATAGACTGTTGTCTCCTCTTTAGAGTCTGAAAAGACTGTTGTCTCCTCATTAAGGTCTATATAGACTGCTGTCTCCTCATTAAGGTCTGAAAAGACTGTTGTCTCCTCATTAGGGTTTATATAGACTGTTGTCTCCTCATTAGGGTCTGACAAGACTGTTGTCTCCTCATTAAGGTCTATATAGACTGCTGTCTCCTCATTAAGGTCTGAAAAGACTGTTGTCTCCTCACTAGGGTCTATATAGACTGTTGTCTCTCATTAGGTCTATATAGACTGGTGTCTCCTCACTAGGGTCTATATAGACTGGTGTCTCCTCATTAGGGCCTGTATAGACTGTTGTCTCCTCATTAGGGTCTATATAGACTGTTGTCTCCTCATTAGGGCCTATATAGACTGTTGTCTCCTCATTAGGGCCTATATAGATTGTTGTCTCCTCATTAGGGCCTATATAGACTGTTGTCTCCTCATTAGGGCCTAAATAGATTCTTGTCTCCTCATTAGGGCCTATATAGACTGTTGTCTCCTCATTAGGGTCTATCAAAATCAAATGTATATATTGTCTCCTCATTAGGGCCTATATAGACTGTTGTCTCCTCAATAGGGTAGATATAGACTGTTGTCTCCTCACTAGGGTATATATAGACTGTTGTCTCCTCACTAGGGTCTATATAGACTGTTGTCTCTTCATTAGGGTCTATATAGACTGTTGTCTCCTCACTAGGGTCTATATAGACTGTTGTCTCTTCATTAGGTCTATATAGACTGTTGTCTCCTCACTAGGATATATATAGACTGTTGTCTCCTCACTAGGGTATATATAGACTGTTGTCTCCTCACTAGGGTCTATATAGACTGTTGTCTCTTCATTAGGGTCTAAATAGACTGTTGTCTCCTCTTTAGGGTCTGACAAGACTGTTGTCTCCTCATTAGGGTCTATATAGACTGTTGTCTCCTCATTAGGTCTATAGACTGTTGTCTCCTCATTAGGGTCTATATAGACTGTTGTCTCCTCACTAGGTCTATATAGACTGTTGTCTCTTCATTAGGGTCTATATAGACTGTTGTCTCCTCACTAGGTCTATATAGACTGTTGTCTCTTCATTAGGGCTATATAGACTGTTGTCTCCTCACTAGGATCTATAGACTGTTGTCTCCTCACTAGGGTATATATAGACTGTTGTCTCCTCACTAGGGTCTATATAGACTGTTGTCTCTTCATTAGGGTCTAAATAGACTGTTGTCTCCTCTTTAGGGTCTGACAAGACTGTTGTCTCCTCATTAGGGTCTATATAGACTGTTGTCTCCTCATTAGGGTCTATATAGACTGTTGTCTCCTCATTAGGGTCTATATAGACTGTTGTCTCCTCATTAGGGTCTATCAAAATCAAATGTATATACTGTCTCCTCATTAGGGCCTATATAGACTGTTGTCTCCTCACTAGGGTATATATAGACTGTTGTCTCCTCACTAGGGTATATATAGATTGTTGTCTCCTCTTTAGGGTCTGACAAGACTGTTGTCTCCTCATTAGGGTCTATATAGACTGTTGTCTCCTCATTAGGGTCTATATAGACTGTTGTCTCCTCATTAGGGTCTATATAGACTGTTGTCTCCTCATTAGGGTCTATATAGACTGTTGTCTCCTCTTTAGGGTCTGAAAAGACTGTTGTCTCCTCATTAAGGTCTATATAGACTGCTGTCTCCTCATTAAGGTCTGAAAAGACTGTTGTCTCCTCATTAGGGTTTATATAGACTGTTGTCTCCTCATTAGGGTCTGACAAGACTGTTGTCTCCTCATTAAGGTCTATATAGACTGCTGTCTCCTCATTAAGGTCTGAAAAGACTGTTGTCTCCTCACTAGGGTCTATATAGACTGTTGTCTCCTCATTAGGGTCTATATAGACTGGTGTCTCCTCACTAGGGTCTATATAGACTGGTGTCTCCTCATTAGGGCCTGTATAGACTGTTGTCTCCTCATTAGGGTCTATATAGACTGTTGTCTCCTCATTAGGGCCTATATAGACTGTTGTCTCCTCATTAGGGCCTATATAGATTGTTGTCTCCTCATTAGGGCCTATATAGACTGTTGTCTCCTCATTAAGGTCTATATAGACTGCTGTCTCCTCATTAAGGTCTGAAAAGACTGTTGTCTCCTCACTAGGGTCTATATAGACTGTTGTCTCCTCATTAGGGTCTATATAGACTGGTGTCTCCTCACTAGGGTCTATATAGACTGGTGTCTCCTCATTAGGGCCTATATAGATTGTTGTCTCCTCATTAGGGCCTATATAGACTGTTGTCTCCTCATTAGGGCCTAAATAGATTCTTGTCTCCTCATTAGGGCCTATATAGACTGTTGTCTCCTCATTAGGGTCTATCAAAATCAAATGTATATATTGTCTCCTCATTAGGGCCTATATAGTCTGTTGTCTCCTCAATAGGGTAGATATAGACTGTTGTCTCCTCACTAGGGTATATATAGACTGTTGTCTCCTCACTAGGGTCTATATAGACTGTTGTCTCTTCATTAGGGTCTATATAGACTGTTGTCTCCTCACTAGGGTCTATATAGACTGTTGTCTCTTCATTAGGGTCTATATAGACTGTTGTCTCCTCACTAGGATATATATAGACTGTTGTCTCCTCACTAGGGTATATATAGACTGTTGTCTCCTCACTAGGGTCTATATAGACTGTTGTCTCTTCATTAGGGTCTAAATAGACTGTTGTCTCCTCTTTAGGGTCTGACAAGACTGTTGTCTCCTCATTAGGGTCTATATAGACTGTTGTCTCCTCATTAGGGTCTATATAGACTGTTGTCTCCTCATTAGGGTCTATATAGACTGTTGTCTCCTCATTAGGGTCTATCAAAATCAAATGTATATACTGTCTCCTCATTAGGGCCTATATAGACTGTTGTCTCCTCACTAGGGTATATATAGACTGTTGTCTCCTCACTAGGGTATATATAGATTGTTGTCTCCTCTTTAGGGTCTGACAAGACTGTTGTCTCCTCATTAGGGTCTATATAGACTGTTGTCTCCTCATTAGGGTCTATATAGACTGTTGTCTCCTCATTAGGGTCTATATAGACTGTTGTCTCCTCATTAGGGTCTATATAGACTGTTGTCTCCTCTTTAGGGTCTGAAAAGACTGTTGTCTCCTCATTAAGGTCTATATAGACTGCTGTCTCCTCATTAAGGTCTGAAAAGACTGTTGTCTCCTCATTAGGGTTTATATAGACTGTTGTCTCCTCATTAGGGTCTGACAAGACTGTTGTCTCCTCATTAAGGTCTATAGACTGTTGTCTCCTCATTAAGGTCTGAAAAGACTGTTGTCTCCTCACTAGGGTCTATATAGACTGTTGTCTCCTCATTAGGGTCTATATAGACTGGTGTCTCCTCACTAGGGTCTATATAGACTGGTGTCTCCTCATTAGGGCCTGTATAGACTGTTGTCTCCTCATTAGGGTCTATATAGACTGTTGTCTCCTCATTAGGGCCTATATAGACTGTTGTCTCCTCATTAGGGCCTATATAGATTGTTGTCTCCTCATTAGGGCCTATATAGACTGTTGTCTCCTCATTAGGGCCTAAATAGATTCTTGTCTCCTCATTAGGGCCTATATAGACTGTTGTCTCCTCATTAGGGTCTATATAGACTGTTGTCTCCTCATTAGGGTCTATATAGACTGTTGTCTCCTCATTAGGGTCTATCAAAATCAAATGTATATATTGTCTCCTCATTAGGGCCTATATAGACTGTTGTCTCCTCACTAGGGTATATATAGACTGTTGTCTCCTCACTAGGGTATATATAGATTGTTGTCTCCTCTTTAGGGTCTGACAAGACTGTTGTCTCCTCATTAGGGTCTATATAGACTGTTGTCTCCTCATTAGGGTCTATATAGACTGTTGTCTCCTCATTAGGGTCTATATAGACTGTTGTCTCCTCATTAGGGTCTATATAGACTGTTGTCTCCTCTTTAGGGTCTGAAAAGACTGTTGTCTCCTCATTAAGGTCTATATAGACTGCTGTCTCCTCATTAAGGTCTGAAAAGACTGTTGTCTCCTCATTAGGGTTTATATAGACTGTTATCTCCTCATTAGGGTCTGACAAGACTGTTGTCTCCTCATTAAGGTCTATATAGACTGCTGTCTCCTCATTAAGGTCTGAAAAGACTGTTGTCTCCTCACTAGGGTCTATATAGACTGTTGTCTCCTCATTAGGGTCTATATAGACTGGTGTCTCCTCACTAGGGTCTATATAGACTGGTGTCTCCTCATTAGGGCCTGTATAGACTGTTGTCTCCTCATTAGGGTCTATATAGACTGTTGTCTCCTCATTAAGGTCTGAAAAGACTGTTGTCTCCTCACTAGGGTCTATATAGACTGTTGTCTCCTCATTAGGGTCTATATAGACTGGTGTCTCCTCACTAGGGTCTATATAGACTGGTGTCTCCTCATTAGGGCCTGTATAGACTGTTGTCTCCTCATTAGGGTCTATATAGACTGTTGTCTCCTCATTAGGGCCTATATAGACTGTTGTCTCCTCATTAGGGCCTATATAGACTGTTGTCTCCTCATTAGGGCCTAAATAGATTCTTGTCTCCTCATTAGGGCCTATATAGACTGTTGTCTCCTCATTAGGGTCTATCAAAATCAAATGTATATATTGTCTCCTCATTAGGGCCTATATAGACTGTTGTCTCCTCAATAGGGTAGATATAGACTGTTGTCTCCTCACTAGGGTATATATAGACTGTTGTCACCTCATAGGGTCTATATAGAATGTTGTCTCCTCATTAGGGTCTATATAGACTGTTGTCTCCTCACTAGGGTCTATATAGATTGTTGTCTCCTCTTTAGGGTCTGACAAGACTGTTGTCTCCTCATTAGGGTCTATATAGACTGTTGTCTCCTCATTAGGGTCTATATAGACTGTTGTCTCCTCATTAGGGTCTATATAGACTGTTGTCTCCTCATTAGGGTCTATATAGACTGTTGTCTCCTCTTTAGGGTCTGAAAAGACTGTTGTCTCCTCATTAAGGTCTATATAGACTGCTGTCTCCTCATTAAGGTCTGAAAAGACTGTTGTCTCCTCATTAGGGTTTATATAGACTGTTGTCTCCTCATTAGGGTCTATATAGACTGTTGTCTCCTCATTAGGGTCTGACAAGACTGTTGTCTCCTCATTAAGGTCTATATAGACTGCTGTCTCCTCATTAAGGTCTGAAAAGACTGTTGTCTCCTCACTAGGGTCTATATAGACTGTTGTCTCCTCATTAGGGTCTATATAGACTGGTGTCTCCTCACTAGGGTCTATATAGACTGGTGTCTCCTCATTAGGGCCTGTATAGACTGTTGTCTCCTCATTAGGGTCTATATAGACTGTTGTCTCCTCATTAGGGCCTATATAGACTGTTGTCTCCTCATTAGGGCCTATACAGATTGTTGTCTCCTCATTAGGGCCTATATAGACTGTTGTCTCCTCATTAGGGCCTAAATAGATTCTTGTCTCCTCATTAGGGCCTATATAGACTGTTGTCTCCTCATTAGGGTCTATATAGACTGTTGTCTCCTCATTGGACCCTATATAGATTGTTGTCTCCTCATTAGGGCCTATATAGACTGTTGTCTCCTCTCTGGGGTCTATATAGACTGTTGTCTCCTCATTAGGGTCTATATAGACTGTTGTCTCCCCACTAGGGCCTATATAGACTGTTGTCTCCTCACTAGTGCCTATATAGACTGTTGTCTCCTCTTTAGTGCCTATATAGACTGTTGTCTCCTCTTTAGGGTCTGACAAGACTGTTGTCTCCTCATTAGGGTCTATATAGACTGTTGTCTCCTCATTAGGGTCTGACAAGACTGTTGTCTCCTCACTAGGGTCTATATAGACTGTTGTCTCCTCATTAGGGTCTATATAGACTGTTGTCTCCTCATTAGGGTCTGACAAGACTGTTGTCTCCTCACTAGTGCCTATATAGACTGTTGTCTCCTCTTTAGGGTCTGAAAAGACTGTTGTCTCCTCATTAAGGTATATATAGACTGCTGTCTCCTCATTAAGGTTTGAAAAGACTGTTGTCTCCTCATTAGGGTCTATATATACTGTTGTCTCCTCATTAGGGTCTATATAGACTGTTGTCTCCTCATTGGGGTCTGACAAGACTGTTGTCTCCTCATTAGGGTCTGACAAGACTGTTGTCTCCTCACTAGGGTCTATATAGACTGTTGTCTCCTCACTAGGGTCTATATAGACTGTTGTCTCCTCATTAGACCCTATATAGATTGTTGTCTCCTCATTAGGGCCTATATAGACTGTTGTCTCCTCATTAGACCCTATATAGACTGTTGTCTCCTCATTAGGGCCTATATAGACTGTAGTCTCCTCATTAGGGTCTAAATAGACTGTTGTCTCCTCACTAGGGCCTATATAGACTCTTGTCTCCTCACTAGGGCCTATATAGACTGTTGTCTCCTCATTAGGGTCTATATAGACTGTTGTCTCCTCATTAGGGTCTATATAGACTGTTGTCTACTCTTTAGGGTCTGAAAAGACTGTTGTCTCCTCAATAAGGTCTATATAGACTGCTTCTCCTCATTAAGGTCTGAAAAGACTGTTGTCTCCTCATTAGGGTCTATATAGACTGTTGTCTCCTCATTAGACCCTATATAGATTGTTGTCTCCTCATTAGGGCCTATATAGACTGTTGTCTCCTCATTAGACCCTATATAGACTGTTGTCTCCTCATTAGGGCCTATATAGACTGTTGTCTCCTCATTAGGGTCTATATAGACTGTTGTCTCCTCACTAGGGTCTATATAGATTGTTGTCTCCTCTTTAGGGTCTGACAAGACTGTTGTCTCCTCATTAGGGTCTATATAGACTGTTGTCTCCTCATTAGGGTCTATATAGACTGTTGTCTCCTCATTAGGGTCTATATAGACTGTTGTCTCCTCATTAGGGTCTATATAGACTGTTGTCTCCTCTTTAGGGTCTGAAAAGACTGTTGTCTCCTCATTAAGGTCTATATAGACTGCTGTCTCCTCATTAAGGTCTGAAAAGACTGTTGTCTCCTCATTAGGGTTTATATAGACTGTTGTCTCCTCATTAGGGTCTATATAGACTGTTGTCTCCTCATTAGGGTCTGACAAGACTCTTGTCTCCTCATTAAGGTCTATATAGACTGCTGTCTCCTCATTAAGGTCTGAAAAGACTGTTGTCTCCTCACTAGGGTCTATATAGACTGTTGTCTCCTCATTAGGGTCTATATAGACTGGTGTCTCCTCACTAGGGTCTATATAGACTGGTGTCTCCTCATTAGGGCCTGTATAGACTGTTGTCTCCTCATTAGGGTCTATATAGACTGTTGTCTCCTCATTAGGGCCTATATAGATTGTTGTCTCCTCATTAGGGCCTATATAGACTGTTGTCTCCTCATTAGACCCTATATAGACTGTTGTCTCCTCATTAGGGCCTATATAGACTGTTGTCTCCTCATTAGGGCCTATATAGACTGTTGTCTCCTCATTAGGGCCTATATAGACTGTTGTCTCCTCATTGGGGTCTGACAAGACTGTTGTCTCCTCATTAGGGTCTGACAAGACTGTTGTCTCCTCACTAGGGTCTATATAGACTGTTGTCTCCTCACTAGGGTCTATATAGACTGTTGTCTCCTCATTAGACCCTATATAGATTGTTGTCTCCTCATTAGGGCCTATATAGACTGTTGTCTCCTCATTAGACCCTATATAGACTGTTGTCTCCTCATTAGGGCCTATATAGACTGTAGTCTCCTCATTAGGGTCTAAATAGACTGTTGTCTCCTCACTAGGGCCTATATAGACTCTTGTCTCCTCACTAGGGCCTATATAGACTGTTGTCTCCTCATTAGGGTCTATATAGACTGTTGTCTCCTCATTAGGGTCTATATAGACTGTTGTCTACTCTTTAGGGTCTGAAAAGACTGTTGTCTCCTCAATAAGGTCTATATAGACTGCTTCTCCTCATTAAGGTCTGAAAAGACTGTTGTCTCCTCATTAGGGTCTATATAGACTGTTGTCTCCTCATTAGACCCTATATAGATTGTTGTCTCCTCATTAGGGCCTATATAGACTGTTGTCTCCTCATTAGACCCTATATAGACTGTTGTCTCCTCATTAGGGCCTATATAGACTGTTGTCTCCTCATTAGGGTCTATATAGACTGTTGTCTCTCACTAGGGTCATATAGATTGTTGTCTCCTCTTTAGGGTCTGACAAGACTGTTGTCTCCTCATTAGGGTCTATATAGACTGTTGTCTCCTCATTAGGGTCTATATAGACTGTTGTCTCCTCATTAGGGTCTATATAGACTGTTGTCTCCTCATTAGGGTCTATATAGACTGTTGTCTCTCTTTAGGGTCTGAAAAGACTGTTGTCTCCTCATTAAGGTCTATATAGACTGCTGTCTCCTCATTAAGGTCTGAAAAGACTGTTGTCTCTCTCTATTAGATTGTTGTCTCCTTTATATAGACTGTTGTCTCCTCATTAGGGTCTAAATAGATTCTTGTCTCCTCATTAGGGCCTATACAAGACTGTTGTCTCCTCATTAGGGTCTATATAGACTGTTGTCTCCTCATTAAGGTCTCTCAAAGACTATATAGACTGTTGTCTCCTCACTAGGGTCTATATAGACTGTTGTCTCCTCATTAGGGTCTATATAGACTGTTGTCTCCTCATAGACTGGGTCTACTAGTGCCTATAGACTGTTGTCTCCTCTTTAGTGCCTATATAGACTGTTGTCTCCTCTTTAGGGTCTGACAAGACTGTTGTCTCCTCATTAGGGTCTATATAGACTGTTGTCTCCTCATTAGGGTCTGACAAGACTGTTGTCTCCTCACTAGGGTCTATATAGACTGTTGTCTCCTCACTAGGGTCTATATAGACTGTTGTCTCCTCATTAGGGTCTATATAGACTGTTGTCTCCTCATTAGGGTCTATATAGACTGTTGTCTCCTCATTGGGGTCTATATAGACTGTTGTCTCCTCATTGGGGTCTGACAAGACTGTTGTCTCCTCATTAGGGTCTGACAAGACTGTTGTCTCCTCACTAGGGTCTATATAGACTGTTGTCTCCTCACTAGGGTCTATATAGACTGTTGTCTCCTCATTAGACCCTATATAGATTGTTGTCTCCTCATTAGGGCCTATATAGACTGTTGTCTCCTCATTAGACCCTATATAGACTGTTGTCTCCTCATTAGGGCCTATATAGACTGTAGTCTCCTCATTAGGGTCTAAATAGACTGTTGTCTCCTCACTAGGGCCTATATAGACTCTTGTCTCCTCACTAGGGCCTATAGACTGTTGTCTCCTCATTAGGGTCTATATAGACTGTTGTCTCCTCATTAGGGTCTATATAGACTGTTGTCTACTCTTTAGGGTCTGAAAAGACTGTTGTCTCCTCAATAAGGTCTATATAGACTGCTTCTCCTCATTAAGGTCTGAAAAGACTGTTGTCTCCTCATTAGGGTCTATATAGACTGTTGTCTCCTCATTAGACCCTATATAGATTGTTGTCTCCTCATTAGGGCCTATATAGACTGTTGTCTCCTCATTAGACCCTATATAGACTGTTGTCTCCTCATTAGGGCCTATATAGACTGTTGTCTCCTCATTAGGGTCTATATAGACTGTTGTCTCCTCACTAGGGTCTATATAGATTGTTGTCTCCTCTTTAGGGTCTGACAAGACTGTTGTCTCCTCATTAGGGTCTATATAGACTGTTGTCTCCTCATTAGGGTCTATATAGACTGTTGTCTCCTCATTAGGGTCTATATAGACTGTTGTCTCCTCATTAGGGTCTATATAGACTGTTGTCTCCTCTTTAGGGTCTGAAAAGACTGTTGTCTCCTCATTAAGGTCTATATAGACTGCTGTCTCCTCATTAAGGTCTGAAAAGACTGTTGTCTCCTCATTAGGGTTTATATAGACTGTTGTCTCCTCATTAGGGTCTATATAGACTGTTGTCTCCTCATTAGGGTCTGACAAGACTCTTGTCTCCTCATTAAGGTCTATATAGACTGCTGTCTCCTCATTAAGGTCTGAAAAGACTGTTGTCTCCTCACTAGGGTCTATATAGACTGTTGTCTCCTCATTAGGGTCTATATAGACTGGTGTCTCCTCACTAGGGTCTATATAGACTGGTGTCTCCTCATTAGGGCCTGTATAGACTGTTGTCTCCTCATTAGGGTCTATATAGACTGTTGTCTCCTCATTAGGGCCTAGATTGTTGTCTCCTCATTAGGGCCTATATAGACTGTTGTCTCTCATTAGACCCATTAGACTGTTGTCTCCTCATTAGGGCCTATATAGACTGTTGTCTCCTCATTAGGGCCTATATAGACTGTTGTCTCCTCATTAGGGCCTATATAGACTGTTGTCTCCTCATTGGGGTCTGACAAGACTGTTGTCTCCTCATTAGGGTCTGACAAGACTGTTGTCTCCTCACTAGGGTCTATATAGACTGTTGTCTCCTCACTAGGGTCTATAGACTGTTGTCTCCTCATTAGACCCTATATAGATTGTTGTCTCCTCATTAGGGCCTATATAGACTGTTGTCTCCTCATTAGACCCTATATAGACTGTTGTCTCCTCATTAGGGCCTATATAGACTGTAGTCTCCTCATTAGGGTCTAAATAGACTGTTGTCTCCTCACTAGGGCCTATATGACTCTTGTCTCCTCACTAGGGCCTATATAGACTGTTGTCTCCTCATTAGGGTCTATATAGACTGTTGTCTCCTCATTAGGGTCTATATAGACTGTTGTCTACTCTTTAGGGTCTGAAAAGACTGTTGTCTCCTCAATAAGGTCTATATAGACTGCTTCTCCTCATTAAGGTCTGAAAAGACTGTTGTCTCCTCATTAGGGTCTATATAGACTGTTGTCTCCTCATTAGACCCTATATAGATTGTTGTCTCCTCATTAGGGCCTATATAGACTGTTGTCTCCTCATTAGACCCTATATAGACTGTTGTCTCCTCATTAGGGCCTATATAGACTGTTGTCTCCTCATTAGGGTCTATATAGACTGTTGTCTCCTCACTAGGGTCTATATAGATTGTTGTCTCCTCTTTAGGGTCTGACAAGACTGTTGTCTCCTCATTAGGGTCTATATAGACTGTTGTCTCCTCATTAGGGTCTATATAGACTGTTGTCTCCTCATTAGGGTCTATATAGACTGTTGTCTCCTCATTAGGGTCTATATAGACTGTTGTCTCCTCTTTAGGGTCTGAAAAGACTGTTGTCTCCTCATTAAGGTCTATATAGACTGCTGTCTCCTCATTAAGGTCTGAAAAGACTGTTGTCTCCTCATTAGGGTTTATATAGACTGTTGTCTCCTCATTAGGGTCTATATAGACTGTTGTCTCCTCATTAGGGTCTGACAAGACTGTTGTCTCCTCATTAGGTCTATATAGACTGCTGTCTCCTCATTAAGGTCTGAAAAGACTGTTGTCTCCTCACTAGGGTCTATATAGACTGTTGTCTCCTCATTAGGGTCTATATAGACTGGTGTCTCCTCACTAGGGTCTATAGACTGGTGTCTCCTCATTAGGGCCTGTATAGACTGTTGTCTCCTCATTAGGGTCTATATAGACTGTTGTCTCCTCATTAGGGCCTATATAGACTGTTGTCTCCTCATTAGGGCCTATATAGATTGTTGTCTCCTCATTAGGGCCTATATAGACTGTTGTCTCCTCATTAGGGCCTAAATAGATTCTTGTCTCCTCATTAGGGCCTATATAGACTGCTGTCTCCTCATTAGGGTCTATATAGACTGTTGTCTCCTCATTAGGGCCTATATAGACTGTTGTCTCCTCATTAGACCCTATATAGACTGTTGTCTCCTCATTAGGGCCTATATAGACTGTAGTCTCCTCATTAGGGTCTAAATAGACTGTTGTCTCCTCACTAGGGCCATATAGACTCTTGGTCACTAGGGCCTATATAGACTGTTGTCTCCTCATTAGGGTCTATATAGACTGTTGTCTCCTCATTAGGGTCTATATAGACTGTTGTCTCCTCTTTAGGGTCTGAAAAGACTGTTGTCTCCTCAATAAGGTCTATATAGACTGCTTCTCCTCATTAAGGTCTGAAAAGACTGTTGTCTCCTCATTAGGGTCTATATAGACTGTTGTCTCCTCATTAGACCCTATATAGATTGTTGTCTCCTCATTAGGGCCTATATAGACTGTTGTCTCCTCATTAGACCCTATATAGACTGTTGTCTCCTCATTAGGGCCTGACAAGACTGTTGTCTCCTCATTAGGGTCTATATAGACTGTTGTCTCCTCACTAGGGTCTATATAGATTGTTGTCTCCTCTTTAGGGTCTGACAAGACTGTTGTCTCCTCATTAGGGTCTATATAGACTGTTGTCTCCTCATTAGGTCTATATAGACTGTTGTCTCCTCATTAGGGTCTATATAGACTGTTGTCTCCTCACTAGTGCCTATATAGACTGTTGTCTCCTCTTTAGTGCCTATATAGACTGTTGTCTCCTCTTTAGGGTCTGACAAGACTGTTGTCTCCTCATTAGGGTCTATATAGACAAGACTGTTGTCTCCTCACTAGGGTCTATATAGACTGTTGTCTCCTCATTAGGGTCTATATAGACTGTTGTCTCCTCATTAGGGTCTGACAAGACTGTTGTCTCCTCACTAGTGCCTATATAGACTGTTGTCTCCTCTTTAGGGTCTGAAAAGACTGTTGTCTCCTCATTAAGGTATATATAGACTGCTGTCTCCTCATTAAGGTTTGAAAAGACTGTTGTCTCCTCATTAGGGTCTATATATACTGTTGTCTCCTCATTGGGGTCTGACAAGACTGTTGTCTCCTCATTAGGGTCTGACAAGACTGTTGTCTCCTCACTAGGGTCTATATAGACTGTTGTCTCCTCACTAGGGTCTATATAGACTGTTGTCTCCTCATTAGACCCTATATAGATTGTTGTCTCCTCATTAGGGCCTATATAGACTGTTGTCTCCTCATTAGACCCTATATAGACTGTTGTCTCCTCATTAGGGCCTATATAGACTGTAGTCTCCTCATTAGGGTCTAAATAGACTGTTGTCTCCTCACTAGGGCCTATATAGACTCTTGTCTCCTCACTAGGGCCTATATAGACTGTTGTCTCCTCATTAGGGTCTATATAGACTGTTGTCTCCTCATTAGGGTCTATATAGACTGTTGTCTACTCTTTAGGGTCTGAAAAGACTGTTGTCTCCTCAATAAGGTCTATATAGACTGCTGTCTCCTCATTAAGGTCTGAAAAGACTGTTGTCTCCTCATTAGGGTCTATATAGACTGTTGTCTCCTCATTAGACCCTATATAGATTGTTGTCTCCTCATTAGGGCCTATATAGACTGTTGTCTCCTCATTAGACCCTATATAGACTGTTGTCTCCTCATTAGGGCCTATATAGACTGTTGTCTCCTCATTAGGGTCTATATAGACTGTTGTCTCCTCATTAGGGCCTATATAGACTGTTGTCTCCTCATTGGGGTCTGACAAGACTGTTGTCTCCTCATTAGGGTCTGACAAGACTGTTGTCTCCTCACTAGGGTCTATATAGACTGTTGTCTCCTCACTAGGGTCTATATAGACTGTTGTCTCCTCATTAGACCCTATATAGATTGTTGTCTCCTCATTAGGGCCTATATAGACTGTTGTCTCCTCATTAGACCCTATATAGACTGTTGTCTCCTCATTAGGCCTATATAGACTGCTGTCTCCTCATTAGGTCTAAATAGACTGTTGTCTCACTCTATATAGACTCTTGTCTCCTCAGGGTTTATATAGACTGTTGTCTCCTCATTAGGGTCTATATAGACTGCTGTCTCCTCATTAGGGTCTATATAGACTGTTGTCTACTCTTTAGGGTCTGAAAAGACAGTTGTCTCCTCAATAAGGTCTATATAGACTGCTGTCTCCTCATTAAGGTCTGAAAAGACTGTTGTCTCCTCATTAGGGTCTATATAGACTGTTGTCTCCTCATTAGACCCTATATAGATTGTTGTCTCCTCATTAGGGCCTATATAGACTGTTGTCTCCTCATTAGACCCTATATAGACTGTTGTCTCCTCATTAGGGCCTATATAGACTGTTGTCTCCTCATTAGGGCCTATATAGACTGTTGTCTCCTCATTAGGGCCTATATAGACTGTTGTCTCCTCATTGGGGTCTGACAAGACTGTTGTCTCCTCATTAGGGTCTGACAAGACTGTTGTCTCCTCACTAGGGTCTATATAGACTGTTGTCTCCTCACTAGGGTCTATATAGACTGTTGTCTCCTCATTAGACCCTATATAGATTGTTGTCTCCTCATTAGGGCCTATATAGACTGTTGTCTCCTCATTAGACCCTATATAGACTGTTGTCTCCTCATTAGGGCCTATATAGACTGTAGTCTCCTCATTAGGGTCTAAATAGACTGTTGTCTCCTCACTAGGGCCTATATAGACTCTTGTCTCCTCACTAGGGCCTATATAGACTGTTGTCTCCTCATTAGGGTCTATATAGACTGTTGTCTCCTCATTAGGGTCTATATAGACTGTTGTCTACTCTTTAGGGTCTGAAAAGACTGTTGTCTCCTCAATAAGGTCTATATAGACTGCTTCTCCTCATTAAGGTCTGAAAAGACTGTTGTCTCCTCATTAGGGTCTATATAGACTGTTGTCTCCTCATTAGACCCTATATAGATTGTTGTCTCCTCATTAGGGCCTATATAGACTGTTGTCTCCTCATTAGACCCTATATAGACTGTTGTCTCCTCATTAGGGCCTATATAGACTGTTGTCTCCTCATTAGGGTCTATATAGACTGTTGTCTCCTCACTAGGGTCTATATAGATTGTTGTCTCCTCTTTAGGGTCTGACAAGACTGTTGTCTCCTCATTAGGGTCTATATAGACTGTTGTCTCCTCATTAGGGTCTATATAGACTGTTGTCTCCTCATTAGGGTCTATATAGACTGTTGTCTCCTCATTAGGGTCTATATAGACTGTTGTCTCCTCTTTAGGGTCTGAAAAGACTGTTGTCTCCTCATTAAGGTCTATATAGACTGCTGTCTCCTCATTAAGGTCTGAAAAGACTGTTGTCTCCTCATTAGGGTTTATATAGACTGTTGTCTCCTCATTAGGGTCTATATAGACTGTTGTCTCCTCATTAGGGTCTGACAAGACTGTTGTCTCCTCATTAAGGTCTATATAGACTGCTGTCTCCTCATTAAGGTCTGAAAAGACTGTTGTCTCCTCACTAGGGTCTATATAGACTGTTGTCTCCTCATTAGGGTCTATATAGACTGGTGTCTCCTCACTAGGGTCTATATAGACTGGTGTCTCCTCATTAGGGCCTGTATAGACTGTTGTCTCCTCATTAGGGTAGACTGTTGTCTCCTCATTAGGGCCTATATAGACTGTTGTCTCCTCATTAGGGCCTATATAGATTGTTGTCTCCTCATTAGGGCCTATATAGACTGTTGTCTCCTCATTAGGGCCTAAATAGATTCTTGTCTCCTCATTAGGGCCTATATAGACTGCTGTCTCCTCATTAGGGTCTATATAGACTGTTGTCTCCTCATTGGACCCTATATAGATTGTTGTCTCCTCATTAGGGCCTATATAGACTGTTGTCTCCTCATTAGACCCTATATAGACTGTTGTCTCCTCATTAGGGCCTATATAGACTGTAGTCTCCTCATTAGGGTCTAAATAGACTGTTGTCTCCTCACTAGGGCCTATATAGACTCTTGTCTCCTCACTAGGGCCTATATAGACTGTTGTCTCCTCATTAGGGTCTATATAGACTGTTGTCTCCTCATTAGGGTCTATATAGACTGTTGTCTACTCTTTAGGGTCTGAAAAGACTGTTGTCTCCTCAATAAGGTCTATATAGACTGCTTCTCCTCATTAAGGTCTGAAAAGACTGTTGTCTCCTCATTAGGGTCTATATAGACTGTTGTCTCCTCATTAGACCCTATATAGATTGTTGTCTCCTCATTAGGGCCTATATAGACTGTTGTCTCCTCATTAGACCCTATATAGACTGTTGTCTCCTCATTAGGGCCTATATAGACTGTTGTCTCCTCATTAGGGTCTATATAGACTGTTGTCTCCTCACTAGGGTCTATATAGATTGTTGTCTCCTCTTTAGGGTCTGACAAGACTGTTGTCTCCTCATTAGGGTCTATATAGACTGTTGTCTCCTCATTAGGGTCTATATAGACTGTTGTCTCCTCATTAGGGTCTATATAGACTGTTGTCTCCTCACTAGTGCCTATATAGACTGTTGTCTCCTCTTTAGTGCCTATATAGACTGTTGTCTCCTCTTTAGGGTCTGACAAGACTGTTGTCTCCTCATTAGGGTCTATATAGACTGTTGTCTCCTCATTAGGGTCTGACAAGACTGTTGTCTCCTCACTAGGGTCTATATAGACTGTTGTCTCCTCATTAGGGTCTATATAGACTGTTGTCTCCTCATTAGGGTCTGACAAGACTGTTGTCTCCTCACTAGTGCCTATATAGACTGTTGTCTCCTCTTTAGGGTCTGAAAAGACTGTTGTCTCCTCATTAAGGTATATATAGACTGCTGTCTCCTCATTAAGGTTTGAAAAGACTGTTGTCTCCTCATTAGGGTCTATATATACTGTTGTCTCCTCATTAGGGTCTATATAGACTGTTGTCTCCTCATTGGGGTCTGACAAGACTGTTGTCTCCTCATTAGGGTCTGACAAGACTGTTGTCTCCTCACTAGGGTCTATATAGACTGTTGTCTCCTCACTAGGGTCTATATAGACTGTTGTCTCCTCATTAGACCCTATATAGATTGTTGTCTCCTCATTAGGGCCTATATAGACTGTTGTCTCCTCATTAGACCCTATATAGACTGTTGTCTCCTCATTAGGGCCTATATAGACTGTAGTCTCCTCATTAGGGTCTAAATAGACTGTTGTCTCCTCACTAGGGCCTATATAGACTCTTGTCTCCTCACTAGGGCCTATATAGACTGTTGTCTCCTCATTAGGGTCTATATAGACTGTTGTCTCCTCATTAGGGTCTATATAGACTGTTGTCTACTCTTTAGGGTCTGAAAAGACTGTTGTCTCCTCAATAAGGTCTATATAGACTGCTGTCTCCTCATTAAGGTCTGAAAAGACTGTTGTCTCCTCATTAGGGTCTATATAGACTGTTGTCTCCTCATTAGACCCTATATAGATTGTTGTCTCCTCATTAGGGCCTATATAGACTGTTGTCTCCTCATTAGACCCTATATAGACTGTTGTCTCCTCATTAGGGCCTATATAGACTGTTGTCTCCTCATTAGGGCCTATATAGACTGTTGTCTCCTCATTAGGGCCTATATAGACTAGACAAGACTGTTGTCTCCTCATTAGGGTCTGACAAGACTGTTGTCTCCTCACTAGGGTCTATATAGACTGTTGTCTCCTCATTAGGGTCTATATAGACTGTTGTCTCCTCATTAGACCCTATATAGATTGTTGTCTCCTCATTAGGGCCTATATAGACTGTTGTCTCCTCATTAGACCCTATATAGACTGTTGTCTCCTCATTAGGGCCTATATAGACTGTTGTCTCCTCATTAGGGCCTATATAGACTGTTGTCTCCTCATTAGGGCCTATATAGACTGTTGTCTCCTCATTAGGGTCTATATAGACTGTTGTCTCCTCATTAGACCCTATATAGATTGGTGTCTCCTCATTAGGGCCTATATAGACTGTTGTCTCCTCAATAGGGCCTATATAGACTGTTGTCTCCTCATTAGGGCCTATATAGTCAGTCAGGAAAGCTAAGGCCAGCTTCTTCAGGCAGAAGTTTGCATCCTGTAGCTCCAACTCCAAAAAGTTCTGGGACACTGTGAAGTCCATGGAGAACAAGAGCACCTCCTCCCAGCTGCCCACTGCACTGAGGCTAGGTAACACGGTCTCCACCGATAAATCCATGATTATCGAAAACTTCAATAAGCACTTCTCAACGGCTGGTCATGCCTTCCGCCTGGCTACTCCAACCTCGGCCAACAGCTCCGCCCCCCCCGCAGCTCCTCGCCCAAGCCTCTCCAGGTTCTCCTTTACCCAAATCCAGATAGCAGATGTTCTGAAAGAGCTGCAAAACCTGGACCCGTACAAATCAGCTGGGCTTGACAATCTGGACCCTCTATTTCTGAAACTATCTGCCGCCATTGTCGCAACCCCTATTACCAGCCTGTTCAACCTCTCTTTCATATCGTCTGAGATCCCCAAGGATTGGAAAGCTGCCGCAGTCATCCCCCTCTTCAAAGGGGGAGACACCCTGGACCCAAACTGCTATAGACCTATATCCATCCTGCCCTGCCTATCTAAGGTCTTCGAAAGCCAAGTCAACAAACAGGTCACTGACCATCTCGAATCCCACCGTACCTTCTCCGCTGTGCAATCTGGTTTCCGAGCCGGTCACGGGTGCACCTCAGCCTTCTCAAGGTACTAAACGATATCATAACCGCCATCGATAAAAGACAGTACTGTGCAGCAGTCTTCATCGACCTCGCCAAGGCTTTCGACTCTGTCAATCACCATATTCTTATCGGCAGACTCAATAGCCTCGGTATTTCGGATGACTGCCTTGCCTGGTTCACCATTTACTTTGCAGACAGAGTTCAGTGTGTCAAATCGGAGGGCATGCTGTCCGGTCCTCTGGCAGTCTCTATGGGGGTGCCACAGGGTTCAATTCTCGGGCCGACTCTTTTCTCTGTATATATCAATGATGTTGCTCTTGCTGCGGGCGATTCCCTGATCCACCTCTACGCAGACGACACCATTCTATATACTTTCGGCCCGTCATTGGACACTGTGCTATCTAACCTCCAAACGAGCTTCAATGCCATACAGCACTCCTTCCGTGGCCTCCAACTGCTCTTAAACGCGAGTAAAACCAAATGCATGCTTTTCAACCGATCGCTGCCTGCACCCGCATGCCCGACTAGCATCACCACCCTGGATGGTTCCGACCTTGAATATGTGGACATCTATAAGTACCTAGGTGTCTGGCTAGACTGCAAACTCTCCTTCCAGACTCACATCAAACATCTCCAATCGAAAATCAAATCAAGAGTCGGCTTTCTATTCCGCAACAAGGCCTCCTTCACTCACGCCGCCAAGCTTACCCTAGTAAAACTGACTATCCTACCGATCCTCGACTTCGGCGATGTCATCTACAAAATGGCTTCCAACACTCTACTCAGCAAACTGGATGCAGTCTATCACAGTGCCATCCGTTTTGTCACCAAAGCACCTTATACCACCCACCACTGCGACTTGTATGCTCTAGTCGGCTGGCCCTCGCTACATATTCGTCGCCAGACCCACTGGCTCCAGGTCATCTACAAGTCCATGCTAGGTAAAGCTCCGCCTTATCTCAGTTCACTGGTCACGATGGCAACACCCATCCGTAACACGCGCTCCAGCAGGTGTATCTCACTGATCATCCCTAAAGCCAACACCTCATTTGGCCGCCTTTCGTTCCAGTACTCTGCTGCCTGTGACTGGAACGAACTGCAAAAATCGCTGAAGTTGGAGACTTTTATCTCCCTCACCAACTTCAAACATCAGCTATCCGAGCAGCTAACCGATCGCTGCAGCTGTACATAGTCTATTGGTAAATAGCCCACCCATTTTTACCTACCTCATCCCCATACTGTTTTTATTTATTTACTTTGCTGCTCTTTTGCACACCAATATCTCTACCTGTACATGACCATCTGATCATTTATCACTCCAGTGTTAATCTGCAAAATTGTAATAATTCGCCTACCTTGTGCCTTTTGCACACAATGTATATAGACTCTCTTTTTTTTCTACTGTGTTATTGACTTGTTAATTGTTTACTCCATGTGTAACTCTGTGTTGTCTGTTCACACTGCTATGCTTTATCTTGGCCAGGTCGCAGTTGCAAATGAGAACTTGTTCTCAACTAGCCTACCTGGTTAAATAAAGGTGAAATTATGTTTTTTTTTTTTATTAAAAAAATTCAGACACAATCTGTCTGTAAATTTGAAGAGCTTTTTCATGGTTTCAAGACAGTCTAGTGACCACTACAAAGGGGTGTGTCACGCCCTGGCCTTAGTTATCTTTGTTTTCTTTATTAATTTGGTTTGGCCAGGGTGTGACATGGGGGATTTTTGTGTTTGGCTTGTCTAGGGGTTTTTGTAGATTTATGGGGTTGTGTTCAGTTTAGGTGTCTAGGTAAGTCTATGGTTGCCTAGATTGGTTCTCAATCCGAGGCAGGTGTTTTTCGTTGTCTCTGATTGGGAACCATATTTAGGCAGCCATATTCTTTGGGTATTTTGTGGGTGATTGTTTCCTGTCTTTGTGTTTTATGCACCAGTTAGGACTGTTACGGTTTTTAATGTTTATTGTTTTGTAGTTTGTTCATGTTTGAGTTTTCTTATTAAAGAACCATGAACTATAACCACGCTGCGTTTTGGTCTGCCTCTCGTTCCCAGGAAGAAAGCCGTGACAGGGCGGCAGTGTATTCTAGTGTTTAGAGCATTTGACTAGTAACCGAAAGGTTGCAAGATTGAATCCCCGAGCTGACAAGGTAAAAATCTGTCATTCTGCTCCTGAACAAGGCAGTTAACCCACTGTTCCTAGACCATCATTGAAAATCAGAATTAGTTCTTAACTGACTTGCCTAGTTTAATAAAACAATAACTCACAGCAGGAAATTAATCACAGAATCATTCCCCTAACATGCTGCATAAATTCTCCTAACCTGCTCCGAAAAAGTCCATTTTGGTCGTATCTTTATCAAAGTGATGTGTTTTTATGGAATCTCATATGCAAGAATGCATACAGGGTTCTCTGAGACATGATTAGACAGAGAGTGATTTCAGTCATGTACTGCACACATCAAAACCAAGGACAGTGGAATGTTTAGGGTTTGTTTGGTGTTTTAGGAAATAGTGGTGTAGAATGTGAAGTGTATTAACACCCCCAACTCTATTTGGGGTCCATAAATAGTTGGATATCAGACAGTTACTTTCCTAATGTAATGATAATAATAAGCAATTTCACAACTCTAAGACAGGGTTATTTTAAAGTGGATGTATTTATTAACCAATAAATATAATTCCAGTATAAAAACCTGCTCTTCAAACAGAACAGATGAATTAAGCATGTCCAATGAGGATAAACAAATCCAACATCCCTGATTTGGGAAACTGGAAATGATGCTTACAATTACATTGATAACAGAAACAATCTGCAACATTGAAGCTGTTCTAAAATGATGTCATAATAAATACTAAACCTCCACTTCCCTTCATGCAGTAATACACCTTTTATCAAATCATTAAACATCTATTATAAACATTGATCACAGTATATTGTATTGTACACAGCACACATTGTACAGCACACAGTCTCTAACCTTCACCCCTCTATCTATATTTCTATCTATCTATCTATCTATCTATCTATCTATCTATCTATCTATCTATCTATCTATCTATCAATTCAATTCAAGGGGCTTTATTGGCATGGGAAACATGCGTTAACATTGCCAAAGCAAGTGAGGTAGATAATATACAAAAGTGAAATATCCAATAAAAATTAACAGTAAACATTACACATACAGAAGTTTCAAAACAATAAAGACATTACAAATGTCATATTAAACATATGTGTACAGTGTACAGTGTTGTAACAATGTACAAATGGTTAAAGTACACAAGGGAAAATAAATAAGCATAAATATGTAAATATGTAAATATCTATCTGTCTGTCTGTCTGTCTGTCTGTCTGTCTGTCTGTCTGTCTGTCTGTCTGTCTGTCTGTCTGTCTGTCTGTCTGTCTGTCTGTCTGTCTGTCTGTCTGTCTGTCTGTGTGTCTGTCTGTCTGTCTGTCTGTCTGTCTGTCTGTCTGTCTGTCTGTCTGTCTGTCTGTCTGTCTGTCTGTCTGTCCATCTATTCATAACTTCCTTTATCTTTCTTTCTTCCTCAATCCATTTAATATCTTATTTTTTATTTCCTCCACCTATCCATCCTCTATTATTAATATTATAATTTAACCCTTAGTTTACCAGGTAAGTTGACTGAGAACATTACACATACCCAAAGTCAATCAAACACAAAGCATATGAATAATTGGTTCAATCTTGCTTCATGATGGAAAATCACCAGTCGGTCCTGTTTTATGAATTAGCTTCATTACTCAATGAGTATCTCCTGCTCTGAAATGGGAAAATCCAGTCTTCTTACTCTGCTCTTCGTCTTCTCGGTTTACAGTACATTGTGCTTCATCCTCCTCAGGAAATTCTGTAGTTTGAGCCTTTGAGAGAGAGAGAGAAAGAGAGAGAGAGAGAGAGAGAGAGAGAGAGACAGAGAGAGAGAGAGAAGAGAGAGACAGAGAGAGCAGAAATAGAGAACAAAAGAGACAGAACTAAATGTTAGGAAGATCAGAGAACAGAGGAAGGTTTCTCCAGGTTTCTAAATCAGTCTATCAATCCATCCACCTTTGTCTGGGGTACTCACCATGTGTACTGTGTAGTGGTCTGTGTGTGTCTGTTAGCTCCCTTCCACTCTTCCTCCTCTTCCTCCTCCTCCTCTTCCTGTTGTCTGTCTAGTATCTGGTCCCAGATCTCAATGTTAACCCACAGCGACCCCGGCAGGGTGAGGCTGGGCTCGGTGCAGGTGATCCAACGGCACAGGGGGCAGCAGACTGTCAGTAGGCCGCTTTGGAGCCTGGACATCGCCTGCAAGCACAGCCCACAGAATGTGTGCTTACAGTGGAGCATCCGAGGGATCTTCTCCCTGCGAGAGTAGGGCTGGAGGCAGACACAGCACTCCATGTCCTCGCTCATCAGACCCATGGCTGGCTGGCTGGGGTGTGGATGGACGGATGGATGGATAGATGGACGGATGGATGGATGGACAGCTGGAGCGCAGAGGAATTCTGGACGGAGTGTCAGTGTCTTGGCCGGAAGACGTGGGGTTTAAACGCTGGTCTGAGGTTAGTGTTCCCCTTGTGGTTTGTTAATGTCCTGGTTTGGATTTGATGAGGATGAGCTGATCCTAGATCTGTGCTTAGGAGCGTAGGTCAGGAACCTGCCAAAGACATTAAGATATTAAATTAAATTAGACTCAGTGACTTCATCACTGGCACTATGTAAACACATCTAATGTGATGGCGTATCTTAAATCAACAGGCTGTCAGGTTTTTCTGATTAGACATGAAGAAAAAAATATCTTGAAAAATATCACACACATTTATAACATCCATAGTTATCAGATATAGACAAACCTTTTCACTTTTATCATTATCAATGAGAGATAATATTTTACTTACAGGTTCTGGAAGATTTTCAGCACAGCGACCAACTATCCTACGACAAAACTGTGTGTGTGAGAGAAGAGTGTGTGTGCTCCTATTTTAAGCTTTAGGGGAGGAGAATAAATTGTGTTATTTTCCCAGAAAGGGCGGTCTCTCACCTCCTCTACTCTCAGGTGAGGCAGGAAAGTTCCATGGAACGAGTTAAACACTTCTAAGTCACTTCTATTGCATAATAGGACACTTCAGGAGAATTTCCAGGGCCGTGTATTGACAATTTCAGGGCAGGTATTCATTTCTACAAATGGCACGTACACTGAATGTACAAAACATTAAGAACACATGCTCTTTCCTTGACATAGACTGAGTGTACAAATGGTTTTCCTAATGTTTGGTCCAGTTTATGATGGAACAATATTTGAAGGGGAATTTTCACTAGAGAGGGGGAAGCACTTGTACACATTTATTTAAATACGACTCCCATCTCAATACATTATTCCCCCAGATCATTTTGGGCAAAAATAGCGTATTACTCTCAAGTGTCTCGCCATTATTTTTAATGCCTTCTTTTCAACAACATGTATTCAATATAAAACACATAATAAACGTTCAGTTATATTTAGACAAACACTGGCAAAACATGCAAATGGGTGAATTTCTACCTAATATCAGTTTTAGTTAACCGCCTCGCCTGGGAACCGAACCGTGGATTGTCGTTGGTAAAACTGCTGTGCTCACCACTATACCACCTGCGCTATGGAATTGACTGAGACTCTCCGCAATTATACCCATTTTTACAGTTATCTGTATTTGTTACTCCGACAATTAGACAACAGAAAATAGCCCCAATTTAGACGCCCAAAGTTTTCCCTGTTAGAATTCTTGTTTAATCTCGCCCCTTTCTATCTGAACCTTCTTTCTTTTTACCCGATTGTCGCCTTTCCCCAGTTAAATTACAACCTTGTTGACGACTTTTGCAGGGAGTGTTACACTCCCGGGCGAAATGTCCAATTTCGTTAATTAAAACATCTTGTATTTTTCTTTTGACTCACCTCATCCACTTTTCTCGACTTTATTCCCTTCCTCTAGCTCCATTATACCTCCCTCGGCTTCAGCCGTGGATCCACATACTTGGGTGGTCATTTCATCAGGTTGCTCCTGCAGCCATTTCCACCCATTCTAAATCCTTTGCCGTTACTAGTAGCTATGGTATCTAATCACTTATCTATGCCTTTCTATATAATTTTAAATTCTATGTGCGTGCAGTTCTATAAATTTGTAATTTACCTTTACTTAGTTACTTTAGTCTTTTCTGTCTGACTATGTGTGTGTTCCTTTTAAAAATAATCAGTATGTATTTTCCTTCCTGTGAAACCGCGTCCATAGAAGACTTTTGATCGGACATCACATTTCACCCATAGGATATTCTTTTGGGACTTTCAACGTTAATGTCTCATATCTCACTACTCTAGACTAATCACTTATCTCTTTGATATTAATTTCGTTCAGCATTGTACAGGTTCAATTATTCTGTTGGCCTAGAATTACCCTGCCTTCTCACCAAGCCTAATGTATCTTTATTTAGGTATGTCTTTTGAATGAATGGCTATCCTATTTGTACGGAACAAGCGTCCTAATTCTCCAATGCGTACTATATCCTCCTTAATAACCTTCTGGCTTGCAAGACCAGGATTTATTAATCTCTAGTTTATTTAATGGTAGCGCACCTTACCACAGGTCAATTTCAGACCTGCTTCCTTCCTATCGATTTTGGTTAAAACCCAAGGTAGAAACCCATTGTATTTGTTCAGAATATTCAAGCACCTATTATTGATCAAATTCAACTCCCTTCATAACATTTTAATCAATAAATATCCAAAATAATCCCTCCCAAATTCGAGAATAAAGGCTACTTTACCTGCTGCCGACTGGGATAAGCGCTGTTGCTGTATGTAGTCAACCTTCCGTATTTTCTGTGGTAGTACGCAGGCCTGAATTTAACCTCAATTCGGAGGTCAGGTCTTTTAGTAAAACGAGTCAAAAACTCGTCCGTGCACAATTTTCAAAGTACTACCTCAGATAACAGGGAGGGGTATTTAGATCCGGGATCGAAGGACCAATTGTTGAGAGGAATTCTAAATTCCTATGTTTTGTAGCCAAAACAAATTCTGCACTCTCTCTATTTCATTAATGAGTTGTAATTCATTAATTATGCATGAAATAGATCGAGACCAGTCTTAAAAGTCAGGTAACAGCGTTTATTACAAGAGTACTGCCACACATACACATTTTTCCACTGGGTTATAAAACTGAAAATGACGTCAGCGTTTTCTAAATGTTCTATCTCTTTCATGACACCGGTAGAGAGGCCTCTATAGTTCTCGAGAGCCTTCGCTCCACGCTTGAAGTCAAGGTCAGTCAGTATAAATCAGAATTCTAGACAGTCTGGAGATAGTCCGTCCCTGCCATCTGGAGATAGTACATTCATTTGTACAAGGAACAGACCGTCATTGTTACACAACTCCTGACTGCATTATATACAATTGGGAATGGGAGCAAGAGAGAGAAAATTCATATATGTACAGTACATTATAGCATTTGGACTAGTCAGTTCTGATTGAATGTATACATAATTAGATAATTTCAACCATAATTTCCTCCAACAAGTAGTATACTATATACTCGTACTAGCCAGGCCCTGTTCTAAAGTAGTATACTATATACTGCACTAGTTAGACTCCTGGTCTAAAGTAGTATACTATATACTGCACTAGCCGGAGCCTGGTCAAAGTAGTATACTATATATCTGCACTAGCCGGGCCCTGGTCAATAGTAGTATACTATATACTGCACTAGCCGGGCCCTGGTCAAAAGTAGCATACTATATACTGCACTAGCCGGGCCCTTGTCAAAGAGTACTATTCTGTATACTGTACTGGTTTGGCTCCTATGTCAAAAGTAGTATTATCTATATACTGTACTAGCTAGGCCCTTTTGTCAAAAGTACTATTCTATATACTGTACTAGTTTGGCCCTGGTCTAAAGTAGTATACTATATACTGCACTAGTTGGGCCCTGGTCTAAAGTAGTACTACTATATACTGCACTAGCACGGGCCTGGTCAAAAGTAGTATGCTATATACTGCAATAGTCAGGCCTGGTCTAAAGTAGTATGCTATATACTGACAATAGCCAGGACCCTGGTCTAAGTAAGTATACTAGTATACTGTACTAGTTTGGCCCTTGGTCAAAAGTAGTATACTATAATGAATAGGTGCCATTTCAGACACAAACTGTCTGTCAATTTGAAGAGCTTTTCATGGTTTCGAGACAACCTAGTGACCAATAGAAAGTGGTGGCAGGTGGTAGGCCAGTGTTTAGAGCATTTGACTAGTAACTGAAAGGTTGCACAGACTTGTGATCTCCAAGCTGACAAGGTGAGAAATCTGTCATTCTGCCTCCTGAACAAGGCAGTTAACCCACTGTTCCTAGACCATCATCAGAAAATCAGAATTTGTTCTTAACTGACTTGCCTAGTTTAATAAAACAACAACTCACAGCAGGAAATTAATCACAGAATCATTCCCCTAACATGCTGCATAAATTCTCCTAACCTGCTCCGAAAAAGTCAATTTTGGTCGTATCTTTATCAAAGTGATGTGTTTTATGGAATCTCATATGCAAGAATGCATACAGGGTTCTCTGAGACATGATTACGACGAGAGTGATTTCAGTCATGTACTGCACACATCAAAACCAAGGACAGTGGAATGTTTAGGGTTTGTTTGGTGTTTTAGGAAATAGTAGTGTAGAATGTGAAGTGTATTAACACCCCCAACTCTATTTGGGGTCCACAAATAGTTGGATATCAGACAGTTACTTTCCTAATGTAATGATAATAATAAGCAATTTCACAACTCTAAGACAGGGTTATTTTAAAGTGGATGTATTTATTAACCAATAAATATAATTCCAGTATAAAAACCTGCTCTTCAAACAGAACAGATGAATTAAGCATGTCCAATGAGGATAAACAAATCCAACATCCCTGATTTGGGAAACTGGAAATGATGCAGACAATTACATTGATAACAGAAACAATCTGCAACATTGAAGCTGTTCTAAAATGATGTCATAATAAATACTAAACCTCCACTTCCCTTCATGCAGTAATACACCTTTTATCAAATCATTAAACATCTATTATAAACATTGTTCACAGTATATTGTATTGTGCACAGCACACATTGTACAGCACACAGTCTCTAACCTTCACCCTCTATCTATCTATCTATCTATCTATCTATCTATCTATCTATCTATCTATCTATCTATCTATCTATCTATCTATCAATTCAATTCAAGGGGCTTTATTGGCATGGGAAACATGTTAACATTGTCAAAAGCAAGTGAGGTAGATAATATACAAAATGAAATAACCAATAAAGATTAACAGTAAACATTACACACACAGAAGTTTAAACAATAAAGACATTACAAATGTCATATTAAACATATGTGTACAGTGGCTGTATGTAACAATGTACAAATGGTTAAAGTACACAAGGGAAATAAATAAGCATAAATATAAAATATGTAAATATCTATCTATCTGTCTGTCTGTCTGTCTGTCTGTCTGTCTGTCTGTCTGTCTGTCTGTCTGTCTGTCTGTGGTTCTGTCTGTCTGTCTGTCTGTCTGTCCATCTATTCATAATTTCCTTATCTTTCTTTCTTCCTCCATCCATTTAATATCTTATTTTTATTTCCTCCACCTATCCATCTATTATTAATATTATAATCTAACCCTTAGTTTACCAGGTAAGTTGACTGAGAACATTACACATACCCAAAGTCAATCAAACACAAAGCATATGAATAATTGGTCAATCTTGCTTCATGATGGAAAATCACCTGCCTGTCCTGTTTTATGAATTAGCTTCATTATTCAATAAGTATCTCCTGCCTGAAATGGGAAAATCCAGTCTTCTTTCTCTGCTCTTCGTCTTCTCGGTTTACAGTACATTGTGCTTCATCCTCCTCAGGAAATTATGTAGTTTGAGCGTTTGCCACAATGCCTTGATGGGAGAACTAGAGGACAGGAGAGAAGGGGGAAATAAACAGAAGAGAGAGAGAGAGAGAGAGAGAGAGAGATAGAGAACAGATATAGCAGAAATAGAGAACAAAAAGAGACATAACTAAATGTTAGGAAGATCCGAGAATATGTAAAGGTTTCTCCAGGTTTCTAATCAGTCTATCAATCCATCCACCTTGTCCGGGGTACTCACCATGTACTGTGTAGTGGTCTGTGTGTGTCTTGTTAGCCCTCTCCACTCTTCCTCCCTTCCTCCTCCTCCTCTTCCTGTTGGGTCTGTCTAGTATCTGGTCCCAGATCTCAATGTTAACCCACAGCGACCCCGGCAGGGAGGCTGGGCTCTGCAGGTGATCCAACTGGCACAGGGGGCAGCAGACTGTCAGTAGGCCGCTTGGGAGCCTGGACATCGCTGCAAGCACAGCCCACAGAATGTGTGCTTACAGTGGAGCATCCGAGGGATCTTCTCCCTGCGAGAGTAGGGCTGGAGGCAGACACAGCACTCCATGTCCTCGCTCATCATGGCTGGCTGGCTGGGGTGTTAGATGGATGGATGGATGGATGGATGGATGGATGGATGGATGGATGGATGGATGGATGGATGGATGGATGGATGGATGGATGGATGGATGGATGGATGGATGATGGATGGATGGATGGATGGATGGATGGATGGATGGATGATGATGGACGGACTGATGGACGGATGGATGGATGTGATGGATGGATGGACAGCTGGAGCGCAGAGGAATTCTGGATCGGAGTGTCAGTGTCTTGGCAGGAAGACGTGGGGTTTAAACGCTGGTCTGAGGTTAGTGTTCCCCTTGTGGTTTGTTAATGTCCTGGTTTGGATTTGGTGAGGATGAGCTGATCCTAGATCTGTGCTTAGGAGCGTAGGTCAGGAACCTGCAAAAGACATTAAGATGTTAAATTAAATTAGACTCAGTGACTTCATCACTGGCACTATGTAAACACATCTAATGTGATGACGTATCTTAAATCAACAGGCTGTCAGGTTTTTCTGATTGGACATGAAGAAAAAAATATCTTGAAAAATATCACACACATTTATAACATCCATAGTTATCAGATATAGACAAACCTTTTCACTTTTATCATTATCAATGAGAGATAATATTTTACTTACAGTTTCTGGAAGATTTTCAGCACAGCGACCAACTATCCTACAACAAAACTGTGTGTGTGAGAGAAGAGTGTGTGTGCTCCTATTTTAAGCTTTGGGGGAGGAGAATAAATTGTGTTATTTTCCCAGAAAGGGCGGTCTCTCACCTCCTCTACTCTCAGGTGAGGCAGGAAAGTTCCATGGAACGAGTTAAACACTTCTAGGTTGCTTCAGGAGAATTGCCAGGGCTATAGAGATATTTCAGGGCAGGTGCTCATGTTCACAGTATACTACACTGAGTGTACAAACGCTAAGAACACCTGCTCTTTCCTATCCATGACATAGACTGACCAGGTGAATCCAGGTGAAAGCTAAGGATCCCCTATTGATGTTACCTGTTAAATCCACTTCAATCAGTGTTGATGAAGGGAGTGAGACGACAAGAAGGAGTTTTAAGCCTTGAGACAATTGGAGACATGGATTGTGTATGTGTGCCATTTAGAGGGTGAATGGACTGCTGGGTTTTTCACGCTCAACAGTTTCCGTGTCAAGAATGGTCACCCCAGCCAAAGGACATCCAATCAAATTGTATTTGTCCACATGCGCAGAATACAACAGGTGTGGACCTCACAGTGAAATGCAGAATACAACAGGTGTGGACCTCACAGTGAAATGCAGAATACAACAGGTGTGGACCTCACAGTGAAATGCAGAATACAACAGGTGTGGACCTCACAGTGAAATGCAGAATACAACAGGTGTGGACCTCACAGTGAAATGCAGAATACAACAGGTGTGGACCTCACAGTGAAATGCTTACTTACAAGCACTTAACCAACAATGCAGTTTTAGGAAAAATAAGTGGTAAGTATAAAATAGATAGGTAAAATAAATCAAATTAAAAGTTACAAATAATTAAAGAGCAGCAGTAAAATAACAATAGCTAGGGTATACTGTATAAAGGGAGGTACCGGTACAGAGTCAGTGTGCAGAGGCACCGGTTAGTCGAGGTAATTGAGGTCATATGTAGATGTAGGTAGAGTTAGTGACTATGCATAGATAACAAACAGAAAGTAGCAGCAGTGTAAAGAGGGCAATGCAAATAATCTTAAGTCTGATTTAGAAGTTCAGGGAGTCTTATGTCTTGGTGTGTTTGGACCATGATAGTTTGTTGGTGATGTGGACACCAAGGAGCAAGCTCTCAAGCTGCTCCACTACAGCCCACGTCGATGAGAATGGGGCGTGCTCGGTCTCCTTTTCTATGATCTAATCATCTCCTTGTCTTGATCACGTTGAGGAGAGGTTGTTGTCCTGGCACCACTGCGACCAGATCTCTGAGCCTCCTCCTAGCTCTCATCGTTTAGTCGTTGATAGGACCTAACAAATCAAATCAAATGTATTTATATAGCCCTTGTCATATCAGCTGATATCTCAAAGTGCTGTACAGAAACCCAGCCTAAAACCCCAAACAGCAAGCAATGCAGGTGTAGAAGCACAGTGGCTAGAAAAACTCCCTAGAAAGGCCAAAACCTAGGAAGAAAACATAGAGAGGAACCAGGCTATGTGGGGTGGCCAGTCCCTCTTCTGGCTGTGCCGGGTGGAGATTGTTATAACAGAACATGGCCAAGATGTTCAAATGTTCATAAACGACCTGCATGGTCGAATAATAATAAGGCAGAACAGTTGAAACTGAGCAGCAGCATGGCCAGGTGGACTGGGGACA
>NC_088410.1:101254391-101396061 GCF_034236695.1 Oncorhynchus nerka | reverse complement strand
GCTCCAGTTTAAACTGTTCTGCCTTATTATTATTCACCATGCTGGTCATTTATGAACATTTGAACATCTTGGCCATGTTCTGTTATAATCTCCACCCGGCACAGCCAGAAGAGGACTGGCCACCCCACATATGCTCTCTCTAATTCTCTTTCTTTCTCTCTCTCTGAGGACCTGAGCCCTAGGACCATGCCCCAGGACTACCTGACATGATGACTCCTTGCTGTCCCCAGTCCACCTGGCCATGCTGCTGCTCCAGTTTCAACTGTTCTGCCTTATTATTATTCGACCATGCTGGTCATTTATGAACATTTGAACATCTTGGCCATGTTCTGTGATAATCTCCACCCGGCACAGCCAGAAGAGGACTGGCCACCCCACATAGCCTGGTTCCTCTCTATGTTTCTTCCTAGGTTTTGGCCTTTCTAGGGAGTTTTTCCTAGCCACCGTGCTTCTACACCTGCATTGCTTGCTGTTTGGGGTTTTAGGCTGGGTTTCTGTACAGCACTTTGAGATATCAGCTGATGTACGAAGGGCTATATAAATACATTTGATTTGATTTGTTAGGTCCGATCAACGACAACGATGAGAAAGCTTACAGGGAGGAGGTCAGAGACCTGGCCGTGTGGTGCCAGGACAACAACCTCTCCCTCAACGTGATCAAGACAAAGGAGATGATTGTGGACTACAGGAAAAGGAGGACCGAGCACGCCCCCATTCTCATCGACGGGGCTGTAGTGGAGCAGCTTGAGAGCTTCAAGTTCCTTGGTGTCCACATCACCAACAAACTATCATGGTCCAAACACACCAAGACATAAGACTCCTGAACTTCTAATCAGATGGCTCCCCAGACTATTTGCATTGCCCCCCCCTCTTTTACACTGCTGCTACTTTCTGTTTATTATCTATGCATAGTCACTTTAACTCTACCTACATCTACATATGACCTCAATTACCTCGACTAACCGGTGCCTCTGCACACTGACTCTGTACCGGTACCTCCCTTTATACAGTATACCCTAGCTATTGTTATTTTACTGCTGCTCTTTAATTATTTGTAACTTTTAATTTGATTTATTTTACCTATCTATTTTATACTTACCACTTATTTTTCCTAAAACTGCATTGTTGGTTAAGTGCTTGTAAGTAAGCATTTCACTGTGAGGTCCACACCTGTTGTATTCTGCATTTCACTGTGAGGTCCACACCTGTTGTATTCTGAATTTCACTGTGAGGTCCACACCTGTTGTATTCTGCATTTCACTGTGAGGTCCACACCTGTTGTATTCTGCGCATGTGACAAATACAATTTGATTGGATGTCCTTTGGCTGGGGGTGGACCATTCTTGACACACACGGGAAACTGTTGAGCGTGAAAAACCCAGCAGTCCATTCACCCTCTAAATGGCACACATACACAATCCATGTCTCAATTGTCTCAAGGCTTAAAACTCCTTCTTTAACCCGTCTCCTCCCCTTCATCAACACTGATTGAAGTGGATTTAACAGGTAACATCAATAAGGGATCATAGCTTTCACCTGGATTCACCTGGTCAGTCTATGTCATGGATAGGAAAGAGCAGGTGTTCTTAACGTTTTGTACACTCAGTGTACGTGCCCTTTGTAGACATGAGCACCTGCCCTGAAAATGTCTCCACGCAACCCTGGCAATTCTCCTGAAGCAACCTAGAAGTGTTTAACTCGTTCCATGGAACTTTCCTGCCTCACCTGAGAGTAGAGGAGGTGAGAGACCGCCCTTTCTGGGAAAATTTTATTCTCCTCCCCCAAAGCTTAAAATAGGAGCACACACACTCTTCTCTCACACACACAGTTTTGTTGTAGGATAGTTGGTCGCTGTGCTGAAAATCTTCCAGAAACTGTAAGTAAAATATTGTCTCTCATTGATAATGATAAAAGTGAAAAGGTTTGTCTATATCTGATAACTATGGATGTTATAAATGTGTGTGATATTTTTCAAGATATTTTTTTCTTCATGTCTTATCAGAAAAACCTGACAGCCTGTTGATTTAAGATACGTTATCACATTAGATGTGTTTACATAGTGCCAGTGATGAAGTCTCTGAGTCTAATTTAATTTAACATCTTAATGTCTTTGGCAGGTTCCTGACCTACGCTCCTAAGCACAGATCTAGGATCAGCTCATCCTCATCAAATCCAAACCAGGACATTAACAAACCACAAGGGGAACACTAACCTCAGACCAGCGTTTAAACCCCACGTCTTCCTGCCAAGACACTGACACTCCGTCCAGAATTCCTCTGCGCTCCAGCTGTCCATCCATCCATCCATCCATCCGTCCATCCGTCCGTCCGTCCATCCATCCATCCATCCATCCATCCATCCATCCATCCATCCATCCATCCATCCAGCCATCCATCCATCCATCCATCCATCCATCCATCCATCCATCCATCCATCCATCCATCCATCCATCCATCCACACCCCAGCCAGCCAGCCATGATGAGCGAGGACATGGAGTGCTGTGTCTGCCTCCAGCCCTACTCTCGCAGGGAGAAGATCCCTCGGATGCTCCACTGTAAGCACACATTCTGTGGGCTGTGCTTGCAGGCGATGTCCAGGCTCCAAAGCGGCCTACTGACAGTCTGCTGCCCCCTGTGCCGTTGGATCACCTGCACCGAGCCCAGCCTCACCCTGCCGGGGTCGCTGTGGGTTAACATTGAGATCTGGGACCAGATACTAGACAGACAACAGGAAGAGGAGGAGGAGGAAGAGGAGGAAGAGTGGAAGGGAGCTAACAGACACACACAGACCACTACACAGTACACATGGTGAGTACCCCAGACAAAGGTGGATGGATTGATAGACTGATTTAGAAACCTGGAGAAACCTTCCTCTGTTCTCGGATCTTCCTAACATTTAGTTATGTCTCTTTTGTTCTCTATTTCTGCTATATCTGTTCTCTATCTCTCTCTCTCTCTCTCTCTCTCTCTCTTCTGTTTATTTCCCCCTTCTCTCCTGTCCTCTAGTTCTCCATCAAGGCATTGTGGCTTGAGGCTCAAACTACATAATTTCCTGAGGAGGATGAAGCACAATGTACTGTAAACCGAGAAGACGAAGAGCAGAGAAAGAAGACTGGATTTTCCCATTTCAGAGCAGGAGATACTTATTGAATAATGAAGCTAATTCATAAAACAGGACCGACCGGTGATTTTCCATCATGAAGCAAGATTGAACCAATTATTCATATGCTTTGTGTTTGATTGACTTTGGGTATGTGTAATGTTCTCAGTCAACTTACCTGGTAAACTAAGGGTTAAATTATAATATTAATAATAGAAGATGGATAGGTGGAGGAAATAAAAAATAAGATATTAAATGGATGGAGGAAGAAAGAAAGATAAAGGAAGTTATGAATAGATGGACAGACAGACAGACAGACAGACAGACAGACAGACAGACACACAGACAGACAGACAGACAGACAGACAGACAGACAGACAGACAGACAGACAGACAGACAGACAGACAGACAGACAGACAGACAGACAGACAGACAGACAGACAGACAGACAGACAGACAGACAGATAGATAGATAGATATTTACATATTTACATATTTATGCTTATTTATTTTCCCTTGTGTACTTTAACCATTTGTACATTGTTACAACACTGTACACTGTACACATATGTTTAATATGACATTTGTAATGTCTTTATTGTTTTGAAACTTCTGTGTGTGTAATGTTTACTGTTAATTTTTATTGGTTATTTCACTTTTGTATATTATCTACCTCACTTGCTTTGGCAATGTTAACACATGTTTCCCATGCCAATAAAGCCCCTTGAATTGAATTGATAGATAGATAGATAGATAGATAGATAGATAGATAGATAGATAGATAGATAGATAGATAGATAGATAGATAGATAGATAGATAGATAGATAGATAGATAAATAGATAGATAGATAGATAGATAGATAGATAGATAGATAGATAGATAGATAGATAGATAGAGGGGTGAAGGTTAGAGACTGTGTGCTGTACAATGTGTGCTGTGTACAATACAATATACTGTGATCAATGTTTATAATAGATGTTTAATGATTTGATAAAAGGTGTATTACTGCATGAAGGGAAGTGGAGGTTTAGTATTTATTATGACATCATTTTAGAACAGCTTCAATGTTGCAGATTGTTTCTGTTATCAATGTAATTGTCTGCATCATTTCCAGTTTCCCAAATCAGGGATGTTGGATTTGTTTATCCTCATTGGACATGCTTAATTCATCTGTTCTGTTTGAAGAGCAGGTTTTTATACTGGAATTATATTTATTGGTTAATAAATACATCCACTTTAAAATAACCCTGTCTTAGAGTTGTGAAATTGCTTATTATTATCAATACATTAGGAAAGTAACTGTCTGATATCCAACTATTTATGGACCCCAAATAGAGTTGGGGGTGTTAATACACTTCACATTCTACACTACTATTTCCTAAAACACCAAACAAACCCTAAACATTCCACTGTCCTTGGTTTTGATGTGTGCAGTACATGACTGAAATCACTCTCTGTCTAATCATGTCTCAGAGAACCCTGTATGCATTCTTGCATATTAGATTCCATAAAAACACATCACTTTGATGAAGCTATAACCGGAATTTAATTCTTCGTTGCAGGTTAGGAGAATTTATGCAGCATGTTCTGGGAATTAACGTTGCAGGTTAAGAGAATGAGGTTAAGGTTAGGAAAAGGCTTAGGGTTAGCTCTCCTAACCAGCTACGAAAGTCATTTCTGGTCGTAGTAGAAGAAGTGGGGTTTTTAGGAAGTCCTCCTCCTACTTTTGATCAGGGCCCCATCCACCCTGTTATCTAGCCTAACCCCCATACATACCATTCCTTATATAGTATACTACTTTTAGTCAGGGCCGTGCTCCATCCACCCTGTTATCTAGCCTAACCCCCATACATACCATTCCTTATATAGTATACTACTTTTAGTCAGGGCCCCATCCACCCTGTTATCTAGCCTAACCCCCATACATACCATTCCTTATATAGTATACTACTTTTAGTCAGGGCCGTGCTCCATCCACCCTGTTATCTAGCCTAACCCCCATACATACCATTCCTTATATAGTATACTACTTTTAGTCAGGGCCGTGCTCCATCCACCCTGTTATCTAGCCTAACCCCCATACATACCATTCCTTATATAGTATACTACTTTTAGTCAGGGCCGTGCTCCATCCACCCTGTTATCTAGCCTAACCCCCATACATACCATTCCTTATATAGTATACTACTTTTAGTCAGGGCCGTGCTCCATCCACCCTGTTATCTAGCCTAACCCCCATACATACCATTCCTTATATAGTATACTACTTTTAGTCAGGGCCGTGCTCCATCCACCCTGTTATCTAGCCTAACCCCCATACATACCATTCCTTATATAGTATACTACTTTTAGTCAGGGCCGTGCTCCATCCACCCTGTTATCTAGCCTAACCCCCATACATACCATTCCTTATATAGTATACTACTTTTAGTCAGGGCCGTGCTCCATCCACCCTGTTATCTAGCCTAACCCCCATACATACCATTCCTTATATAGTATACTACTTTTAGTCAGGGCCGTGCTCCATCCACCCTGTTATCTAGCCTAACCCCCATACATACCATTCCTTATATAGTATACTACTTTTAGTCAGGGCCGTGCTCCATCCACCCTGTTATCTAGCCTAACCCCCATACATACCATTCCTTATATAGTATACTACTTTTAGTCAGGGCCGTGCTCCATCCACCCTGTTATCTAGCCTAACCCCCATACATACCATTCCTTATATAGTATACTACTTTTAGTCAGGGCCGTGCTCCATCCACCCTGTTATCTAGCCTAACCCCCATACATACCATTCCTTATATAGTATACTACTTTTAGTCAGGGCCGTGCTCCATCCACCCTGTTATCTAGCCTAACCCCCATACATACCATTCCTTATATAGTATACTACTTTTAGTCAGGGCCGTGCTCCATCCACCCTGTTATCTAGCCTAACCCCCATACATACCATTCCTTATATAGTATACTACTTTTAGTCAGGGCCGTGCTCCATCCACCCTGTTATCTAGCCTAACCCCCATACATACCATTCCTTATATAGTATACTACTTTTAGTCAGGGCCGTGCCCCATCCACCCTGTTATCTAGCCTAACCCCCATACATACCATTCCTTATATAGTATACTACTTTTAGTCAGGGCCGTGCTCCATCCACCCTGTTATCTAGCCTAACCCCATACATACCATTCCTTATATAGTATACTACTTTTAGTCAGGGCCGTGCTCCATCCACCCTGTTATCTAGCCTAACCCCCATACATACCATTCCTTATATAGTATACTACTTTTAGTTAGGGCCGTGCTCCATCCACCCTGTTATCAAGTAACCCCCATACATACCATTCCTTATATAGTATACTACTTTTAGTCAGGGCCGTGCTCCATCCACCCTGTTATCTAGCCTAACCCCCATACATACCATTCCTTATATAGTATACTACTTTTAGTCAGGGCCGTGCTCCATCCACCCTGTTATCTAGCCTAACCCCCATACATACCATTCCTTATATAGTATACTACTTTTAGTCAGGGCCGTGCTCCATCCACCCTGTTATCTAGCCTAACCCCCATACATACCATTCCTTATATAGTATACTACTTTTAGTCAGGGCCGTGCTCCATCCACCCTGTTATCTAGCCTAACCCCCATACATACCATTCCTTATATAGTATACTACTTTTAGTCAGGGCCGTGCTCCATCCACCCTGTTATCTAGCCTAACCCCCATACATACCATTCCTTATATAGTATACTACTTTTAGTCAGGGCCGTGCTCCATCCACCCTGTTATCTAGCCTAACCCCCATACATACCATTCCTTATATAGTATACTACTTTTAGTCAGGGCCGTGCTCCATCCACCCTGTTATCTAGCCTAACCCCCATACATACCATTCCTTATATAGTATACTACTTTTAGTCAGGGCCGTGCTCCATCCACCCTGTTATCTAGCCTAACCCCCATACATACCATTCCTTATATAGTATACTACTTTTAGTCAGGGCCGTGCTCCATCCACCCTGTTATCTAGCCTAACCCCCATACATACCATTCCTTATATAGTATACTACTTTTAGTCAGGGCCGTGCTCCATCCACCCTGTTATCTAGCCTAACCCCCATACATACCATTCCTTATATAGTATACTACTTTTAGTCAGGGCCGTGCTCCATCCACCCTGTTATCTAGCTAACCCCCATACATACCATTCCTTATATAGTATACTACTTTTAGTCAGGGCCGTGCTCCATCCACCCTGTTATCTAGCCTAACCCCCATACATACCATTCCTTATATAGTATACTACTTTTAGTCAGGGCCGTGCTCCATCCACCCTGTTATCTAGCCTAACCCCCATACATACCATTCCTTATATAGTATACTACTTTTAGTCAGGGCCGTGCTCCATCCACCCTGTTATCTAGCCTAACCCCCATACATACCATTCCTTATATAGTATACTACTTTTAGTCAGGGCCGTGCTCCATCCACCCTGTTATCTAGCCTAACCCCCATACATACCATTCCTTATATAGTATACTACTTTTAGTCAGGGCCGTGCTCCATCCACCCTGTTATCTAGCCTAACCCCCATCCACCCTGTTATCTAGCCTAACCATTACCATTATATATAGTATACTACTTTTAGTCAGGGCCGTGCTCCATCCACCCTGTTATCTAGCCTAACCCCCATACATACCATTCCTTATATAGTATACTACTTTTAGTCAGGGCCGTGCCCCATCCACCCTGTTATCTAGCCTAACCCCCATACATACCATTCCTTATATAGTATACTACTTTTAGTCAGGGCCGTGCCCCATCCACCCTGTTATCTAGCCTAACCCCCATACATACCATTCCTTATATAGTATACTACTTTTAGTCAGGGCCGTGCTCCATCCACCCTGTTATCTAATCTAACCCCCATACATACCATTCCTTATATAGTATACTACTTTTAGTCAGGGCCGTGCTCCATCCACCCTGTTATCTAGCCTAACCCCCATACATACCATTCCTTATATAGTATACTACTTTTAGTCAGGGCCGTGCTCCATCCACCCTGTTATCTAGCCTAACCCCCATACATACCATTCCTTATATAGTATACTACTTTTAGTCAGGGCCGTGCTCCATCCACCCTGTTATCTAGCCTAACCCCCATACATACCATTCCTTATATAGTATACTACTTTTAGTCAGGGCCGTGCTCCATCCACCCTGTTATCTAGCCTAACCCCCATACATACCATTCCTTATATAGTATACTACTTTTAGTCAGGGCCGTGCTCCATCCACCCTGTTATCTAGCCTAACCCCCATACATACCATTCCTTATATAGTATACTACTTTTAGTCAGGGCCGTGCTCCATCCACCCTGTTATCTAGCCTAACCCCCATACATACCATTCCTTATATAGTATACTACTTTTAGTCAGGGCCGTGCTCCATCCACCCTGTTATCTAGCCTAACCCCCATACATACCATTCCTTATATAGTATACTACTTTTAGTCAGGGCCGTGCTCCATCCACCCTGTTATCTAGCCTAACCCCCATACATACCATTCCTTATATAGTATACTACTTTTAGTCAGGGCCGTGCTCCATCCACCCTGTTATCTAATCTAACCCCCATACATACCATTCCTTATATAGTATACTACTTTTAGTCAGGGCCGGGCTCCATCCACCCTGTTATCTAATCTAACCCCCATACATACCATTCCTTATATATCAAATCAAATCAAATCAAATTTATTTATATAGCCCTTCGTACATCAGCTGATATCTCAAAGTGCTGTACAGAAACTCAGCCTAAAACCCCAAACAGCAAGCAATGCAGGTGTAGAAGCACGGTGGCTAGGAAAAACTCCCTAGAAAGGTAAAACCTAGGAAGAAACCTAGAGAGGAACCAGGCTATGTGGGGTGGCCAGTCCTCTTCTGGCTGTGCCGGGTGGAGATTATAACAGAATATGGCCAAGATGTTCAAATGTTCATAAATGACCAGCATGGTCGAATAATAATAAGGCAGAACAGTTGAAACTGGAGCAGCAGCACAGTCAGGTGGAAGTTGAAACTGGAACAGCAGCATGGCCAGGTGGACTGGGGACAGCAAGGAGTCATCATGTCAGGTGGTCCTGGGGCATGGTCCTAGGGCTCAGGTCCTCCGAGAGAGAGAAAGAAAGAGAGAAGGAGAGAATTAGAGAACGCACACTTAGATTCACACAGGGCACCGAATAGGACAGGAGAAGTACTCCAGATATAACAAACTGACCCCAGCCCCCCGACACATAAACTACTGCAGGAGACACTGTGGCCCCATCCGAGGACACCCCCGGACAGGGCCAAACAGGAAGGATATAACCCCACCCACTTTGCCAAAGCACAGCCCCCACACCACTAGAGGGATATCTTCAACCACCAACTTACCATCCTGAGACAAGGCTGAGTATAGCCCACAAAGATCTCCGCCACGGCACAACCCAAGGGGGGGGCGCCAACCCAGACAGGATGGCCACAACAGTGAATCAACCCACTCAGGTGACGCACCCCCTCCAGGGACGGCATGAGAGTGACTCAGCCCCTGTAATAGGGTTAGAGGCAGAGAATCCCGGTGGAAAGAGGGGAACCGGCCAGGCAGAGACAGCAAGGGCGGTTCGTTGCTCCAGAGCCTTTCCGTTCACCTTCCCACTCCTGGGCCAGACTACACTCAATCATATGACCCACTGAAGAGATGAGTCTTCAGTAAAGACTTAAAGGTTGAGACCGAGTTTGCGTCTCTGACATGGGTAGGCAGACCGTTCCATAAAAATGGAGCTCTATAGGAGAAAGCCCTGCCTCCAGCTGTTTGCTTAGAAATTCTAGGGACAATTAGGAGGCCTGCGTCTTGTGACCGTAGCGTACGTGTAGGTATGTACGGCAGGACCAAATCAGAGAGATAGGTAGGAGCAAGCCCATGTAATGCTTTGTAGGTTAGCAGTAAAACCTTGAAATCAGCCCTTGCTTTGAAAGGAAGCCAGTGTAGAGAGGCTAGCACTGGAGTAATATGGTCCTTGAAATGGTCTTGATATGTTCTTCAAAAGAGAGATCAGGGTCCAGAGTAACGCCGAGGTCCTTCACAGTTTTATTTGAGACGACTGTACAACCATTAAGATTAATTGTCAGATTCAACAGAAGATCTCTTTGTTTCTTGGGACCTAGAACAAGCATCTCTGTTTTGTCCGAGTTTAATAGTAGAAAGTTTGCAGCCATCCACTTCCTTATGTCTGAAACACATGCTTCTACCGAGGGCAATTTTGGGGCTTCACCATGTTTCATTGAAATGTACAGCTGTGTGTCATCCGCATAGCAGTGAAAGTTTACATTATGTTTTCGAATAACATCCCCAAGAGGTAAAATATATAGTGAAAACAATAGTGGTCCTAAAACGGAACCTTGAGGAACACCGAAATTTACAGTTGATTTGTCAGAGGACAAACCATTCACAGAGACAAACTGATATCTTTCCGACAGATAAGATCTAAACCAGGCCAGAACATGTCCGTGTAGACCAATTTGGGTTTCCAATCTCTCCAAAAGAATGTGGTGATCGATGGTATCAAAAGCAGCACTAAGGTCTAGGAGCACGAGGACAGATGCTGAGCCTCGGTCCGATGCCATTAAAATGTCATTTACCACCTTCACAAGTGCCGTCTCAGTGCTATGATGGGGTCTAAAACCAGACTGAAGCATTTCGTATACATTGTTTGTCTTCAGGAAGGCAGTGAGTTGCTGCGCAACAGCCCTCTCTAAAATGTTTGAGAGGAATGGAAGATTCGATATAGGCCGATAGTTTTTTATATTTTCTGGGTCAAGGTTTGGCTTTTTCAAGAGAGGCTTTATTACTGCCACTTTTAGTGAGTTTGGTACACATCCAGTGGATAGAGAGCCGTTTATTATGTTCAACATAGGAGGGCCAAGCACAGGAAGCAGCTCTTTCAGTAGTTTAGTTGGAATAGGGTCCAGTATGCAGCTTGAAGGTTTAGAGGCCATGATTATTTTCATCATTGTGTCAAGAGATATAGTACTAAAACACTTGAGCGTCTCTCTTGATCCTAGGTCCTGGCAGAGTTGTGCAGACTCAGGACAACTGAGGTTTGGAGGAATACGCAGGTTTAAAGAGGAGTCCGTAATTTGCTTTCTAATAATCATAATCTTTTCCTCAAAGAAGTTCATGAATTTATCACTGCTAAAGTGAAAGTCATCCTCTCTTGGGGAATGGGGAATATCTTGGGGAATATAGTATACTACTTTTAGTCAGGGCCGTGCTCCATCCACCCTGTTATCTAATCTAACCCCCATACATACCATTCCTTATATAGTATACTACTTTTAGTCAGGGCCGTGCTCCATCCACCCTGTTAACTAATCTAACCCCCATACATACCATTCCTTACATAGTATACTACTTTTAGTCAGGGCCGTGCTCCATCCACCCTGTTATCTAATCTAACCCCCATACATACCATTCCTTATATAGTATACTACTTTTAGTCAGGGCATTCCATCCACCCTGTTATCTAATCTAACCCCCATACATACCATTCCTTATATAGTATACTACTTTTAGTCAGGGCCGTGCTCCATCCACCCTGTTATCTAATCTAACCCCCATACATACAGTACATCAGAATGTTGTAGTTTATCTTTCTCTTTCTACATATCTCCCGTTAATGACTAACTATTGTTTTTTTTCCTCTCTTAGTCGGAAAAGAGGAGGGAGCTGTAGGTTAACAAATAAATGACGCTTTTATGTGACAGTTTGTATGATGACTCATTCAATTACAGGAAATGGTGCATACAAATGGTAGACCCAAAACACTGAGACACTAACCCTTAGGACATGCTGTCTGTCTGCCTACCTGTCTCTCTGTTTGTCTAACCCTTAGGACATGCTGTCTGTCTGCCTACCTGTCTCTCTGTTTGTCTAACCCTTAGGACGTGCTGTCTGTCTGCCTACCTGTCTCTCTGTTTGTCTAACCCTTAGGACATGCTGTCTGTCTGCCTACCTGTCTCTCTGTTTGTCTAACCCTTAGGACGTGCTGTCTGTCTGCCTACCTGTCTCTCTGTTTGTCTAACCCTTAGGACGTGCTGTCTGTCTGCCTACCTGTCTCTCTGTTTGTCTAACCCTTAGGACGTGCTGTCTGTCTGCCTACCTGTCTCTCTGTTTGTCTGTCTATCTGCCTGGATCTCTCTCTGTCTATCTGCCTGTATCGGATGTCATAAGGTGAACGCACCAATTTGTAAGTCGCTCTGGATAAGAGCGTCTGCTAAATGACTTAAATGTAAATGTAAATGTAAATCTCTCTCTCTGTCTCTCTGCCTGTATCTGTCTATCTGTCTGTCTGTCTCTCGATCTCTGACTCTGTCTATCTGCCTGTATCTCTTTCTCTGTCTATCTGCCTGTCTCTCTATCTCTGACTCTGTCTATCTGCCTGTCAGTAGGTTGGTGAATGAGGACCATTAAACAGAGAAATATGGACCTAGTAGACACCGTGAGTAGGTTGGTGAATGAGGACCATTAAACAGAGAAATATGGACCTAGTAGACACCGTGAGTAGGTTGGTGAATGAGGACCATTAAACAGAGAAATATGGACCTAGTAGACACCGTGAGTAGGTTGGTGAATGAGGACCATTAAACAGAGAAATATGGACCTAGTAGACACCGTGAGTAGGTTGGTGAATGAGGACCATTAAACAGAGAAATATGGACCTAGTAGACACCGTGAGTAGGTTGGTGAATGAGGACCATTAAACAGAGAAATATGGACCTAGTAGACACCGTGAGTAGGTTGGTGAATGAGGACCATTAAATAGAGAAATATGGACCTAGTAGACACCGTGAGTAGGTTGGTGAATGAGGACCATTAAACAGAGAAATATGGACCCAATAGACACCGTGAGTAGGTTGGTGAATGAGGACCATTAAACAGAGAAATATGGACCAAGTAGACACCGTGAGTAGGTTGGTGAATGAGGACCATTAAACAGAGAAATATGGACCTAGTAGACACCGTGAGTAGGTTGGTGAATGAGGACCATTAAACAGAGAAATATGGACCTAGTAGACACCGTGAGTAGGTTGGTGAATGAGGACCATTAAACAGAGAAATATGGACCTAGTAGACACCGTGAGTAGGTTGGTGAATGAGGACCATTAAACAGAGAAATATGGACCTAGTAGACACCGTGAGTAGGTTGGTGAATGAGGACCATTAAACAGAGAAATATGGACCTAGTAGACACCGTGAGTAGGTTGGTGAATGAGGACCATTAAACAGAGAAATATGGACCTAGTAGACACCGTGAGTAGGTTGGTGAATGAGGACCATTAAACAGAGAAATATGGACCTAGTAGACACCGTGAGTAGGTTGGTGAATGAGGACCATTAAACAGAGAAATATGGACCTAGTAGACACCGTGAGTAGGTTGGTGAATGAGGACCATTAAACAGAGAAATATGGACCTAGTAGACACCGTGAGTAGGTTGGTGAATGAGGACCATTAAACAGAGAAATATGGACCTAGTAGACACCGTGAGTAGGTTGGTGAATGAGGACCATTAAACAGAGAAATATGGACCTAGTAGACACCGTGAGTAGGTTGGTGAATGAGGACCATTAAACAGAGAAATATGGACCTAGTAGACACCGTGAGTAGGTTGGTGAATGAGGACCATTAAACAGAGAAATATGGACCTAGTAGACACCGTGAGTAGGTTGGTGAATGAGGACCATTAAACAGAGAAATATGGACCTAGTAGACACCGTGAGTAGGTTGGTGAATGAGGACCATTAAACAGAGAAATATGGACCTAGTAGACACCGTGAGTAGGTTGGTGAATGAGGACCATTAAACAGAGAAATATGGACCTAGTAGACACCGTGAGTAGGTTGGTGAATGAGGACCATTAAACAGAGAAATATGGACCTAGTAGACACCGTGAGTAGGTTGGTGAATGAGGACCATTAAACAGAGAAATATGGACCTAGTAGACACCGTGAGTAGGTTGGTGAATGAGGACCATTAAACAGAGAAATATGGACCTAGTAGACACCGTGAGTAGGTTGGTGAATGAGGACCATTAAACAGAGAAATATGGACCTAGTAGACACCGTGAGTAGGTTGGTGAATGAGGACCATTAAACTGAGAAATATGGACCCAGTACACACTGAGTCTTGGTGAATGAGGACCATTAAACAGAGAAATCAACCTAGTAGACACTGTGTAGGTTGGTGAATGAGGACCATTAAATAGAGAAATATGGACCTTAGACACCGTGAGTTTGGTGAATGAGGACCATTAAACAGAGAAATATGGACCTAGTAGACACCGTGAGTAGGTTGGTGAATGAGGACCATTAAACAGAGAAATATGGACCTAGTAGACACCGTGAGTAGGTTGGTGAATGAGGACCATTAAACAGAGAAATATGGACCTAGTAGACACCGTGAGTAGGTTGGTGAATGAGGACCATTAAACAGAGAAATATGGACCTAGTAGACACCGTGAGTAGGTTGGTGAATGAGGACCATTAAACAGACTTTATGGACCTAGTAGACACAGTGAGTAGGTTGGTGAATGAGGACCATTAAACAGAGAAATATGGACCTAGTAGACACAGTGAGTAGGTTGGTGAATGAGGACCATTAAACAGAGAAATATGGACCTAGTAGACACAGTGAGTAGGTTGGTGAATGAGGACCATTAAACAGAAATATGGACCCAGTAGACACCGTGGTAGGTTGGTGAATGAGGACCATTAAACAGAGAAATATGGACCTAGTAGACACCGTGAGTAGGTTGGTGAATGAGGACCATTAAACAGAGAAATATGGACCTAGTAGACACCGTGAGTAGGTTGGTGAATGAGGACCATTAAACAGAGAAATATGGACCCAGTAGACACCGTGAGTAGGTTGGTGAATGAGGACCATTAAACAGAGAAATATGGACCTAGTAGACACCGTGAGTAGGTTGGTGAATGAGGATAATTGTGTATATATACTAGTGGTATAAAACACTGAACTGGTTTACTGCTACATTCCCTGTCTCCAAATACCACATCAATCTGCCTGTGTTTGGTGGATCTCATGTCTGTTTTATTTGTGTACGTTTCCATACATGATGTGAGTTATTGTATTGGTCACTAGACTGTCTTGAAACCATGAAGAAGCTCTTCAAATAGACAGACAGGTTGTGTCGGAAATGGCACCTATTCTTTATATAGTATACTACTTTAGACCAGGGCCCGGCTAGTGCAGTATATAGTATACTACTTTAGACCAGGGACCAGCTAGTGCAGTATATAGTATACTACTTTAGACCAGGGCCCGGCTAGTGCAGTATATAGTATACTACTTTAGACCAGGGCCCGGCTAGTGCAGTATATAGTATACTACTTTAGACCAGGGACCAGCTAGTGCAGTATATAGTATACTACTTTAGACCAGGGACCAGCTAGTGCAGTATATAGTATACTACTTTAGACCAGGGCCCGGCTAGTGCAGTATATAGTATACTACTTTAGACCAGGGCCCGGCTAGTGCAGTATATAGTATACTACTTTAGACCAGGGCCCGACTACTACAGTATATTGTATACTACTTTAGACCAGGGCCCGGCTAGTACAGTATATAGTATACTACTTTAGACCAGGGCCCGGCTAGTACAGTATATTGTATACTACTTTAGACCAGGGCCTGACTACTACAGTATATAGTATACTACTTTAGACCAGGGCCCGGCTAGTCCAGTATATAGTATACTACTTTAGACCAGGGCCCGGCTAGTGCAGTATATAGTATACTACTTTAGACCAGGGCCCAGCTAGTGCAGCATACTGTACAGGGATGGCGATATGAGTTGACACGTCTTGGGTTGTGTTCGTTGCCAGTCAGTCAACCCATGAGCCAATCAGTTCAGTCTGGCGCTGTGAGTCTTCCTAACTGTGCTGAGGCAGGGATTTAGAGACCAATATGTTTAGATATCCAATGAACTTAGCTGACTAGTATAGCAACAACGCAACAGTCTATAAATCAAATCAAATCAAATCAAATTTATTTATATAGCCCTTCGTACATCAGCTGATATCTCAAAGTGCTGTACAGAAACCCAGCCTAAAACCCCAAACAGCAAACAATGCAGGTGTAAAAGCACGGTGGCTAGGAAAAACTCCCTAGAAAGGCCAAAACCTAGGAAGAAACCTAGAGAGGAACCAGGCTATGTGGGGTGGCCAGTCCTCTTCTGGCTGTGCCGGGTAGAGATTATAACAGAACATGACCAAGATGTTCAAATGTTCATAAATGACCAGCATGGTCGAATAATAATAAGGCAGAACAGTTGAAACTGGAGCAGCAGCACAGTCAGGTGGACTGGGGACAGCAAGGAGTCATCATGTCAGGTAGTCCTGGGGCACGGTCCTAGGGCTCAGGTCCTCCGAGAGAGAGAGAAAGAAAGAGAGAATTAGAGAGAGCATATGTGGGGTGGCCAGTCCTCTTCTGGCTGTGCCGGGTGGAGATTATAACAGAACGTGGCCAAGATGTTCAAATGTTCATAAATGACCAGCATGGTTGAATACTATACAGACCTTAATGAGGAGACAGCTGTCTATATAGGCCCGAATGAGGAGACAACAGTCTATATAGACCCTAGTGAGGAGACAACAGTCTATATAGGCCCTAGTGAGGAGACAACAGTCTATTTAGACCCTAATGAGGAGACAACAGTCTTTTCAGACCTTAATGAGGAGACAGCAGTCTATATAGACCTTAATGAGGAGACAACAGTCTTTTCAGACCCTAAAGAGGAGACAACAGTCTATATAGACCCTACTGAGGAGACAACAGTCTATATAGACCCTAGTGAGGAGACAACAGTCTATATAGGCCCTAATGAGGAGACAACAGTCTTTTCAGACCCTAATGAGGAGACAACAGTCTATATAGACCCTAATGAGGAGTCAACAGTCTATATAGACCCTAATGAAGAGACAACAGTCTATATAGGCCCTAATGAGGAGACAACAGTCTATATAGACCCTAGTGAGGAGACAACAGTCTTTTCAGACCTTAATGAGGAGACAGCAGTCTATATAGACCTTAATGAGGAGACAACAGTCTTTTCAGACCCTAAAGAGGAGACAACAGTCTATATAGACCCTAATGAGGAGACAACAGTCTATATAGACCCTACTGAGGAGACAACAGTCTATATAGACCCTAGTGAGGAGACAACAGTCTATATAGGCCCTAATGAGGAGACAACAGTCTTTTCAGACCCTAATGAGGAGACAACAGTCTATATAGACCCTAATGAGGAGTCAACAGTCTATATAGACCCTAATGAAGAGACAACAGTCTATATAGGCCCTAATGAGGAGACAACAGTCTATATAGACCCTAGTGAGGAGACAACAGTCTATATAGACCCTAATGAGGAGACAACAGTCTATATAGGCCCTAGTGAGGAGACAACAGTCTATATAGACCCTAATGAGGAGACAACAGTCTATATAGACCCTAGTGAGGGGACAACAGTCTATATAGGCCCTAGTGAGGGGACAACAGTCTATATAGGCCCTAGTGAGGAGACAACAGTCTATATAGACCCTAGTGAGGAGACAACAGTCTATATAGACCCTAGTGAGGAGACAACAGTCTATATAGACCCTAATGAGGAGACAACAGTCTATATAGACCCTAATGAGGAGACAACAGTCTATATAGACCCTAGTGAGGAGACAACAGTCTATATAGACCCTAGTGAGGAGACAACAGTCTATATAGACCCTAGTGAGGAGACAACAGTCTATATAGACCCTAGTGAGTAGACTACAGTCTATATAGACCCTAATGAGGAGACAACAGTATATATAGGCCCTAGTGAGGAGACAACAGTCTATATAGGCCCTAGTGAGGAGACAACAGTCTATATAGACCCTAGTGAGGAGACAACAGTCTATATAGACCCTAATGAGGAGACAACAGTCTATATAGACCCTAATGAGGAGACAACAGTCTATATAGACCCTAGTGAGGAGACAACAGTCTATATAGACCCTAGTGAGGAGACAACAGTCTATATAGACCCTAGTGAGGAGACAACAGTCTATATAGACCCTAATGAGGAGACAACAGTCTATATAGACCCTAGTGAGGAGACAACAGTCTATATAGACCCTAGTGAGGAGACAACAGTCTATATAGACCCTAGTGAGTAGACTACAGTCTATATAGACCCTAATGAGGAGACAACAGTATATATAGGCCCTAGTGAGGAGACAACAGTCTATATAGGCCCTAGTGAGGAGACAACAGTCTATATAGACCCCAATGAGGAGACTACAGTCTATATAGACCCTAGTGAGGAGACAACAGTCTATATAAGCCCTAGTGAGGAGACAACAGTCTATATAGGCCCTAGTGAGGAGACAACAGTCTATATAGACCCTATATATAATCCTTGTGTTTAATATGTCTATTTTATTTGGATCCCTATTCCATATGTATTCCACTGCTTTTGACCAGAGCCTTTGCCTTTAAAGTAGTGCACTATGTAGGGAATAGTGTTCCATTTGGGACAAACAGGTCTGACGGTAGAGCTGGTTACCGTCCCTGGCTGACAGAATTACTCATCATTTACTGTCATTTAGCTCATGTTGTTTTAGTGTGTAGCTTACTCATGACTTCAGAAAGCAGAAAAATAACCATTAGAAACTAGCAGAAGACTTTGAAAAAGATCCATCAGTCTCTTGTTCTGGCCCTTTAATGATAGGAATTCATTTGTGAGATACACCTACATTTCCTGCTGAATTATTTCAGGTGAAATTGTATGTTTCGTTCATGGAATATATATTAACCTGCATCGCAGGCGATTTTAAAGAACAAATGTTTGGTGGCTCTTTATACTTAGTGTTTATTTGTGTGTGTCTGTTGTGCGTGAGTGGCACTTATGTCACGAGTCCGACCGAGGGTGTTTCCCTTTCCCGGGCGGGTGGCGCTCGGCGGTTGTTGTCACCGGCCTATTAGCTGCCACTGATTGTTTTTCCTCCCCCTCCTTGTATGTTTAGTGGTAGCACCTGTTCATGTTTAATTAGTTTGTCTTTATTAGACCGCCGGCCCGCCTGGTTGTTGTGCGGGATTATTTCAATGTAACCTTCGGCTCTGTTGTAGAGGTACGTGTTAGTGCCTGGTCGTGATTTTTTCCATTGTACATTTTGATTCCCTGTGGTTGGGAACGTAACTTTTGTGATCACCCTGTGGTGCGTTGGTGCTATTAAAAGACGCACAGCATTGAACTCTGTCTCCTGCATTTGACTCCACACCCACGACACCCGGAGCATTACAGAATCCCACACCTATCAAATTGAACGGAGTCAGCAGGAGCAGCAGCCAACCCTCTCCCATCGATGGAGGAACGGGTTCTCCACCACACCACCGTCCTACATCGGATCCGCGATGGATCAAGTGATGGAGAGAATGGACAGATGGGAGAGGAGTGGTCTCCTCTCTTCACCTTCGGCACCCACGGTTCCGTACTCCCCATCTCCCGACTCCAGCACCCTCCGTCTGACGCTACCGAGGACTTATGATGGAGCGGCGGCGGGTTGCCAGGGGTTTCTGCTTCAGCTGGAGCTATACCTGGCCACCATCAGACCCACTCCCTCAGGAGCGGAGAGGGTGAGTGTCCTCATCTCCTGCCTCACGGGTCGTGCTCTAGAGTGGGCGAACGCAGTCTGGAATGGCCCAGACTCAGCGCGGGAGCACTACACAGAGTTTTCCCGCCGCTTCCGTGTCGTGTTTGATCACCCTCTAGACGGCCGAGCGGTGGGAGAACGACTATTTCATCTCAGGCAGGAGAGGAGGAGCGCCCAGGATTACGCGCTGGAGTTCCGGACCTTGGCAGCTGGATCTGGGTGGAACGACAGGGCCCTTATGGACCACTACAGGTGTAGTCTCCGAGAGGACGTCCGCCGGGAGTTAGCGTGTCGGGACACCACTCTGTCACTGGATCAGCTGATCGACATGTCCATTCGACTGGATAATCTGCTGGCTGCCCGCGGGCGTTCAGAGAGGGGCCTGTGCGTTCCACCACCCAGCCCCTCCGCTCCCATTCCAATGGAGTTGGGAGGGGCTGCGCCGAGGGGTACTGGAGGAGGAGGCCTTGCCTGCACCAACTGTGGTCGGAGAGGACACACGTCTGATCGGTGCTGGGGGGGTCCGTCTGGGAGTAGAGATGGCAGGCGGAACGCTTCTCGGTCACCCCAGGTGAGTCAGCATCAAACTCACCCAGAACCCCTTGTTGGCCACATGTTTGCCTTAACCTTTTTCCTTCCCTTTTTTCCCTCTTCCCAGCATAGGGCGCTAGTCGATTCAGGCGCAGCTGGGAACTTTATGGATCGCGGACTCACCCTTAAGTTAGGGGTTCCGCTGGTGCCGATAGATTCTCCTTTCCCCGTGCACTCCCTAGATAGCCGGCCATTAGGGTCAGGGATGGTCAGGGAGACCACGGTCCCACTGGACATGGTCACGCAGGGGAATCATAGGGAGCGTATCAGTTTCTTTATTATTGATTCGCCTGCGTTTCCAGTGGTGCTGGGGACTCCCTGGCTGGCCCGGCACAATCCTAAAATTTCGTGGAGACAGGGGGTTCTCCAGGGGTGCTCAGAGGAGTGTTCTGGAAGGTGTTTGGGAGTTTCCATCGGTGCCACGTCGGTGGAGAGTCCAGACCAGGGTTCCACGGTGTGCATTCCCCCCGAGTATGCCGATTTGGCAATCGCTTTCAGTAAAGTGAAAGCGACTAAATTACCACCTTATCGACCGGGAAGGGATTGTACGATAGATCTCCAGGTAGACGCTGCGCTTCCCAAGAGTCACGTGTACCCGCTGTCCCAGGAGGAGACGTTGGCAATGGAGACATATGTCACGGAGTCGCTGGGACAGGAGTACATTCGGCCCTCCATTTCACCCGTCTCCTCGAGTTTCTTTTTGTGAGGAAAAAGGAGGGAGGTTTGCGTCCGTGTATCGATTGTAGAGGTCTAAACGCCATCACAGTGGGGTATAGTTACCCTCTACCTCTCATCGCTACGGCGGTGGAATCGTTCCACGGAGCGCAGTTCTTCACAAAACTGGATCTCAGGAGCGCGTATAGTCTGGTGCGTATTCGGAAGGGAGACAAGTGGAAAACCGCATTTAGTACTACATCAGGCCACGATGAGTACCTCGTCATGCCGTATGGGTTAAAAGATGCTCCAGCCGTTTTTCAATCATTTGTAGACGAGATTTTCAGGGACCTGTACGGGCAGGGAGTGGTTCTTTATATCGATGACATTCTGATCTACTCGGCCACTCACACCGTGCATGTGTCTCTGGTGCGCAAAGTGCTTGGTAGACTGCTGGAGCATGACCTATACGTCAAGGCTGAGAAATGCGTGTTCTCTAAACGAGCCATCTCTTTTCTGGGATATCGCATTTCCACCTCGGGGGTAGTGATGGAGGGTGACCGCATTAGGGCCGTGCGTAATTGGCCGACTCCGACCACGGTAAAGGAGGTGCAGCGGTTTTGGGGTTTAGCTGCTCCCATCACCTCACTGCTGAAGGGGGGCCCGGTGCGGTTGCAGTGGTCAGCAGAGGCGGACGGAGCATTCAACAAGTTGAAGGCGCTGTTCACTGATGCGCCCGTGTTGGCGCATCCGGACCCCTCTCTAGCATTCATAGTGGAGGTGGACGCGTCCGAGGCTGGGGTGGGTGCCGTGCTATCACAGCGCTCGGGTACGCCACCAAAACTCCGCCCCTGCGCTTTCTTCTCAAGGAAGCTCAGCCCAGCGGAGCGTAACTATGATGTGGGGGACCGGGAGTTGTTAGCGGTGGTTAGAGCTCTGAAGGTGTGGAGACACTGGCTTGAGGGGGCTAAGCACCCCTTTCTCATCTGGACCGACCACCAGAATCTGGAGTATATTCGGGCAGCTAGGAGACTTAACCCACGTCAGGCAAGGTGGGCCATATTCTTCACCCGGTTCCGGTTTACTTTGTCTTATAGACCGGGCTCCCAGAACGTGAAGGCTGACGCACTGTCCCGCCTTTACAACACGGAGGATAAGTCCACCGAACCTACTCCCATCCTTCCCGCCTCAAAGCTGGTAGCCCCAGTGGTATGGGAGGTGGACTCGGACACCGAGCGGGCGTTACGGGCTGAACCCGCGCCTCCTCAGTGTCCAGCGGGGCGAAGGTACGTGCCGCTTGGTGTTCGGGACAAACTGATTCGGTGGGCTCACGTCCTACCCTCCTCGGGTCACCTTGGGGTGACGAGGACAGTGGGGAGCCTTCAGGGGAGGTATTGGTGGCCTACGTTGGCTAAGGACGTTATTAAGGGTTATGTCTCCTCCTGTTCAGTGTGCGCTCAGAGTAACGGTCCTAGGCACCTTCCTAGAGGGAAGCTACAACCCCTCCCCGTTCCACAGCGGCCATGGTCACATCTGTCCATAGATTTCCTGACCGATCTTCCGCCGTCTCAGGGGAACACCACGGTTCTAGTGATTGTGGATCGGTTCTCTAAGTCCTGCCGTCTCCTCCCGTTGCCCGGTATCCCTACAGCCCTACAGACTGCGGAGGCATTATTCACCCATGTCTTTCGGCACTACGGGATGCCGGAGGACATAGTTTCTGATCGGGGCCCCCAATTCACGTCTCGGGTATGGAGAGCGTTCATGGAACGCTTGGGGGTCTCTGTCAGCCTGACCTCCGGTTATCACCCCGGGAGTAATGGGCAGGTGGAGAGAATGAACCAGGAGGTGGGTAGGTTTCTGCGGTCGTATTGCCAGGATCGGCCAGGGGAGTGGGCACGATACATTCCCTGGGCTGAAATGGCTCAGAACTCACTACGCCACTCCTCTACTAACGTGTCCCCTTTTCAGTGTGTGTTGGGGTACCAGCCGGTCCTGGCACCATGGCATCCGAGCCAGACCGAGGCTCCTGCGGTGGAGGAATGGGTACAGCGCTCCAAGGAGACCTGGAGGGCCGTCCATGAATCTCTACGACAAGCGAGTGGACGGCAGAAGAGGAGTGCTGACTGCCACGCAGTGAGGCCCCCGTGTTTGTACCGGGGGACAGGGTCTGGCTCTCGACCCGAAACCTACCTCTCCGCTTGCCCTGCCGGAAGCTGGGTCCGCAGTGTGTAGGGCCCTTTAAAGTCCTGAGGAGAATAAACGAGGTGTGTTATCGATTACAACTCCCTTCCTATTATCGTATTAACCCCTCGCTTCATGTGTCTCTCCTCAGGCCGGTGGTAGCTGGTCCCCTGCAGGACAGTGAGGTACCGGAGGTCCCTCCCCCCCCTCTGGACATCGAGGGGTCCCCGGCGTACACGATCCAGGCCATTCTGGACTCCAGACGCCGGGTGAGGGGCCTGCAGTACCTCGTGGACTGGGAGGGGTACGGTCCGGAGGAGAGGTGCTGGGTACCGGTGGGGGACATCTTGGACCCATCCATGTTGAGGGATTTCCATCGCCTCCATCCGGATCGCCCTGCACCTCGTCCTCCGGGGCGACCTCGAGGCCGGTGTGGGCGCGCTGTGGGAGCCGCGCGTCAGGGGGGGGGTACTGTCACGAGTCCGACCGAGGGTGTTTCCCCTTCCCGGGCGGGTGGCGCTCGGCGGTCGTCGTCACCGGCCTATTAGCTGCCACTGATTGTTTTTCCTCCCCCTCCTTGTATGTTTAGTGGTAGCACCTGTTCATGTTTAATTAGTTTGTCTTTATTAGACCGCCGGCCCGCCTGGTTGTTGTGCGGGATTATTTCAATGTAACCTTCGGCTCTGTTGTAGAGGTACGTGTTAGTGCCTGGTCGTGATTTTTTCCATTGTACATTTTGATTCCCTGTGGTTGGGAACGTAACTTTTGTGAGCATCCTGTGGTGCGTTGGTGCTATTAAAAGACACACAGCATTGAACTCTGTCTCCTGCATTTGACTCCACACCCACGACACCCGGAGCATTACAACTTAGCTGACATGGTGAATAGACAAGCGTGTTTCACCTGGAATTTCCAGTTGAACAAAAAGTAGAGCCGTCATAAATTGTCAATTCAAAAACAATCTGGTTTCAACAGGGAGACTGTTTTCTAATTGACTGGTTAGGGGGGATGTTTACAAGGTTTCAACAGGGAGACTGTTTTCTAATTGACTGGTTAGGGGGGTTGTTTACAAGGTTTCAACAGGGAGACTGTTTTCTAATTGACTGGTTAGGGAGGTTGTTTACAAGGTTTCAACAGGGAAACTGTTTTCTAATTGACTGGTTAGGGGGGTTGTTTACAAGGTTTCAACAGGGAGAGTGTTTTCTAATTGACTGGTTAGGGGGGTTGTTTTCAAGGTCTCAACAGGGAGACTGTTTTCTAATTGACTGGTTAGGGGGGTTGTTTACAAGGTTTCAACAGGGAGACTGTTTTCTAATTGACTGGTTAGGGGGGTTGTTTACAAGGTTTCAACAGGGAGACTGTTTTCTAATTGACTGGTTAGGGGGGTTGTTTACAAGGTTTCAACAGGGAGACTGTTTTCTAATTGACTGTTTAGGGGTTGTTCACAAGGTTTCAACAGGAGACTGTTTTCTAATTGACTGGTTAGGGGGTTATTTACAAGGTTTCAACAGGAGACTGTTTTCTAATTGACTGGTTAGGGGGGTTGTTTACAAGGTTTCAACAGGGAGACTGTTTTCTAATTGACTGGTTAGGGGGGTTGTTTACAAGGTTTCAACAGGGAGACTGTTTTCTAATTGACTGGTTAGGGGGGTTGTTTACAAGGTTTCCACTGAACTTGTGACTTGATTTTATTAGAAACACGTGACTTTAAAACTAAAACAACACAGCAGCCTGAAACTCTCCTGATTGGTGTTTCATTCATCAGATGTTTATGGTAAAACAACTGGACAGCCCACTCACTCATTAACACCTGACATTTCCATGGAGTCCTGGGATCCATATACACTATAAAACACCTCATTCACTATATACAGGTAAACAATGTACTGTATGATATGTGAGTCATTAAAGGGTCATAGGAGAAGTTCAACAAACTTATTCCATTGTACTGTGTCTCTTATCTAGAAGAGGTTCGGCTTCCATTGAACTGATTCTGTACATTAACACTACAATAATCAGGCAAGTCCACAGAGAGGGTTCTACAAGTACACAGAGAGGATTCTACAAGTACACAGAGAGGGTTCTACAAGTACACAGAGAGGATTCTACAAGTACACAGAGAGGGTTCTACAAGTACACAGAGAGGATCTACAAGTCCACAGAGAGGATTCTACAAGTACACAGAGAGGGTTCTACAAGTCCACAGAGAGGATCTACAAGTCCACAGAGAGGATCTACAAGTACACAGAGAGGGTTCTACAAGTACACAGAGAGGGTTCTACAAGTACACAGAGAGGGTCTACACAGAGAGGATCTACAAGTACACATAGCGGGTTCTACAAGTACACAGAGAGGGTTCTACAAGTACACAGAGAGGGTTCTACAAGTACACAGAGAGGATCTACAAGTACACAGAGAGGATTCTACAAGTCCACAGAGAGGGATCTTCAAGTCCACAGAGAGGATCTACAAGTCCACAGAGAGGATCTAAAAGTCCACAGAGAGGATCTACAAGTCCACAGAGAGGATCTACAAGTCCACAGAGAGGGTTGTACAAGTGCTTCCCCCTCTCTAGTGAAAATTCCCCTTCAAATATTGTTCCATCATAAACTGGACCAAACATTAGGAAAACCATTTGTACACTCAGTCTATGTCAAGGAAAGAGCATGTGTTCTTAATGTTTTGTACATTCAGTGTACGTGCCATTTGTAGAAATGAATACCTGCCCTGAAATTGTCAATACACGGCCCTGGAAATTCTCCTGAAGTGTCCTATTATGCAATAGAAGTGACTTAGAAGTGTTTAACTCGTTCCATGGAACTTTCCTGCCTCACCTGAGAGTAGAGGAGGTGAGAGACCGCCCTTTCTGGGAAAATAACACAATTTATTCTCCTCCCCTAAAGCTTAAAATAGGAGCACACACACTCTTCTCTCACACACACAGTTTTGTCGTAGGATAGTTGGTCGCTGTGCTGAAAATCTTCCAGAACCTGTAAGTAAAATATTATCTCTCATTGATAATGATAAAAGTGAAAAGGTTTGTCTATATCTGATAACTATGGATGTTATAAATGTGTGTGATATTTTTCAAGATATTTTTTTCTTCATGTCTAATCAGAAAAACCTGACAGCCTGTTGATTTAAGATACGTTATCACATTAGATGTGTTTACATAGTGCCAGTGATGAAGTCTCTGAGTCTAATTTAATTTAACATCTTAATGTCTTTTGCAGGTTCCTGACCTACGCTCCTAAGCACAGATCTAGGATCAGCTCATCCTCATCAAATCCAAACCAGGACCTTATTAAACCACAAGGGGAACACTAACCTCAGACCAGCGTTTAAACCCCACGTCTTCCTGCCAAGACACTGACACTCCGTCCAGAATTCCTCTGCGCTCCAGCTGTCCATCCATCCATCCATCCATCTATCCATCCATCCGTCCATCCACACCCCAGCCAGCCAGTCATGGGTCTAATGAGCGAGGACATGGAGTGCTGTGTCTGCCTCCAGCCCTACTCTCGCAGGGAGAAGATCCCTCGGATGCTCCACTGTAAGCACACATTCTGTGGGCTGTGCTTGCAGGCGATGTCCAGGCTCCAAAGCGGCCTACTGACAGTCTGCTGCCCCCTGTGCCGTTGGATCACCTGCACCGAGCCCAGCCTCACCCTGCCGGGGTCGCTGTGGGTTAACATTGAGATCTGGGACCAGATTCTAGACAGACAACAGGAAGAGGAGGAGGAGGAAGTGGAGGAAGAGTGGAAGGGAGCTAACAGACAGACACAGACCACTACACAGTACACATGGTGAGTACCCCAGACAAAGGTGGATGGATTGATAGACTGATTTAGAAACCTGGAGAAACCCTCCTCTGTTCTCTGATCTTCCTAACATTTAGTTCTGTCTATTTTGTTCTCTATTTCTGCTCTCTCTCTCACCCTCTCTCTCTCTCTCTTCTGTTTATTTCCCCCTTCTCTCCTGTCCTCTAGTTCTCCATCAAGGCATTGTGGCCTGAGTCTCAAACTACAGAATTTCCTGAGGAGGATGAAGCACAATGTACTGTAAACCGAGAAGACGAAGAGCAGAGAAAGAAGACTGGATTTTCCCATTTCAGAGCAGGAGATACTCATTGAGTAAAGAAGCTAATTCATAAAACAGGACCGACCGGTGATTTTCCATAATGAAGCAAGATTGAACCAATTATTCATATGCTTTGTGTTTGATTGACTTTGGGTATGTGTAATGTTCTCAGTCAACTTACCTGGTAAAATAAGGGTTAAATTATAATATTAATAATAGAAGATGGATAGGTGGAGGAAATAAAAAATAAGATATTAAATGGATGGAGGAAGAAAGAAAGATAAAGGAAGTTATGAATAGACGGACAGACAGACAGACAGACAGACAGACAGACAGACAGATAGACAGACAGACAGACAGACAGACAGGTAGATAGATAGATAGATAAATAGATAGATAGATAGATAGATAGATAGATAGATAGATAGATAGATAGATAGATAGATAGATAGATAGATAGATACATTTTATCAGCATATCGATTGCGCAACCAGGGGTGGAAAAACCTTGGATCATTGTTACTCTAACTTCCACGACGCATATAAGGCCCTGCCCCGCCCCCCTTTCGGAAAAGCTGACCACGACTCCATTTTTGTTGATCCCTGCCTACAGACAGAAACTAAAAAAAGAAGCTCCCACGCTGAGGTCTGTCCAACGCTGGTCCGACCAAGCTGACTCCACACTCCAAGACTGCTTCCATCACGTGGACTGGGATATGTTTTGTATTGCGTCAGATAACAATATTGACGAATACGCTGATTCGGTGTGCGAGTTCATTAGAACGTGCGTTGAAGATGTCGTTCCCATAGAAACGATTAAAACATTCCCTAACCAGAAACCGTGGATTGACGGCAGCATTCGCGTGAAACTGAAAGCGCGAACCACTGCTTTTAATCAGGGCAAGGTGACTGGTAACATGACCGAATACAAACAGTGCAGCTATTCCCTCCGCAAGGCTATCAAACAAGCTAAGCGTCAGTACAGAGACAAAGTAGAATCTCAATTCAACGGCTCAGACACAAGAGGCATGTGGCAGGGTCTACAGTCAATCACGGACTACAAGAAGAAAACCAGCCCAGTCACGGACCAGGATGTCTTGCTCCCAGGCAGACTAAATAACTTTTTTGCCCGCTTTGAGGACAATACAGTGCCACTGACACGGCCTGGCCTGCAACGAAAACATGCGGTCTCTCCTTCACTGCAGCCGAGGTGAGTAAGACATTTAAACGTGTTAACCCTCGCAAGGCTGCAGGCCCAGACGGCATCCCCAGCCGCGCCCTCAGAGCATGCGCAGACCAGCTGGCCGGTGTATTTACGGACATATTCAATCAATCCCTATACCAGTCTGCTGTTCCCACGTGCTTCAAGAGGGCCACCATTGTTCCTGTTCCCAAGAAAGCTAAGGTAACTGAGCTAAACGACTACCACCCCGTAGCACTCACTTCCGTCATCATGAAGTGCTTTGAGAGACTAGTCAAGGACCATATCACCTCCACCCTACCTGACACCCTAGACCCACTCCAATTTGCTTACCGCCCAAATAGGTCCACAGACGATGCAATCTCAACCACACTGCACACTGCCCTAACCCATCTGGACAAGAGGAATACCTATGTGAGAATGCTGTTCATCGACTACAGCTCGGCATTCAACACCATAGTACCCTCCAAGCTCGTCATCAAGCTCGAGACCCTGGGTCTCGACCCCGCCCTGTGCAACTGGGTACTGCACTTCCTGACGGGCCGCCCCCAGGTGGTGAGGGTAGGCAACAACATCTCCACCCCGCTGATCCTCAACACTGGGGCCCCACGGTGCGTTCTGAGCCCTCTCCTGTACTCCCTGTTCACCCACGACTGCGTGGCCACGCACGACTCCAACTCAATCATCAAGTTTGCGGACGACACAACAGTGGTAGGCTTGATTACCAACAACGACGAGACGGCCTACAGGGAGGAGGTGAGGGCCCTCGGAGTGTGGTATCAGGAAAATAACCTCACACTCAACGTCAACAAAACTAAGGAGATGATTGTGGACTTCAGGAGACAGCAGAGGGAACACCCCCCTATCCACATCGATGGAACAGTAGTGGAGAGGGTAGCAAGTTTTAAGTTCCTCGGCATACACATCACAGACAAACTGAATTGGTCCACTCACACAGACAGCATCGTGAAGAAGGCGCAGCAGCGCCTCTTCAACCTCAGGAGGCTGAAGAAATTCGGCTTGTCACCAAAAGCACTCACAAACTTCTACAGATGCACAATCGAGCATCCTGGCAGGCTGTATCACCGCCTGGTACGGCAACTGCTCCGCCCACAACCTAAGGCTCTCCAGAGGGTAGTGAGGTCTGCACAACGCATCACCGGGGCAAACTACCTGCCCTCCAGGACACCTACACCAACCGATGTTACAGGAAGGCCATAAAGATCATCAAGGACAACAACCACCGAGCCACTGCCTGTTCACCCCGCTATCATCCAGAAGGCGAGGTCAGTACAGGTGCATCAAAGCTGGGACCGAGAGACTGAAAAACAGCTTCTATCTAAAGGCCATCAGACTGTTAAACAGCCACCACTAACATTGAGTGGCTGCTGCCAACACACTGACACTGACACTGACTCAACTCCAGCCACTTTAATAATGGGAATTGATGGAAATGATGTAAAATATATCACTAGCCACTTTAAACAATGCTACCTAATATAATGTTACATACCTACATTATTCATCTCATATGCATACGTATATACTGTACTCTATATCATCTACTGCATCTTTATGTAATACATGTATCACTAGCCACTTTAACTATGCCACTTTGTTTACATACTCATCTCATATGTATATACTGTACTCGATACCATCTACTGTATCTTGCCTATGCTGCTCTGTACCATCACTCATTCATATATCTTTATGTACATATTCTTTATCCCCTTACACTGTGTATAAGACAGTAGTTTTGGAATTGTTAGTTAGATTACTTGTTGGTTATTACTGCATTGTCGGAACTAGAAGCACAAGCATTTCGCTACGCTCGCATTAACATCTGCTAACCATGTGTATGTGACAAATAACATTTGATTTGATTTGATTTGATTTGATTTAGATAGATAGATAGATAGATAGATAGATAGATAGATAGATAGATAGATAGATAGATAGATAGATAGAGGGGTGAAGGTTAGAGACTGTGTGCTGTACAATGTGTGCTGTGTACAATACAATATACTGTGATCAATGTTTATAATAGATGTTTAATGATTTGATAAAAGGTGTATTACTGCATGAAGGGAAGTGGAGGTTTAGTATTTATTATGACATCATTTTAGAACAGCTTCAATGTTGCAGATTGTTTCTGTTATCAATGTAATTGTCTGCATCATTTCCAGTTTCCCAAATCAGGGATGTTGGATTTGTTTATCCTCATTGGACATGCTTAATTCATCTGTTCTGTTTGAAGAGCAGGTTTTTATACTGGAATTATATTTATTGGTTAATAAATACATCCACTTTAAAATAACCCTGTCTTAGAGTTGTGAAATTGCTTATTATTATCATTACATTAGGAAAGTAACTGTCTGATATCCAACTATTTGTGGACCCCAAATAGAGTTGGGGTGTTAATACACTTCATTCTACACTACTATTTCCTAAAACACCAAACAAACCCTAAACATTCCACTGTCCTTGGTTTTGATGTGTGCAGTACATGACTGAAATCACTCTCTGTCTAATCATGTCTCAGAGAACCCTGTATGCATTCTTGCATATGAGATTCCATAAAAACACATCACTTTGATAAAGATACGACCAAAATTGACTTTTTCGGAGCAGGTTAGGAGAATTTATGCAGCATGTTAGGGGAATGATTCTGTGATTAATTTCCTGCTGTGAGTTATTGTTTTATTAAACTAGGCAAGTCAGTTAAGAACAAATTCTGATTTTCAATGATGGTCTAGGAACAGTGGGTTAACTGCCTTGTTCAGGAGCAGAATGACAGATTTCTACCTTGTCAGCTTGGAGATACAAGCTTGCAACCTTTCAGTTACTAGTCAAATGCTCTAAACACTAGCCTACACTGCCACCACTTTCTATTGGTCACTAGGTTGTCTTGAAACCATGAAAAAGCTCTTCAAATTGACAGACAGTTTGTGTCTGAAATGGCACCTATTCATTATAGTATACTACTTTTGACAAGGGCCAAACTAGTACAGTATATAGTATACTACTTTAGACCAGGGCCCGGCTATTGCAGTATATAGCATACTACTTTAGACCAGGGCCCGGCTATTGCAGTATATAGCATACTACTTTTGACCAGGCCCCGGCTAGTGCAGTATATAGTATACTACTTTAGACCAGGGCCCAACTAGTGCAGTATATAGTATACTACTTTAGACCAGGGCCAAACTAGTACAGTATATAGAATAGTACTTTTGACAAGGGCCCAGCTAGTACAGTATATAGTATACTACTTTTGACAAGGGCCAAACTAGTACAGTATATAGAATAGTACTTTTGACAAGGGCCCGGCTAGTGCAGTATATAGTATGCTACTTTTGACCAGGGCCCGGCTAGTGCAGTATATAGTATACTACTATTGACCAGGGCCCGGCTAGTGCAGTATATAGTATACTACTTTTGACCAGGCCCCGGCTAGTGCAGTATATAGTATACTACTTTAGACCAGGGCCCAACTAGTGCAGTATATAGTATACTACTTTAGAACAGGGCCCGGCTAGTACAGTATATAGTATACTACTTGTTGGAGGAAATTATGGTTGAAATTACTAATTATGTATACATTCCAATCAGAACTGACTAGTCCAAATGCTATAATGTACTGTACATATATGAATTTTCTCTCTTGCTCCCATTCCCAATTGTATATAATGTAGTCAGGAGTTTAGTAACAATGACGGTCTGTTCCTTGTACAAATGAATGTACTATCTCCAGATGGCAGGGACGGACTATCTCCAGACTGTCTAGAATTCTGATTTATACTGACTGACCTTGACTTCAAGCGTGGAGCGAAGGCTCGAGAACTATAGGGCCTCTCTACCGGTGTCATGAAAGAGATAGAACATTTAGAAAACGCTGACGTCATTTTCAGTTTATAACCTGTGGAAAAATGTGTATGTGGCAGTACTCTCTTGTAATAAACGCTGTTACCTGACTTTTAAGACTGGTCTCGATCTATTTCATGCATAATTAATGAATTTACAACTCATTAATGAAATAGAGAGAGTGCGAATTTTGTTTTGGCTACAAAACATATAGGAATTTAGAATTCCTCTAACAATTGGTCCTTCGATCCCGGATCTAAATACCCCTCCCTGTTATCTGGAGGTAGTACTTTGAAAATTGTGCACGGACGAGTTTTTGACTCGTTTTACTAAAAAGACCTGACCTCCGAATTGAGGTTAAAATTCAGGCCTGCGTACTACCACAGAAAATACGGAAGGTTGACTACATACAACGAACAGCGCTTATCCCAGTCGGCAGCAGGTAAAGTAGCCTTTATTCTCGAATTTGGGAGGGATTATTTTGGATATTTATTGATTAAAATGTTATGAAGGAGTTGAATTTGATCAATAATAGGTGCTTGAATATTCTGAACAAATACAATGGGTTTCTACCTTGGGTTTTAACCAAAATCGATAGGAAGGAAGCAGGTCTGAAATTGACCTGTGGTAAGGTGCGCTACCATTAAATAAACTAGAGATTAATAAATCCTGGTCTTGCAAGCCAGAAGGTTATTAAGGAGGATATAGTACGCATTGGAGAATTAGGACGCTTGTTCCGTACAAATAGGATAGCCATTCATTCAAAAGACATACCTAAATAAAGATACATTAGGCTTGGTGAGAAGGCAGGGTAATTCTAGGCCAACAGAATAATTGAACCTGTACAATGCTGAAAGAAATTAATATCAAAAGATAAGTGATTAGTCTAGAGTAGTGAGATATGAGACATTAACGTTGAAAGTCCCAAAAATAATATCCTATGGGTGAAATGTGATGTCCGATCAAAAGTCTTCTATGGACGCGGTTCACAGGAAGGAAAATACATACTGATTATTTTTAAAGGAACACACACATAGTCAGACAGAAAAAGACTAAAAGTAACTAAGTAAAGGTAAATTACAAATTTATAGAACTGCACGCACATAGAATTTAAAATTATATAGAAAGGCATAGATAAGTGATTAGATACCATAGCTACTAGTAACGGCAAGGATTTAGAATGGGTGGAAATGGCTGCAGGAGGAACCTGTGAAATGACCACCCAAGTATGTGGATCCCGCTGAAGCCGAGGGAGGTATAATGGAGCTAGAGAAGGGAATAAAGTCGAGAAAAGTGGATGAGGTGAGTCAAAAGAAAAATACAAGATGTTTTAATTGTAACGAAATTGGACATTTCGCCCGGGAGTGTAACACTCCCTGCAAAAGTCGTCAACAAGGTTGTAATTTAACTGTGGGGAAAGGCGACAATCGGGTAAAGAAAGAGAAGGTTCAGATAGAAAGGAGCGAGATTAAACAAGAATTCTAACAGGGAAAACTTTGGGCGTCTAAATTGGGGCTATTTTCTGTTGTCTAATTGTCGGAGTAACAAATACAGATAACTGTAAAAATGGGTATAATTGCGGAGAGTCTCAGTCAATTCCATAGCGCAGGTGGTATAGTGGTGAGCACAGCAGTTTTACCAACGACAATCCACGGTTCGGTTCCCAGGCGAGGCGGTTAACTAAAACTGATATTAGAGTGAAATTCACCCATTTGCATGTTTTGCCAGTGTTTGTCTAAATATAACTGAACGTTTATTATGTGTTTTATATTGAATACATGTTGTTGAAAAAGAAGGCATTAAAAATAATGGCGAGACACTTGAGGTAATACGCTATTTTGCCCAAAATGATCTGGGGGAATAATGTATTGAGATGGGAGTCGTATTTAAATAAATGTATCATAGAAGAAAAGTCACCTAAAGTTAAATGTAGGGAATAACGGAGAGATACGATACAATTTCATGCTCTGGCCCCCAATGGTGGAACAAACTCCCTCACGACGCCAGGACAGCGGAGTCAATCACCACCTTCCGGAGACACCTGAAACCCCACCTCTTTATACCTAGGATAGGATAAAGTAATCCTTCTCCCCCCTTAAAAGACCTAGATGCACTATTGTAAAGTGGCTGTTCCACTGGATGTCATAAGGTGAAAGCACCAATTTGTAAGTCGCTCTGGATAAGAGCGTCTGCTAAATGACTTAAATGTAATGTAAATGACTTAAATGGTATAGCTATTTATGAATCGACTGACATATGATAAGTTTAGCACAAAACATGGTTTTAAATGTTAGAGTTTGGTAAGTTGAGAAGTTGGGTTGGTTTTACTTTGATGATTAGAATTTAAAACTGAACGCAATCTGAATAGGGAATATATATTTAACAGAGGCAGGCAGATGTGTGATGACGTTTCACGTTGAACAACATCGTTCCTCAAATTTAAACAGAGAAAAGGGGTTGTGGCATTTAGAGGGAAAATGCATTATAGCTTAGAGTTACTTTTCAGAAGTTGAAAAAAATATATATTACAAAATACATTTTTAACAGTAATTTGAGAGTCGCCAGGATAGTCAGGAAAGATGCTAAAAACTATCAGCTGATACCTAGGTAGGCATCATAAGGTTTGTGGCGTTGGTTTGGATTGAACTAGGAATTACTCCATGTGTAACTCTGTGTTGTCTGTTCACACTGCTATGCTTTATCTTGGCCAGGTCGCAGTTGCAAATGAGAACTTGTTCTCAACTAGCCTACCTGGTTAAATAAAGGTGTTCTCAACTGGCCTACCTGGTTAAATAAAGGTGTTCTCAACTAGCCTACCTGGTTAAATAAAGGTGTTCTCAACTAGCCTACCTGGTTAAATAAAGGTGTTCTCAACTAGCCTACCTGGTTAAATAAAGGTGTTCTCAACTGGCCTACCTGGTTAAATAAAGGTGTTCTCAACTAGCCTACCTGGTTAAATAAAGGTGTTCTCAACTAGCCTGGTTAAATAAAGGTGTTCTCAACTAGCCGACCTGGTTAAATAAAGGTGTTCTCAACTAGCCTACCTGGTTAAATAAAGGTGTTCTCAACTGGCCTACCTGGTTAAATAAAGGTGTTCTCAACTGGCCTACCTGGTTAAATAAAGGTGTTCTCAACTAGCCTACCTGGTTAAATAAAGGTGTTCTCAACTAGCCTACCTGGTTAAATAAAGGTGTTCTCAACTAGCCTACCTGGTTAAATAAAGGTGTTCTCAACTAGCCTACCTGGTTAAATAAAGGTGTTCTCAACTAGCCTACCTGGTTAAATAAAGGTGTTCTCAACTAGCCTACCTGGTTAAATAAAGGTGTTCTCAACTAGCCTACCTGGTTAAATAAAGGTGTTCTCAACTGGCCTACCTGCTTAAATAAAGGTGTTCTCAACTGGCCTACCTGGTTAAATAAAGGTGTTCTCAACTAGCCTACCTGGTTAAATAAAGGTGTTCTCAACTGGCCTACCTGGTTAAATAAAGGTGTTCTCAACTAGCCTACCTGGTTAAATAAAGGTGTTCTCAACTAGCCTACCTGGTTAAATAAAGGTGTTCTCAACTAGCCTACCTGGTTAAATAAAGGTGTTCTCAACTAGCCTACCTGGTTAAATAAAGGTGTTCTCAACTAGCCTACCTGGTTAAATAAAGGTGTTCTCAACTGGCCTACCTGGTTAAATAAAGGTGTTCTCAACTAGCCTACCTGGTTAAATAAAGGTGTTCTCAACTAGCCTGGTTAAATAAAGGTGTTCTCAACTAGCCTACCTGGTTAAATAAAGGTGTTCTCAACTAGCCTACCTGGTTAAATAAAGGTGTTCTCAACTAGCCTACCTGGTTAAATAAAGGTGTTCTCAACTAGCCTACCTGGTTAAATAAAGGTGTTCTCAACTAGCCTACCTGGTTAAATAAAGGTGTTCTCAACTAGCCTACCTGGTTAAATAAAGGTGTTCTCAACTAGCCTACCTGGTTAAATAAAGGTGTTCTCAACTAGCCTACCTGGTTAAATAAAGGTGAAATAAAAAAATAAAAAATATGGGAGAGAGAGAGAGACTGGATGTATGAATCGTAAAACATCGTGGTAATGGATTCCATGGTTGTGATTCCAGGTTTGATTGTTTATGTAACACCAGTGAATTTGAGCACTTTCAATTGTGTGGAACCATGTTAGGGTATTTAAAGTTTAAAAAGCAACCTCTATAGAAAAACATAACTGCATATGTTTCGGGAAGTCAGCTAGGTTGAATTTGGTTATTCAAACTTTTCCCCTGATACGTAGACATGCGTGCTTAAGTAGGATTCTTCATTCCGGGACGGATGGAAGTTATCTAAAATAAGTCAATTAAAAGAGCCATGGGAGAATGCGAATGCATATTTATTAAATATCGGGGATTAAATTACGGATTTCTTACACTGAGAAATGTACGACATTTGCGGCAGAGGGGAAAAAGTAATACAATAATGTTATCGGGTAAATTGTATCTAAGGGTAGCATGTTCATTTAAGTAAACATATACATTGACGTTGTTTAAAACTTATGATTAATGATTTTAGTTAAAGGGGAATCATCATTAGGTTTAGTTTATAGTTCACTTTTGAGTTTCTGAATCGGAATTAGCATAGTGAATGCTAGTTAGGAGTGTTGTGTTCTTCTGGGAATATTGATGTTTAGGTGTCTCAATTTTAGATGTTTCCTGGGATTATAATCTTGGGGAGAATGAGGCCATAAACGACCAAATTAAAACAGGTCTGCAAGTATATACACATAAAACCATTGTTAGGACTGTTTGTTTTAGTGCAAAGTTATTTTAAAGAGGCACGCTCACATATGGAACTTTATGAGTTTTTAGTTTATGAGTTTTAATTATACAAGTTAATTTTTTTTATTTTATGACCTATAGATCTTATCGTGACTGTCTTCTGAGGTCTGATCAGCCTCAGGGGAGAGTCATTTGTATAATGAATGTGGTCATATTGAGTTACTAGTTTTAAGGTAATTCATAATAATGGAGTTTTGGTTGAGGGGTTTAGAATTATTGTTTGAACCACAAATGAGAAAGTGGTTCAGGATTCTGTTTTACAACATTAGCTGTGAAGTTTTTGAATGGGCTATTAATGATTTGGTATTGTAACAGAGAAAAAGTCATATTTATCATTGAGAATAAATAGGGGAAGATAAAATAGATTAAGCCAATAGGGCAGGAAATTACATAGAAAAATAAGTTGGAGTTTTTTAAGGGTGATAAATTACTGTAGATAAGGTATTCCACACTTTGCAACACATATTAAATCCATGTTATTGTCAGATAGAATACTGAGGGTCCCCGAAGGAGAGGGCTTGTTAGTGTAGGAAGGATTTTGATATGGTTAGCATTTATCAGACTTTGTTTGATTATTATACGTTTTTAAAAATAGTATTACATTTAACAGGAATATTGGACATCTGTGATGATTTAGGATTATTGATAGGATTAAGATAGATTGATTAAGGAAATGTAAGGACTTTAGAGAAAAGCCGCTCATAGACATGTTCTTTCTAAAATCAATGATTGTAGATCAAGTCAAACAGTTAGAAGCTTAGTGGAATTTGAGAGATATGAGGGTTATCGGAATATATATATTTAAGAAAATATATAAGTAGCACAGATAGTTCTTTAAAGTAGATAAGAAACTTGACAGAGTATTGTTACAGAATTCACTAAATCTTACCTAAGTCATTGTTTAAGAATAGGCAAGGTTGTTACCTGGGCAGAGTCAGGTAACAAAGGGGGGATGGGTAAATTGTGTTCTAGAATAGGATGTGACCTACGGGATAATTAACTAATAAAAAAATGTGTTTTAGCTAATAAACAGAACAAATGAGAAACTGTTTGTTAACCAAACCTGTATGTCCAAGATTTTATGCACTACAGGTGAACTACAGGTGAAGTCACTCAATCCAGTCCCAGAGGCTTGTTGGGGGGACCATACCAAGGACTCCTGGTGACAGCTAGCTGAAAGAGCTACCCGGATTCCTGACCTTAATGAGGAGACAACAGTCTATATAGACCCTAATGAGGAGACACCAGTCTATATAGGCCCTAATGAGGAGACAACAATCTATATAGGCCCTAATGAGGAGACAACAGTCTATATAGGCCTTAACGAGGAGACAACAGTCTATATAGACCCTAGTGAGGAGACAACAGTCTATATAGACCCTAGTGAGGAGACAACAGTCTATATAGGCCCTAGTGAGGAGACAACAGTCTATATAGGCCTTAACGAGGAGACAACAGTCTATATAGACCCTAGTGAGGAGACAACAGTCTATATAGACCTTAATGAGGAGACAACAGTCTATATAGACCCTAATGAGGAGACAACAGTCTATATAGACCCTAATGAGGAGACAGCAGTCTATATAGACCCTAGTGAGGAGACAACAGTCTATATAGGCCTTAACGAGGAGACAACAGTCTATATAGACCCTAGTGAGGAGACAACAGTCTATATAGACCCTAATGAGGAGACAACAGTCTATGTAGGGTCTAATGAGGACACAACAGTCTATATAGGCCCTAATGAGGACACAACAGTCTATATAGGCCTTAACGAGGAGACAACAGTCTATATAGACCCTAATGAGGAGACAACAGTCTATATAGACCCTAGTGAGGAGACAACAGTCTATATAGACCCTAATGAGGTGACAACAGTCTATATAGTCCCTAATGAGGAGACAACAGTCTATATAGTCCCTAATGAGGAGACAACAGTCTATATAGACCCTATATATAATCTTTTTGTTTAATATGTATATTTTATGGCTCCTATTTGGTTTGTTTTTCTTAACTTTTCTTGATAATTGTAGCCTTAAGGTGTCTGTCAGAGAAATATTCAGCTCTATTGTCCCTGGGTGTGTCTCAATTGGATCCCTATTCCATATGTATTCCACTGCTTTTGACCAGAGCCTTTGCCTTTAAAGTAGTGCACTATGTAGGGAATAGTGTTCCATTTGGGACAAACAGGTCTGACGGTAGAGCTGGTTACCGTCCCTGGCTGACAGAATTACTCATCATTTACTGTCATTTAGCTCATGTTGTTTTAGTGTGCAGCTTACTCATGACTTCAGAAAGCAGAAAAATAACCATTAGAAACTAGCAGAAGACTTTGACAAAGATCCATCAGTCTCTTGTTCTGGCCCTTTAATGATAGGAATTCATTTGTGAGATACACCCACATTTCCTGCTTAATTATTTCAGGTGAAATTGTATGTTTCGTTCATGGAATATATTAACCTGCTTCTGCATTTTAAAGAACAAATGTTTGGTGGCTCTTTATACTTAGTGTTTGTTTGTGTGTGTCTGTTGTGCGTGCGTGGCACTAGCTGACATGGTGAATAGACAAGCGTGTTTCAACTGGAATTTCCAGTTGAACGAAAAGTAGAGCCGTCATAAACTGTCAATTGAAAAACAATCTGGTTTCAACAGGGAGACTGTTTTCTAATTGACTGGTTAGGGGTGTTGTTTACAAGGTTTCAACAGGGAGACTGTTTTCTAATTGACTGGTTAGGGGGGTTGTTTACAAGGTTTCCACTGAACTTGTGACTTGATTTGATTAGAAACATGTGACTTTAAAACTAAAACAACACAGCAGCCTGAAACTCTCCTGATTGGTGTTTCATTCATCAGATGTTTATGGTAAAACAACTGGACAGCCCACTGACTCATTAACACCTGACATTTCCATGGAGTCCTGGGATCCATATACACTATAAAACACCTCATTCACAATATACAGGTAAACTATGTACTGTAAGATAAGTGAGTCATTAAAGGGTCATAGGAGAAGTTCAACAAACTTCTTCCATTGAACTGTGCCTCTTATCTAGAAGAGGTTTGGATTCCATTGAACTGATTCTGTACATAAACACTACAATAACCAGGCACGTACACAGAGAGGGTTCTACAAGTACACAGAGAGGGTTCTACAAGTACACAGAGAGGGTTCTACAAGTACACAGAGAGGGTTCTACAAGTACACAGAGAGGGTTCTACAAGTACACAGAGAGGGTTCTACAAGTCCACAGAGAGGATCTACAAGTACACAGAGAGGGTTCTACAAGTAAACAGAGAGGATCTACAAGTACACAGAGAGGATCTACAAGTACACAGAGAGGATCTACGAGTACACAGAGAGGATCTACAAGTCCACAGAGAGGATCTACAAGTACACAGAGAGGGTTCTACGAGTACACAGAGAGGGTTCTACGAGTCCACAGAGAGGGTTCTACAAGTCCACAGAGAGGGTTCTACAAGTACACAGAGAGAGGTCTACAAGTACACAGAGAGGATCTACAAGTACACAGAGAGGATCTACAAGTCCACAGAGAGGATCTACAAGTCCACAGATAGGATCTACAAGTACACAGAGAGGATCTACAAGTCCACAGAGAGGATATACAAGTCCACAGAGAGGATCTACAAGTCCACAGAGAGGGTTCTACAAGTACACAGAGAGGGTTCTACAAGTACACAGAGAGGGTTCTACAAGTACACAGAGAGGGTTCTACGAGTACACTGAGAGGGTTCTACAAGTACACAGAGAGAGGTCTACAAGTACACAGAGAGGGTTCTACAAGTACACAGAGAGGATCTACAAGTCCACAGAGAGGGTTCTACAAGTCCACAGAGAGGGGTCTACAAGTACACAGAGAGGGTTCTACAAGCCACAGAGAGGATCTACAAGTACACAGAGAGGGGTCTACAAGTACACAGAGAGGGGTCTACAAGTACACAGAGAGGGTTCTACAAGTCCACAGAGAGGGGTCTACAAGTACACAGAGAGGGTTCTACAAGTACACAGAGAGGATCTACAAGTCCACAGAGAGGATATAAAAGTCCACAGAGAGGATCTACAAGTCCACAGAGAGGGATCTACAAGCCACAGAGAGGATCTACAAGTACACAGAGAGGGTTCTACAAGTACACAGAGAGGATCTACAAGTCCACAGAGAGGGTTCTACAAGTCCACAGAGAGGGGTCTACAAGTACACAGAGAGGGTTCTACAAGTCCACAGAGAGGATCTACAAGTACACAGAGAGGGGTCTACAAGTACACAGAGAGGGGTCTACAAGTACACAGAGAGGGTTCTACAAGTCCACAGAGAGGGATCTACAAGTACACAGAGAGGGTTCTACAAGTACACAGAGAGGATCTACAAGTCCACAGAGAGGATATAAAAGTCCACAGAGAGGATATACAAGTCCACAGAGAGGGTTCTACAAGTCCACAGAGAGGGATCTACAAGTCCACAGAGAGGATATACAAGTCCACAGAGAGGGTTCTACAAGTCCACAGAGAGGGATCTACAAGTCCACAGAGAGGATCTACAAGTCCACAGAGAGGATATACAAGTCCACAGAGAGGGTTCTACAAGTCCACAGAGAGGGATCTACAAGTCCACAGAGAGGATATACAAGTCCACAGAGAGGATCTACAAGTACACAGAGAGGATCTACAAGTCCACAGAGAGGGTTCTACAAGCCACAGAGAGGATCTACAAGTACACAGAGAGGGGTCTACAAGTACACAGAGAGGGGTCTACAAGTACACAGAGAGGGTTCTACAAGTCCACAGAGAGGGGTCTACAAGTACACAGAGAGGGTTCTACAAGTACACAGAGAGGATCTACAAGTCCACAGAGAGGATATAAAAGTCCACAGAGAGGATCTACAAGTACACAGAGAGGATCTACAAGTCCACAGAGAGGATCTACAAGTCCACAGAGAGGGATCTACAAGCCACAGAGAGGATCTACAAGTACACAGAGAGGGTTCTACAAGTACACAGAGAGGGTTCTACATTGACACAGAGAGGGTTCTACAAGTACACAGAGAGGGTTCTACATTGACACAGAGAGGGTTCTACAAGTACACAGAGAGGGTTCTACGAGTACACAGAGAGGGTTCTACAAGTCCACAGAGAGGGTTCTACAAGTCCACAGAGAGGGTTGTACAAGTACACAGAGAGGGTTGTACAAGTGCTTCCCCCTCTCTAGTGAAAATTCCCCTTCAAATATTGATCCGTCATAAACTGGACTTACACTGAGTGTACCAAACATTAGGAACACCATTTGTACACTCAGTCTATGTCAAGGAAAGAGCACGTGTTCTTAATGTTTTGTACGCTCAGTGTACGTGCCATTTGTAGACAACACCTGCCCTGAAAATGTCATTAAACTGCCCTGGCAATTCTCCTGAAGTGTCCTATTATGCTATAGAAGTGACCTAGAAGTGTTTAACTCGTTCCATGGAACTTTCCTGCCTCACCTGAGAGTAGAGGAGGTGAGAGACCGCCCTTTCTGGGAAAATAACACAATTTATTCTCCTCCCCTAAAGCTTAAAATAGGAGCACACACACTCTTCTCTCACACACACAGTTTTGTCGTAGGATAGTTGGTCGCTGTGCTGAAAATCTTCCAGAAACTGTAAGTAAAATATTATCTCTCATTGATAATGATAAAAGTGAAAAGGTTTGTCTATATCTGATAACTATGGATGTTATAAATGTGTGTGATATTTTTCAAGATATTTTTTTCTTCATGTCTAATCAGAAAAACCTGACAGCCTGTTGATTTAAGATACGTCATCACATTAGATGTGTTTACATAGTGCCAGTGATGAAGTCACTGAGTCTAATTTAATTTAACATCTTAATGTCTTTGGCAGGTTCCTGACCTACACTCCTAAGCACAGATCTAGGATCAGCTCATCCTCATCAAATCCAAACCAGGACATTAACAAACCACAAGGGGAACACTAACCTCAGACCAGCGTTTAAACCCCACGTCTTCCTGCCAAGACACTGACACTCCGTCCAGAATTCCTCTGCGCTCCAGCTGTCCATCCATCCATCCATCCATCCATCCGTCCATCCGTCCGTCCATCCATCCATCCATCCATCCATCCATCCATCCATCCATCCATCCATCCATCCAGCCATCCATCCATCCATCCATCCATCCATCCATCCATCCATCCATCCATCCATCCATCCATCCATCCATCCGTCCATCCATCCATCCATCCATCCATCCACACCCCAGCCAGCCAGCCATGATGAGCGAGGACATGGAGTGCTGTGTCTGCCTCCAGCCCTACTCTCGCAGGGAGAAGATCCCTCGGATGCTCCACTGTAAGCACACATTCTGTGGGCTGTGCTTGCAGGCGATGTCCAGGCTCCAAAGCGGCCTACTGACAGTCTGCTGCCCCCTGTGCCGTTGGATCACCTGCACCGAGCCCAGCCTCACCCTGCCGGGGGTCGCTGTGGGTTAACATTGAGATCTGGGACCAGATACTAGACAGACAACAGGAAGAGGAGGAGGAGGAAGAGGAGGAAGAGTGGAAGGGAGCTAACAGACACACACAGACCACTACACAGTACACATGGTGAGTACCCCAGACAAAGGTGGATGGATTGATAGACTGATTTAGAAACCTGGAGAAACCTTCCTCTGTTCTCGGATCTTCCTAACATTTAGTTATGTCTCTTTTGTTCTCTATTTCTGCTATATCTGTTCTCTATCTCTCTCTCTCTCTCTCTCTCTCTCTCTGTTTTATTTCCCCCTTCTCTCCTGTCCTCTAGTTCTCCATCAAGGCATTGTGGCTTGAGGCTCAAACTACATAATTTCCTGAGGAGGATGAAGCACAATGTACTGTAAACCGAGAAGACGAAGAGCAGAGAAAGAAGACTGGATTTTCCCATTTCAGAGCAGGAGATACTTATTGAATAATGAAGCTAATTCATAAAACAGGACCGACCGGTGATTTTCCATCATGAAGCAAGATTGAACCAATTATTCATATGCTTTGTGTTTGATTGACTTTGGGTATGTGTAATGTTCTCAGTCAACTTACCTGGTAAAATAAGGGTTAAATTATAATATTAATAATAGAAGATGGATAGGTGGAGGAAATAAAAAATAAGATATTAAATGGATGGAGGAAGAAAGAAAGATAAAGGAAGTTATGAATAGATGGACAGACAGACAGACAGACAGACAGACAGACAGACAGACAGACAGACAGACAGACAGACAGACAGACAGACAGACAGACAGACAGACAGACAGACAGACAGACAGACAGACAGACAGACAGACAGATAGATAGATAGATATTTACATATTTACATATTTATGCTTATTTATTTTCCCTTGTGTACTTTAACCATTTGTACATTGTTACAACACTGTACACTGTACACATATGTTTAATATGACATTTGTAATGTCTTTATTGTTTTGAAACTTCTGTGTGTGTAATGTTTACTGTTAATTTTTATTGGTTTTTTCACTTTTGTATATTATCTACCTCACTTGCTTTGGCAATGTTAACACATGTTTCCCATGCCAATAAAGCCCCTTGAATTGAATTGATAGATAGATAGATAGATAGATAGATAGATAGATAGATAGATAGATAGATAGATAGATAGATAGATAGATAGATAGATAGATAGATAGAAATATAGATAGAGGGGTGAAGGTTAGAGACTGTGTGCTGTACAATGTGTGCTGTGTACAATACAATATACTGTGAACAATGTTTATAATAGATGTTTAATGATTTGATAAAAGGTGTATTACTGCATGAAGGGAAGTGGAGGTTTAGTATTTATTATGACATCATTTTAGAACAGCTTCAATGTTGCAGATTGTTTCTGTTATCAATGTAATTGTCTGCATCATTTCCAGTTTCCCAAATCAGGGATGTTGGATTTGTTTATCCTCAATGGACATGCTTAATTCATCTGTTCTGTTTGAAGAGCAGGTTTTTATACTGGAATTATATTTATTGGTTAATAAATACATCCACTTTAAAATAACCCTGTCTTATTGTTATCATTACATTAGGAAAGTAACTGTCTGATATCCAACTATTTATGGACCCCAAATAGAGTTGGGGGTGTTAATACACTTCACATTCTACACTACTATTTCCTAAAACACCAAACAAACCCTAAACATTCCACTGTCCTTGGTTTTGATGTGTGCAGTACATGACTGAAATCACTCTCTGTCGTAATCATGTCTCAGAGAACCCTGTATGCATTCTTGCATATTAGATTCCATAAAAACACATCACTTTGATAAAGATACGACCAAAATGGACTTTTTCGGAGCAGGTTAGGAGAATTTATGCAGCATGTTAGGGGAATGATTCTGTGATTAATTTCCTGCTGTGAGTTATTGTTTTATTTAACTAGGCAAGTCAGTTAAGAACAAATTCTGATTTTCAATGATGGCCTAGGAACAGTGGGTTAACTGCCTTGTTCAGGAGCAGAATGACAGATTTCTACCTTGTCAGCTTGGAGATACGATCTTGCAACCTTTCAGTTACTAGTCAAATGCTCTAAACACTAGCCTACACTGCCACCACTTTCTATTGGTCACTAGGTTGTCTTGAAACCATGAAAAAGCTCTTCAAATTGACAGACAGTTTGTGTCTGAAATGGCACCTATTCATTATAGTATACTACTTTAGACCAGGGCCAAACTAGTACAGTATATAGAATAGTACTTTTGACAAGGGCCCAGCTAGTACAGTATATAGTATACTACTTTTGACAAGGGCCAAACTAGTACAGTATATAGAATAGTACTTTTGACAAGGGCCCGGCTAGTGCAGTATATAGTATGCTACTTTTGACCAGGGCCCGGCTAGTGCAGTATATAGTATACTACTATTGACCAGGGCCCGGCTAGTGCAGTATATAGTATACTACTTTTGACCAGGCCCCGGCTAGTGCAGTATATAGTATACTACTTTAGACCAGGGCCCAACTAGTGCAGTATATAGTATACTACTTTAGAACAGGGCCCGGCTAGTACAGTATATAGTATACTACTTGTTGGAGGAAATTATGGTTGAAATTACTAATTATGTATACATTCCAATCAGAACTGACTAGTCCAAATGCTATAATGTACTGTACATATATGAATTTTCTCTCTTGCTCCCATTCCCAATTGTATATAATGTAGTCAGGAGTTTAGTAACAATGACGGTCTGTTCCTTGTACAAATGAATGTACTATCTCCAGATGGCAGGGATGGACTATCTCCAGACTGTCTAGAATGCTGATTTATACTGACTGACCTTGACTTCAAGCGTGGAGCGAAGGCTCGAGAACTATAGGGCCTCTCTACCGGTGTCATGAAAGAGATAGAACATTTAGAAAACGCTGACGTCATTTTCAGTTTATAACCTGTGGAAAAATGTGTATGTGGCAGTACTCTCTTGTAATAAACGCTGTTACCTGACTTTTAAGACTGGTCTCGATCTATTTCATGCATAATTAATGAATTTACAACTCATTAATGAAATAGAGAGAGTGCGGAATTTTGTTTGGCTACAAAACATATAGGAATTTAGAATTCCTCTAACAATTGGTCCTTCGATCCCGGATCTAAATACCCCTCCCTGTTATCTGGAGGTAGTACTTTGAAAATTGTGCACTGACGAGTTTTTGACTCGTTTTACTAAAAAGACCTGACCTCCGAATTGAGGTTAAAATTCAGGCCTGCGTACTACCACAGAAAATACGGAAGGTTGACTACATACAACGAACAGCGCTTATCCCAGTCGGCAGCAGGTAAAGTAGCCTTTATTCTCGAATTTGGGAGGGATTAATTTGGATATTTATTGATTAAAATGTTATGAAGGAGTTGAATTTGATCAATAATAGGTGCTTGAATATTCTGAACAAATAAAATGGGTTTCTACCTTGGGTTTTAACCAAAATCGATAGGAAGGAAGCAGGTCTGAAATTGACCTGTGGTAAGGTGCGCTACCATTAAATAAACTAGAGATTAATAAATCCTGGTCTTGCAAGCCAGAAGGTTATTAAGGAGGATATAGTACGCATTGGAGAATTAGGACGCTTGTTCCGTACAAATAGGATAGCCATTCATTCAAAAGACATACCTAAATAAAGATACATTAGGCTTGGTGAGAAGGCAGGGTAATTCTAGGCCAACAGAATAATTGAACCTGTACAATGCTGAACGAAATTAATATCAAAAGATAAGTGATTAGTCTAGAGTAGTGAGATATGAGACATTAACGTTGAAAGTCCCAAAATAATATCCTATGGGTGAAATGTGATGTCCGATCAAAAGTCTTCTATGGACGCGGTTCACAGGAAGGAAAATACATACTGATTATTTTTAAAGGAACACACACATAGTCAGACAGAAAAAGACTAAAAGTAACTAAGTAAAGGTAAATTACAAATTTATAGAACTGCACGCACATAGAATTTAAAATTATATAGAAAGGCATAGATAAGTGATTAGATACCATAAAACGGCAAGGATTTAGATAAATGTGATTAGAACAGAAAGACAAGAGAAACATATTTCCAAGATAGCTACTAAATGTAAAAAGCTGGAATCATAAAACAGGGAATTTAGAAAAACCTGAATAAACAGGGTTATACACAGCCGGGTTTGGCTTTCGGAAAAAAAAGAGAAATGGGACTTAAATCTAACAAGGTTCGAGAGGCACTACCCACCGCTTCCGCAGATGGAGAAGTTAACCAATTGGGTGGACGTGAGGGTAACAAACTATATCTTCCTCGATTATACCAACAATACAGAGATAATCCAGTCGATGAAATAGTGGTTATAAGAATACGGCTGCAGGAGCAACCTGTGAAATGACCACCCAAGTATGTGGATCCCGCTGAAGCCGAGGGAGGTATAATGGAGCTAGAGAAGGGAATAAAGTCGAGAAAAGTGGATGAGGTGAGTCAAAAGAAAAATACAAGATGTTTTAATTGTAACGAAATTGGACATTTCGCCCGGGAGTGTAACACTCCCTGCAAAAGTCGTCAACAAGGTTGTAATTTAACTGTGGGGAAAGGCGACAATCGGGTAAAGAAAGAGAAGGTTCAGATAGAAAGGGAGCGAGATTAAACAAGAATTCTAACAGGGAAAACTTTGGGCGTCTAAATTGGGGCTATTTTCTGTTGTCTAATTGTCGGAGTAACAAATACAGATAACTGTAAAAATGGGTATAATTGCGGAGAGTCTCAGTCAATTCCATAGCGCAGGTGGTATAGTGGTGAGCACAGCAGTTTTACCAACGACAATCCACGGTTCGGTTCCCAGGCGAGGCGGTTAACTAAAACTGATATTAGAGTGAAATTCACCCATTTGCATGTTTTGCCAGTGTTTGTCTAAATATAACTGAACGTTTATTATGTGTTTTATATTGAATACATGTTGTTGAAAAAGAAGGCATTAAAAATAATGGCGAGACACTTGAGGTAATACGCTATTTTGCCCAAAATGATCTGGGGGAATAATGTATTGAGATGGGAGTCGTATTTAAATAAATGTATCATAGAAGAGAAAGTCACCTAAAGTTAAATGTAGGGAATAACGGAGAGATACGATACAATTTCATGCTCTGGCCCCCCAATGGTGGAACAAACTCCCTCACGACGCCAGGACAGCGGAGTCAATCACCACCTTCCGGAGACACCTGAAACCCCACCTCTTTAAGGAATACCTAGGATAGGATAAAGTAATCCTTCTCCCCCCCCCCTTAAAAGACCTAGATGCACTATTGTAAAGTGGCTGTTCCACTGGATGTCATAAGGTGAAAGCACCAATTTGTAAATCGCTCTGGATAAGAGCGTCTGCTAAATGACTTAAATGTAATGTAAATGACTTAAATGTTATAGCTATTTATGAATCGACTGACATATGATAAGTTTAGCACAAAACATGGTACGTTTAAATGTTAGAGTTTGGTAAGTTGAGAAGTTGGGTTGGTTTTACTTTGATGATTAGAATTTAAAACTGAACGCAATCTGAATAGGGAATATATATTTAACAGAGGCAGGCAGATGTGTGATGACGTTTCACGTTGAACAACATCGTTCCTCAAATTTAAACAGAGAAAAGGGGTTGTGGCATTTAGAGGGAAAATGCATTATAGCTTAGAGTTACTTTTCAGAAGTTGAAAAAAATATATATTACAAAATACATTTTTAACAGTAATTTGAGAGTCGCCAGGATAGTCAGGAAAGATGCTAAAAACTATCAGCTGATACCTAGGTAGGCATCATAAGGTTTGTGGCGTTGGTTTGGATTGAACTAGGAATTACTCCATGTGTAACTCTGTGTTGTCTGTTCACACTGCTATGCATCTTGGCCATGGAAAATGAGAACTTGTTCTCAACTAGCCTACCTGGTTAAATAAAGTGTTCTCAACTGGCCTTGGTTAAATAAAGGTGTTCTCAACTAGCCTACCTGGTTAAATAAAGGTGTTCTCAACTAGCCTACCTGGTTAAAATAAAGGTGTTCTCAACTGGCCTACCTGGTTAAATAAAGGTGTTCTCAACTAGCCTACCTGGTTAAAATAAAGGTGTTCTCAACTAGCCTACCTGGTTAAATAAAGGTGTTCTCAACTGGCCTACCTGCTTAAATAAAGGTGTTCTCAACTGGCCTACCTGGTTAAATAAAGGTGTTCTCAACTATACCTGGTTAAATAAAGGTGTTCTCAACTAGCCTACCTGGTTAAATAAAGGTGTTCTCAACTAGCCTACCTGGTTAAATAAAGGTGTTCTCAACTAGCCTACCTGGTTAAATAAAGGTGTTCTCAACTGGCCTACCTGGTTAAATAAAGGTGTTCTCAACTAGCCTACCTGGTTAAATAAAGGTGTTCTCAACTAGCCTACCTGGTTAAATAAAGGTGTTCTCAACTAGCCTACCTGGTTAAATAAAGGTGTTCTCAACTAGCCTACCTGGTTAAATAAAGGTGTTCTCAACTGGCCTACCTGGTTAAATAAAGGTGTTCTCAACTGGCCTACCTGGTTAAATAAAGGTGTTCTCAACTAGCCTACCTGGTTAAATAAAGGTGTTCTCAACTAGCCTACCTGGTTAAATAAAGGTGTTCTCAACTAGCCTACCTGGTTAAATAAAGGTGTTCTCAACTAGCCTACCTGGTTAAATAAAGGTGTTCTCAACTAGCCTACCTGGTTAAATAAAGGTGTTCTCAACTAGCCTACCTGGTTAAATAAAGGTGTTCTCAACTAGCCTACCTGGTTAAATAAAGGTGTTCTCAACTGGCCTACCTGCTTAAATAAAGGTGTTCTCAACTGGCCTACCTGGTTAAATAAAGGTGTTCTCAACTAGCCTACCTGGTTAAATAAAGGTGTTCTCAACTGGCCTACCTGGTTAAATAAAGGTGTTCTCAACTAGCCTACCTGGTTAAATAAAGGTGTTCTCAACTAGCCTACCTGGTTAAACAAAGAATTCTCAACTGGCCTACCTGGTTAAATAAAGGTGTTCTCAACTAGCCTACCTGGTTAAATAAAGGTGTTCTCAACTAGCCTACCTGGTTAAATAAAGGTGTTCTCAACTGGCCTACCTGGTTAAATAAAGGTGTTCTCAACTAGCCTACCTGGTTAAATAAAGGTGTTCTCAACTAGCCTACCTGGTTAAATAAAGGTGTTCTCAACTGGCCTACCTGGTTAAATAAAGGTGTTCTCAACTAGCCTACCTGGTTAAATAAAGGTGTTCTCAACTAGCCTACCTGGTTAAATAAAGGTGTTCTCAACTAGCCTACCTGGTTAAATAAAGGTGTTCTCAACTAGCCTACCTGGTTAAATAAAGGTGTTCTCAACTAGCCTACCTGGTTAAATAAAGGTGTTCTCAACTAGCCTACCTGGTTAAATAAAGGTGTTCTCAACTGGCCTACCTGGTTAAATAAAGGTGTTCTCAACTAGCCTACCTGGTTAAATAAAGGTGTTCTCAACTAGCCTACCTGGTTAAATAAAGGTGTTCTCAACTGGCCTACCTGGTTAAATAAAGGTGTTCTCAACTAGCCTACCTGGTTAAATAAAGGTGTTCTCAACTAGCCTACCTGGTTAAATAAAGGTGTTCTCAACTAGGACCTGGTTAAATAAAGGTGTTCTCAACTAGCCTACCTGGTTAAATAAAGGTGTTCTCAACTGGCCTATGGTTAAATAAAGGTGTTCTCAACTGGCCTACCTGGTTAAATAAAGGTGTTCTCAACTAGCCTACCTGGTTAAATAAAGGTGTTCTCAACTAGCCTACCTGGTTAAATAAAGGTGTTCTCAACTAGCCTACCTGGTTAAATAAAGGTGTTCTCAACTAGCCTACCTGGTTAAATAAAGGTGTTCTCAACTAGCCTACCTGGTTAAATAAGGTGTTCTCAACTGGCCTACCTGGTTAAATAAAGGTGTTCTCAACTAGCCTACCTGGTTAAATAAAGGTGTTCTCAACTAGCCTGGTTAAATAAAGGTGTTCTCAACTGGCCTACCTGCTTAAATAAAGGTGTTTCAACTGGCCTACCTGGTTAAATAAAGGTGTTCTCAACTGGCCTACCTGGTTAAATAAAGGTGTTCTCAACTAGCCTACCTGGTTAAATAAAGGTGTTCTCAACTAGCCTACCTGGTTAAATAAAGGTGTTCTCAACTAGCCTACCTGGTTAAATAAAGGTGTTCTCAACTGGCCTACCTGGTTAAATAAAGGTGTTCTCAACTAGCCTACCTGTTAAATAAAGGTGTTCTCAACTAGCCTACCTGGTTAAATAAGGTGTTCTCAACTAGCCGACCTGGTTAAATAAAGGTGTTCTCAACTAGCCTACCTGGTTAAATAAAGGTGTTCTCAACTGGCCTACCTGGTTAAATAAAGGTGTTCTCAACTGGCCTACCTGGTTAAATAAAGGTGTTCTCAACTGACCTACCTGGTTAAATAAAGGTGTTCTCAACTAGCCTACCTGGTTAAATAAAGGTGTTCTCAACTAGCCTACCTGGTTAAATAAAGGTGAACTAGCCTACCTGGTTAAATAAAGGTGTTCTCAACTAGCCTACCTGGTTAAAAAAGGTGTTCTCAACTAGCCTACCTGGTTAAATAAAGGTGTTCTCAACTAGCCTACCTGGTTAAATAAAGGTGTTCTCAACTGGCCTACCTGCTTAAATAAAGGTGTTCTCCAACTGGCCTACCTGGTTAAATAAAAGTGTTCTCAACTAGCCTACCTGGTTAAATAAAGGTGTTCTCAACTGGCCTACCTGGTTAAATAAAGGTGTTCTCAACTAGCCTACCTGGTTAAATAACAGGTGTTCTCAACTAGCCTACCTGGTTAAATAAAGGTGTTCTCAACTAACCTGGTTAAATAAAGGTGTTCTCAACTAGCCTACCTGGTTAAATAAGGTGTTCTCAACTAGCCTACCTGGTTAAATAAAGGTTACTTTTCTCAACTGGCCTACCTGGTTAAATAAACTAGTACCTGGTTAAATAAAGGTGTTCTCCAACTAGCCTAAAATAAAGGTGTTCTCAACTTACCTGGTTAAATAAAGGTGTTCTCAACTAGTACCTTTAAATAAAGAGAGTTTAGCCTACCTGGTTAAATAAGGTGTTCTCAACTAGCCTTCCTGGTTAAATAAGGTGTTCTCAACTAGCCTACCTGGTTAAATAAAGGTGTTCTCAACTAGCCTACCTGGTTAAATAAAGGTGTTCTCAACTAGCCTACCTGGTTAAATAAAGGTGTTCTCAACTAGCCTACCTGGTTAAATAAAGGTGAAATAAAAAAATAAAAAATATGGGAGAGAGAGAGAGACTGGATGTATGAATCGTAAAACATCGTGGTAATGGATTCCATGGTTGTGATTCCAGGTTTGATTGTTTATGTAACACCAGTGAATTTGAGCACTTTCAATTGTGTGGAACCATGTTAGGGTATTTAAAGTTTAAAAAGCAACCTCTATAGAAAAACATAACTGCATATGTTTCGGGAAGTCAGCTAGGTTGAATTTGGTTATTCAAACTTTTCCCCTGATACGTAGACATGCGTGTTAAGTAGGGATTCTTCATTCCGGGACGGATGGAAGTTATCTAAAATAAGTCAATTAAAAGAGCCATGGGAGAATGCGAATGCATATTTATTAAATATCGGGGATTAAATTACGGATTTCTTACACTGAGAAATGTACGACATTTGCGGCAGAGGGAAAAAGTAATACAATAATGTTATCGGGTAAATTGTATCTAAGGGTAGATGTTCATTTAAGTAAACATATACATTGACGTTGTTTAAAACTTATGATTAATGATTTTAGTTAAAGGGGAATCATCATTAGGTTTAGTTTATAGTTCACTTTTGAGTTTCTGAATCGGAATTAGCATAGTGAATGCTAGTTAGGAGTGTTGTGTTCTTCTGGGAATATTGATGTTTAGGTGTCTCAATTTTAGATGTTTCCTGGGATTATAATCTTGGGGAGAATGAGGCCATAAACGACCAAATTAAAACAGGTCTGCAAGTATATACACATAAAACCATTGTTAGGACTGTTTGTTTTAGTGCAAAGTTATTTTAAAGAGGCACGCTCACATATGGAACTTTATGAGTTTTTAGTTTATGAGTTTTAATTATACAAGTGAATTTTTTTAATTTTATGACCTATAGATCTTATCGTGACTGTCTTCTGAGGTCTGATCAGCCTCAGGGGAGAGTCATTTGTATAATGAATGTGGTCATATTGAGTTACTAGTTTTAAGGTAATTCATAATAATGGAGTTTTGGTTGAGGGGTTTAGAATTATTTTTGAACCACAAATGAGAAAGTGGTTCAGGATTCTGTTTTACAACATTAGCTGTGAAGTTTTTTGAATGGGCTATTAATGATTTGGTATTGTAACAGAGAAAAGTCATATTTATCATTGAGAATAAATAGGGAAGATAAAATAGATTAAGCCAATAGGGCAGGAAATTACATAGAAAAATAAGTTGGAGTTTTTTAAGGGTGATAAATTACTGTAGATAAGGTATTCCACACTTTGCAACACATATTAAATCCATGTTATTGTCAGATAGAATACTGAGGGTCCCCGAAGGAGAGGGCTTGTTAGTGTAGGAAGGATTTTGATATGGTTAGCATTTATCAGACTTTGTTTGATTATTATACGTTTTTAAAATAGTATTACATTTAACAGGAATATTGGACATCTGTGATGATTTAGGATTATTGATAGGATTAAGATAGATTGATTAAGGAAATGTAAGGACTTTAGAGAAAGCCGCTCATAGACATGTTCTTTCTAAAATCAATGATTGTAGATCAAGTCAAACAGTTAGAAGCTTAGTGGAATTTGAGAGATATGAGGGTTATCGGAATATATATATTTAAGAAAATATATAAGTAGCACAGATAGTTCTTTAAAGTAGATAAGAAACTTGACAGAGTATTGTTACAGAATTCACTAAATCTTACCTAAGTCATTGTTTAAGAATAGGCAAGGTTGTTACCTGGGCAGAGTCAGGTAACAAAGGGGATGGGTAAATTGTGTTCTAGAATAGGATGTGACCTACGGGATAATTAACTAATAAAAAATGTGTTTTAGCTAATAAACAGAACAAATGAGAAACTGTTTGTTAACCAAACCTGTATGTCCAAGATTTTATGCACTACAGGTGAACTACAGGTGAAGTCACTCAATCCAGTCCCAGAGGCTTGTTGGGGGGACCATACCAAGGACTCCTGGTGACAGCTAGCTGAAAGAGCTACCCGGATTCCTGACCTTAATGAGGAGACAACAGTCTATATAGACCCTAATGAGGAGACACCAGTCTATATAGGCCCTAATGAGGAGACAACAATCTATATAGGCCCTAATGAGGAGACAACAGTCTATATAGGCCTTAACGAGGAGACAACAGTCTATATAGACCCTAGTGAGGAGACAACAGTCTATATAGACCCTAGTGAGGAGACAACAGTCTATATAGGCCCTAGTGAGGAGACAACAGTCTATATAGGCCTTAACGAGGAGACAACAGTCTATATAGACCCTAGTGAGGAGACAACAGTCTATATAGACCTTAATGAGGAGACAACAGTCTATATAGACCCTAATGAGGAGACAACAGTCTATATAGACCCTAATGAGGAGACAGCAGTCTATATAGACCCTAGTGAGGAGACAACAGTCTATATAGGCCTTAACGAGGAGACAACAGTCTATATAGACCAGTCTATATAGACCTAGTGAGGAGACAACAGTCTATATAGACCCTAATGAGGAGACAACAGTCTATGTAGGGTCTAATGAGGACACAACAGTCTATATAGGCCATAATGAGGACACAACAGTCTATATAGGCCTTAACGAGGAGACAACAGTCTATATAGACCCTAATGAGGAGACAACAGTCTATATAGACCCTAATGAGGAGACAACAGTCTATATAGACCCTAATGAGGAGACAACAGTCTATATAGTCCCTAATGAGGAGACAACAGTCTATATAGTCCCTAATGAGGAGACAACAGTCTATATAGACCCTATATATAATCTTTTGTTTAATATGTATATTTTATGAGCAACCTATTTGGTTTGTTTTTCTTAACTTTTCTTGATAATTGTAGCCTTAAGGTGTCTGTCAGAGAAATATTCAGCTCTATTGTCCCTGGACCCTATATAATCTTTGTGTGTCTCAATTGGATCCCTATTCCATATGTATTCCACTGCTTTTGACCAGAGCCTTTGCCTTTAAAGTAGTGCACTATGTAGGGAATAGTGTTCCATTTGGGACAAACAGGTCTGACGGTAGAGCTGGTTACCGTCCCTGGCTTCAGAATTACTCATCATTTACTGTCATTTAGCTCATGTTGTTTTAGTGTGCAGCTTACTCATGACTTCAGAAAGCAGAAAAATAACCATTAGAAACTAGCAGAAGACTTTGACAAAGATCCATCAGTCTCTTGTTCTGGCCCTTTAATGATAGGAATTCATTTGTGAGATACACCCACATTTCCTGCTGAATTATTTCACGTGAAATTGTATGTTTCGTTCATGGAATATATTAACCTGCTTCGCAGGCGATTTTAAAGAACAAATGTTTGGTGGCTCTTTATACTTACTGTTTGTTTGTGTGTGTCTGTTGTGCGTGCGTGGCACTTATGTCACGAGTCCCGACAAGGTGTTTCCTTTTCCGGGCGGGTGGCGCATAAACTGTCGGTTGAAAAACAATCTGTCACCGGCTGTTTTCTAATTAGCTGCCACTGATTGTTTTTCCTCCCCTCCTTGTATGTTTAGTGGACTAGCACCTGTTCATGTTTAATTAGTTTGTCTTTATGGTAAAACCTGGACAGCCCGCCTGGTTGTTGTGCGGGATTATTTAAAACAATGTAACCTATACGGCTCTGTTGTAGAGATACGTGTTAGTAACTGGTCGTGATTTTTTCCATTGTACATTTTGATTCCCTGTGGTTGGGAACATAACTTTGTGAGCATCCTGGCACGTACACAGGTGCGTTGGTGCTATTAAAAGACACACAGCATTGAACTCTGTCTCCTGCATTTGACTCCACACCCACAGAGAGGATCTACAAGTAAACAGAGAGGATCTACAACTTAGCTGACATGGTGAATAGACAGAGCGTGTTTCACCTGGAATTTCCAGTTGAACAAAAAGTAGAGGATCTACAAGTACATAAATTCTCAATTCAAAAACAATCTGGTTTCAACAGGAGACTGTTTTCTAATTGACTGGTTAGGAGGGTTGTTTACAAGGTTTCAACAGGGAGATTGTTTTCTAATTGACTGGTTAGGGGGGTTGTTTACAAGGTTTCAACAGGGAGACTGTTTTCCAATTGACTGGTTAGGGGGGTTGTTTACAAGGTTTCAACCAGGGAGACTGTTTTCACAATTGACACAGAGTTAGGGGGTTGTTTACAGAGGGTTTCCACTGAACTTGTTACTTGATTTTATTAGAAACATGTGACTTTAAAACTAAAACAACACAGCAGCCTGAAACTCTCCACAGATTGGTGTTTCATTCATCAGATGTTTATGGTAAAACAACTGGACAGCCCACTTCACTCATTAACACCTGACATTTCCATGGAGTCCTGGGATCCATATACACTACAAAAAGAGGATCTCATTCACAATATTCAGGTAAACAATATACAAGTAAGATAAGTTCTACAGTCATTAAACTGTGTCTCTTATCTAGAAGAGGATTTACACAGAGGGGGTCTACAAGTCCATTGAACTGATTCTGTACATTAACACTACAAGAACCAGGCATCTACAAGTACACAGAGAGGTTCTACAAGTACACAGAGAGGGTTCTACATGTCCACAGATAGGGTTCTACGAGTCCACAGAGAGGGTTCTACAAGTCCACAGACAGTCCACAGGTTCTACAAGTCCACAGAGAGGTTCAAGTCACAGAGAGGGATCTACAAGTCCAGAGAGGGTTCTACAAGTCCACAGAGAGGGATCTACAAGTCCACAGACAGGATTCTACAGAGTCCACAGAGAGAGGGTTCTACAAGTCCACAGAGAGGGTTCTACAAGCCACAAAGAGGATCTACAAGTACACAAGGGGTCCAAGTACACAGAGAGGGTTCTACAAGTACACAGAGAGGGTTCTACAAGTCCACAGAGAGGGTTCTACAAGTCCACAGACAGGGTTCTACAAGTCCACAGAGAGGGTTCTACAAGTCCACAGAGAGGATTTTACAAGTCCACAGAGAGGGTTCTACAAGTCCACAGAGAGGGTTCTACAAGTCCACAGAGAGGGTTCTACAAGTCCACAGAGAGGGTTCTACAAGTTCACAGAGAGGATCTACAAGTCCACAGATAGGATCTACAAGTCCACAGATAGGATCTACAAGTCCACAGATTCTAGTACACAGATCTACAAGTCCACAGAGTTCTAGACACAGATTCTACAAGTACACAGTTCCACACAGAGAGGATCTACAAGTCCACAGAGAGGATCTACAAGTCCACAGAAAGGGTTGTACAAGTGCTTCCCCCTCTCTAGTGAAAATTCCCCTACAAATATTGATTGTGTACCAAACATTAGGAACACCATTTGTACACTCAGTCTATGTCAAGGAAAGAGCATGTGTTCTTAATGTTTTGTACACTCAGTGTACGTGCCCTTTGTAGACATGAGCACCTGCCCTGAAAATGTCATTAAACTGCCCTGGCAATTCTCCTGAAGTGTCCTATTATGCAATAGAAGTGACCTAGAAGTGTTTAACTCGTTCCATGGAACTTTCCTGCCTCACCTGAGAGTAGAGGAGGTGAGAGATCGCCCTTTCTGGGAAAATAACACAATTTATTCTCCTCCCCTAAAGCTTAAAATAGGAGCACACACACTCTTCTCTCACACACACAGTTTTGTCGTAGGATAGTTGGTCGCTGTGCTGAAAATCTTCCAGAAACTGTAAGTAAAATATTATCTCTCATTGATAATGATAAAAGTGAAAAGGTTTGTCTATATCTGATAACTATGGATGTTATAAATGTGTGTGATATTTTTCAAGATATTTTTTTCTTCATGTCTAATCAGAAAAACCTGACAGCCTGTTGATTTAAGATACGTTATCACATTAGATGTGTTTACATAGTGCCAGTGATGAAGTCTCTGAGTCTAATTTAATTTAACATCTTAATGTCTTTGGCAGGTTCCTGACCTACGCTCCTAAGCACAGATCTAGGATCAGCTCATCCTCATCAAATCCAAACCAGGACATTAACAAACCACAAGGGGAACACTAACCTCAGACCAGCGTTTAAACCCCACGTCTTCCTGCCAAGACACTGACACTCCGTCCAGAATTCCTCTGCGCTCCAGCTGTCCATCCATCCATCCATCCATCTATCCATCCATCCACACCCCAGCCAGCCAGCCATGGGTCTAATGAGCGAGGACATGGAGTGCTGTGTCTGCCTCCAGCCCTACTCTCGCAGGGAGAAGATCCCTCGGATGCTCCACTGTAAGCACACATTCTGTGGGCTGTGCTTGCAGGCGATGTCCAGGCTCCAAAGCGGCCTACTGACAGTCTGCTGCCCCCTGTGCCGTTGGATCACCTGCACCGAGCCCAGCCTCACCCTGCCGGGGTCGCTGTGGGTTAACATTGAGATCTGGGACCAGATTCTAGACAGACAACAGGAAGAGGAGGAGGAGGAAGTGGAGGAAGAGTGGAAGGGAGCTAACAGACAGACACGGACCACTACACAGTACACATGGTGAGTACCGCAGGCAAAGGTGGATGGATTGATAGACTGATTTAGAAACCGGGAGAAACCCTCCTCTGTTCTCTGATCTTCCTAACATTTAGTTCTGTCTATTTTGTTCTCTATTTCTGCTCTCTCTCTCACCCTCTCTCTCTCTCTCTTCTGTTTATTTCCCCCTTCTCTCCTGTCCTCTAGTTCTCCATCAAGGCATTGTGGCCTGAGTCTCAAACTACAGCATTTCCTGAGGAGGATGAAGCACAATGTACTGTAAACCGAGAAGACGAAGAGCAGAGAAAGAAGCCTGGATTTTCCCATTTCAGAGCAGGAGATACTCATTGAGTAAAGAAGCTAATTCATAAAACAGGACCGACTGGTGATTTTCCATAATGAAGCAAGATTGAACCAATTATTCATATGCTTTGTGTTTGATTGACTTTGGGTATGTGTAATGTTCTCAGTCAACTTACCTGGTAAAATAAGGGTTAAATTATAATATTAATAATAGAAGATGGATAGGTGGAGGAAATAAAAAATAAGATATTAAATGGATGGAGGAAGAAAGAAAGATAAAGGAAGTTATGAATAGACGGACAGACAGACAGACAGACAGACAGACAGACAGACAGACAGACAGACAGACAGACAGACAGACAGACAGATAGACAGACAGACAGACAGACAGACAGGTAGATAGATAGATAGATAAATAGATAGATAGATAGATAGATAGATAGATAGATAGATAGATAGATAGATAGATAGATAGATACATTTTATCAGCATATCGATTGCGCAACCAGGGGTGGAAAAACCTTGGATCATTGTTACTCTAACTTCCACGACGCATATAAGGCCCTGCCCCGCCCCCCTTTCGGAAAAGCTGACCACGACTCCATTTTTGTTGATCCCTGCCTACAGACAGAAACTAAAAAAAGAAGCTCCCACGCTGAGGTCTGTCCAACGCTGGTCCGACCAAGCTGACTCCACACTCCAAGACTGCTTCCATCACGTGGACTGGGATATGTTTTGTATTGCGTCAGATAACAATATTGACGAATACGCTGATTCGGTGTGCGAGTTCATTAGAACGTGCGTTGAAGATGTCGTTCCCATAGAAACGATTAAAACATTCCCTAACCAGAAACCGTGGATTGACGGCAGCATTCGCGTGAAACTGAAAGCGCGAACCACTGCTTTTAATCAGGGCAAGGTGACTGGTAACATGACCGAATACAAACAGTGCAGCTATTCCCTCCGCAAGGCTATCAAACAAGCTAAGCGTCAGTACAGAGACAAAGTAGAATCTCAATTCAACGGCTCAGACACAAGAGGCATGTGGCAGGGTCTACAGTCAATCACGGACTACAAGAAGAAAACCAGCCCAGTCACGGACCAGGATGTCTTGCTCCCAGGCAGACTAAATAACTTTTTTGCCCGCTTTGAGGACAATACAGTGCCACTGACACGGCCTGGCCTGCAACGAAAACATGCGGACTCTCCTTCACTGCAGCCGAGGTGAGTAAGACATTTAAACATGTTAACCCTCGCAAGGCTGCAGGCCCAGACGGCATCCCCAGCCGCGCCCTCAGAGCATGCGCAGACCAGCTGGCCGGTGTGTTTACGGACATATTCAATCAATCCCTATACCAGTCTGCTGTTCCCACGTGCTTCAAGAGGGCCACCATTGTTCCTGTTCCCAAGACCAAGCTAAGGTAACTGAGCTAAAAACAAGGGCACTGCGTCAATCACTACCACCCCTGCTCGCCTCCCTACCACTGTAGCACTCAAAACTTCCTGCTCATCATGAAGTGCTTTGAGAGACCCCACCTCTTTAGTCATAGGACCATAAAGTACCTTCTCACCCCCCCCTTAAAAGACCTGACACTATTGTAAAGTGGCTGTTCCACTGGATGTCATAAGGTGAAAGCACCAATTTGCACTTACCGCCTTAAATGTCAAAATGTAGGTCCACAGATCATGATGCTTTGAATCAAGGACCATATCAACCACACTGCACACTGCCCTAACCCAATCTCTGGACAAGAGGAATACCTATGTGAGAATGCTGTTCATCGACTACAGCTCGGCATTCAACACCATAGTACCCTCCAAGCTCGTCATCAAGCTCGAGACCCTGGGTCTCGACCCCGCCCTGTGCAACTGGGTACTGCACTTCCTGACGGGCCGCCCCCAGGTGGTGAGGGTAGGCAACAACATCTCCACCCCGCTGATCCTCAACACTGGGGCCCCACGAGGGTGCGTTCTGAGCCCTCTCCTGTACTCCCTGTTCACCCACGACTGCGTGGCCACGCACGACTCCAACTCAATCATCAAGTTTGCGGACGACACAACAGTGGTAGGCTTGATTACCAACAACGATGAGACGGCCTACAGGGAGGAGGTGAGGGCCCTCGGAGTGTGGTGTCAGGAAAATAACCTCACACTCAACGTCAACAAAACTAAGGAGATGATTGTGGACTTCAGGAGACAGCAGAGGGAACACCCCCCTATCCACATCGATGGAACAGTAGTGGAGAGGGTAGCAAGTTTTAAGTTCCTCGGCATACACATCACAGACAAACTGAATTGGTCCACTCACACAGATAGCATCGTGAAGAAGGCGCAGCCGCGCCTCTTCAACCTCAGGAGGCTGAAGAAATTCGGCTTGTCACCAAAAGCACTCACAAACTTCTACAGATGCACAATCGAGAGCATCCTGGCAGGCTGTATCACCGCCTGGTACGGCAACTGCTCCGCCCACAACCCTAAGGCTCTCCAGAGGGTAGTGAGGTCTGCACAACGCATCACCGGGGGCAAACTACCTGCCCTCCAGGACACCTACACCAACCGATGTTACAGGAAGGCCATAAAGATCATCAAGGACAACAACCACCCGAGCCACTGCCTGTTCACCCCGCTATCATCCAGAAGGCGAGGTCAGTACAGGTGCATCAAAGCTGGGACCGAGAGACTGAAAAACAGCTTCTATCTAAAGGCCATCAGACTGTTAAACAGCCACCACTAAAATTGAGTGGCTGCTGCCAACACACTGACACTGACACTGACTCAACTCCAGCCACTTTAATAATGGGAATTGATGGGAAATTATGTAAAATATATCACTAGCCACTTTAAACAATGCTACCTAATATAATGTTACATACCCTACATTATTCATCTCATATGCATACGTATATACTGTACTCTATATCATCTACTGCATCTTTATGTAATACATGTATCACTAGCCACTTTAACTATGCCACTTTGTTTACATACTCATCTCATATGTATATACTGCACTCAATACCATCTACTGTATCTTGCCTATGCTGCTCTGTACCATCACTCATTCATATATCTTTATGTACATATTCTTTATCCCCTTACACTGTGTATAAGACAGTAGTTTTGGAATTGTTAGTTAGATTACTTGTTGGTTATTACTGCATTGTCGGAACTAGAAGCACAAGCATTTCGCTACGCTCGCATTAACATCTGCTAACCATGTGTATGTGACAAATAACATTTGATTTGATTTGATTTGATTTAGATAGATATATAGATAGATAGATAGATAGATAGATAGATAGATAGATAGATAGATAGATAGATAGATAGAAATAGATAGAGGGTGAAGGTTAGAGACTGTGTGCTGTACAATGTGTGCTGTGTACAATACAATATACTGTGAACAATGTTTATAATAGATGTTTAATGATTTGATAAAAGGTGTATTACTGCATGAAGGGAAGTGGAGGTTTAGTATTTATTATGACATCATTTTAGAACAGCTTCAATGTTGCAGATTGTTTCTGTTATCAATGTAATTGTCTGCATCATTTCCAGTTTCCCAAATCAGGGATGTTGGATTTGTTTATCCTCATTGGACATGCTTAATTCATCTGTTCTGTTTGAAGAGCAGGTTTTTATACTGGAATTATATTTATTGGTTAATAAATACATCCACTTTAAAATAACCCTGTCTTAGAGTTGTGAAATTGCTTATTATTATCATTACATTAGGAAAGTAACTGTCTGATATCCAACTATTTATGGACCCCAAATAGAGTTGGGGGTGTTAATATACTTCACATTCTACACTACTATTTCCTAAAACACCAAACAAACCCTAAACATTCCACTGTCCTTGGTTTTGATGTGTGCAGTACATGACTGAAATCACTCTCTGTCTAATCATGTCTCAGAGAACCCTGTATGCATTCTTGCATATGAGATTCCATAAAAACACATCACTTTGATAAAGATACGACCAAAATTGACTTTTTCGGAGCAGGTTAGGAGAATTTATGCAGCATGTTAGGGAAATGATTCTGTGATTAATTTCCTGCTGTGAGTTATTGTTTTATTAAACTAGGCAAGTCAGTTAAGAACAAATTCTGATTTTCAATGATGGTCTAGGAACAGTGGGTTAACTGCCTTGTTCAGGAGCAGAATGACAGATTTTTACCTTGTCAGCTCGGGGATTCAATCTTGCAACCTTTCGGTTACTAGTCAAATGCTCTAAACACTAGAATACACTGCCGCCCTGTCACGGCTTTCTTCCTGGGAACGAGAGGCAGACCAAAACGCAGCGTGGTTATAGTTCATGGTTCTTTAATAAGAAAACTCAAACATGAACAAACTACAAAACAATAAACATTAAAAACCGTAACAGTCCTAACTGGTGCATAAAACACAAAGACAGGAAACAATCACCCACAAAATACCCAAAGAATATGGCTGCCTAAATATGGTTCCCAATCAGAGACAACGAAAAACACCTGCCTCGGATTGAGAACCAATCTAGGCAACCATAGACTTACCTAGACACCTAAACTGAACACAACCCCATAAATCTACAAAAACCCCTAGACAAGCCAAACACAAAAATCCCCCATGTCATACCCTGGCCAAACCAAATTAATAAAGAAAACAAAGATAACTAAGGCCAGGGCGTGACACGCCCCTTTGTAGTGGTCACTAGGCTGTCTTGAAACCATGAAAAAGCTCTTCAAATTGACAGACAGATTGTGTCTGAATTTTTTTAATTAAAAAAAACAAAACATCATTTCACCTTTATTTAACCAGGTAGGCTAGTTGAGAACAAGTTCTCATTTGCAACTGCGACCTGGCCAAGATAAAGCATAGCAGTGTGAACAGACAACACAGAGTTACACATGGAGTAAACAATTAACAAGTCAATAACACAGTAGAAAAAAAGAGAGTCTATATATATACATTGTGTGCAAAAGGCATGAGGAGGTAGGCGAATGATTACAATTTTGCAGATTAACACTGGAGTGATAAATGATCAGATGGTCATGTACAGGTAGAGATATTGGTATGCAAAAGAGCAGAAAAGTAAATAAATAAAAACAGTATGGGGATGAGGTAGGTAAAAATGGGTGGGCTATTTACCGATAGACTATGTACAGCTGCAGCGATCGGTTAGCTGCTCAGATAAAAGATGTTTGAAGTTGGTGAGGGAGATAAAAGTCTCCAACTTTTTGCAATTCGTTCCAGTCACAGGCAGCAGAGAACTGGAACGAAAGGCGGCCAAATGAGGTGTTGGCTTTAGGGATGATCAGTGAGACTGCTGGAGCGCGTGCTACGGATGGGTGTTGCCATCGTGACCAGTGAACTGAGATAAGGCGGAGCTTTACCTAGCATGGACTTGTAGATGACCTGGATCCAGTGGGTCTGGCGACGAATATGTAGCGAGGGCCAGCCGACTAGAGCATACAAGTCGCAGTGGTGGGTGGTATAAGGTGCTTTAGTGACAAAACGGATGGCACTGTGATAAACTGCATCCAGTTTGCTGAGTAGAGTGTTGGAAGTAATTTTGTAGATGACATCGCCGAAGTCGAGGATTGGTAGAATAGTCAGTTTTACTAGGGTAAGTTTGGCGGCGTGAGTGAAGGAGGCTTTGTTGCGGAATAGAAAGCCGACTCTTGATTTGATTTTCGATTGGATATGTTTGATATGAGTCTGGAAGGAGAGTTTACAGTCTAGCCAGACACCTAGGTACTTATAGATGTCCACATATTCAAGGTCGGAACCGCAGGTGCAGGCAGCGAATGGTTGAAAAGCATGCATTTGGTTTTACTAGCGTTTAAGAGCAGTTGGAGGCCACGGAAGGAGTGTTGTATGGCATTGAAGCTCGTTTGGAGGTTAGATAGCACAGTGTCCAAGGACGGGACGGAAATATATAGAATGGTGTCGTCTGCGTAGAGGTGGATCAGGGAATCGCCCGCAGCAAGAGCAACATCATTGATATATACAGAGAAAAGAGTCGGCCCGAGAATTGAACCTTGTGGCACCCCCATAGAGACTGCCAGAGGACCGGACAGCATGCCTTCCGATTTGACACACTGAACTCTGTCTGCAAAGTATTGGTGAACCAGGCAAGGCAGTCATCCGAAAAACCGAGGCTACTGAGTCTGCCGATAAGAATATGGTGATTGACAGAGTCGAAAGCCTTGGCAAGGTCGATGAAAACGGCTGCACAGTACTGTCTTTTATCGATGGCGGTTATGATATCGTTTAGTACCTTGAGCGTGGCTGAGGTGCACCCGTGACCGGCTCGGAAACCAGATTGCACAGCAGAGAAGGTACGGTGGGATTCGAGATGGTCAGTGACCTGTTTGTTGACTTGGCTTTCGAAGACCTTAGATAGACAGGGCAGGATGGATATAGGTCTGTAACAGTTTGGGTCCAGGGTGTCTCCCCCTTTGAAGAGGGGGATGACTGCGGCAGCTTTCCAATCCTTGGGGATCTCAGACGATATGAAAGAGAGGTTGAACAGGCTGGTAATAGGGGTTGCGACAATGGCGGCGGATAGTTTCAGAAATAGAGGGTCCAGATTGTCAAGCCCAGCTGATTTGTACGGGTCCAGATTTTGCAGCTCTTTCAGAACATCTGCTATCTGGATTTGGGTAAAGGAGAACCTGGAGAGGCTTGGGCGAGTAGCTGCGGCGGGGGGGCGGAGCTGTTGGCTGAGGTTGGAGTAGCCAGACGGAAGGCATGGCCAGCTGTTGAGAAATGCTTGTTGAAGTTTTCGATAATCATGGATTTATCGGTGGTGACCGTGTTACCTAGCCTCAGTGCAGTGGGCAGCTGGGAGGAGGTGCTCTTGTTCTCCATGGACTTCACAGTGTCCCAGAACTTTTTGGAGTTGGAGCTACAGGATGCAAACTTCTGCCTGAAGAAGCTGGCCTTAGCTTTCCTGACTGACTGCGTGTATTGGTTCCTGACTTCCCTGAACAGTTGCATATCGCGGGGACTATTCGATGCTATTGCAGTCCGCCACAGGATATTTTTGTGCTGGTCGAGGGCAGTCAGGTCTGGAGTGAACCAAGGGCTATATCTGTTCTTAGTTCTGCATTTTTTGAACGGAGCATGCTTATCTAAAATGGTAAGGAAGTTACTTTTAACCTCTTGCTCCTACTGAGACGCTTGCGTCCCATCCAGAGCTCTGGAAATGCAAATGCGCTACGCTAAATGCTAATAGTATTAGTTAAAACTCAAACGTTCATTAAAATACACATGCAGGGTATTGAATTAAAGCTACACTCGTGAATCCAGGCAACAAGTCAGATTTTTAAAATGCTTTTCGGCAAAAGCATGAGAAGCTATTATCTGATAGCATGTAACACCACAAAAGACCCGCAGGGGACGTAAACAAAATAATTAGCATATTCGGCGCTACACAAACCGCACAATAAAATAGAAAACATTCATTACCTTTGACCATATTCTTTGTTGGCACTCCTAGATGTCCCATAATCACTATTGGGTCTTTTTTTCTCGATTAAATCGGTCCATATATAGCCTAGATATCGTTATATGTAGACTGTGTGATAAACGGAAAAAAAAGCAAGATAATTGTGTAGTTTAGAGTGTGTAGACTTAGAGTGATTATCTTAATTTACCGAGGTTAGCTAGCCAGCTATTTGTCGTCCTTAACGTAGGAGACACTGCTAGCTAGCCAACAGCTAGCCAACATCTACCGAATAGAACTTCCTCACTCAACAACCCGGTCGCATTCGCTCCACAGGTAGTATCACATTTTCATTTCATTTCATTACAGTACAACGGTTTGATTTGTTTGATCGTAGCTAGCTACATAGCTAGCTACATAGCCGTCTTTGTATCAAAGATAATTGTGTAGTCTAGAGCGATTTTCTAGGTTAGCTAGCCAGCTATTGTCGTTCTTTTAACGCAACGTAACGTAATCAACACTGCTAGCTAGCCAGCTAGCCCCCGAATAGCAGCACTGTTGAAACTATCACACTCAACGGAACGACTTGATTAGTGTAGTGCCAACAACGCAGCCACTGCCAGCTAGCCTACAAAGTCAACAACGCAGCCACTGCCAGCTAGCCTACTTCAGCAGTACTGTATCATTTTAATCATTTTAGTCAATAAGATTCTTGCTACGTAAGCTTAACTTTCTGAACATTCGAGACGTGTAGTCCACTTGTCATTCCAATCTCCTTTGCATTAGCGTAGCCTCTTCTGTAGCCTGTCAACTATGTGTCTGTCTATCCCTGTTCTCTCCTCTCTGCACAGACCATACAAACGCTCCACACCGCGTGGCCGCGGCCACCCTAATCTGGTGGTCCCAGCGCGCACGACCCACGTGGAGTTCCAGGTCTCCGGTAGCCTCTGGAACTGCCGATCTGTGGCCAACAAGGCAGAGTTCATCTCAGCCTATGCCTCCCTCCAGTCCCTCGACGTCTTGGCACTGACGGAAACATGGATCACCACAGATAACACTGCTACTCCTACTGCTCTCTCTTCGTCCGCCCACGTGTTCTCGCACACCCCGAGAGCTTCTGGTCAGCGGGGTGGTGGCACCGGGATCCTCATCTCTCCCAAGTGGTCATTCTCTCTTTCTCCCCTTACCCATCTGTCTATCGCCTCCTTTGAATTCCATGCTGTCACAGTTACCAGCCCTTTCAAGCTTAACATCCTTATCATTTATCGCCCTCCAGGTTCCCTCGGAGAGTTCATCAATGAGCTTGATGCCTTGATAAGCTCCTTTCCTGAGGACGGCTCACCTCTCACAGTTCTGGGCGACTTTAACCTCCCCACGTCTACCTTTGACTCATTCCTCTCTGCCTCCTTCTTTCCACTCCTCTCCTCTTTGACCTCACCCTCTCACCTTCCCCCTACTCACAAGGCAGGCAATACGCTCAACCTCATCTTTACTAGATGCTGTTCTTCCACTAACCTCACTGCAACTCCTCCAAGTCTCCGACCACTACCTTGTATCCTTTTCCCTCTCGCTCTCATCCAACACTTCCCACACTGCCCCTACTCGGATGGTATCGCGCCGTCCCAACCTTCGCTCTCTCTCCCCCGCTACTCTCTCCTCTTCCATCCTATCATCTCTTCCCTCTGCTCAAACCTTCTCCAACCTATCTCCTGATTCTGCCTCCTCAACCCTCCTCTCCTCCCTTTCTGCATCCTTTGACTCTCTATGTCCCCTATCCTCCAGGCCGGCTCGGTCCTCCCCTCCCGCTCCGTGGCTCGACGACTCATTGCGAGCTCACAGAACAGGGCTCCGGGCAGCCGAGCGGAAATGGAGGAAAACTCGCCTCCCTGCGGACCTGGCATCCTTTCACTCCCTCCTCTCTACATTTTCCTCTTCTGTCTCTGCTGCTAAAGCCACTTTCTACCACTCTAAATTCCAAGCATCTGCCTCTAACCCTAGGAAGCTCTTTGCCACCTTCTCCTCCCTCCTGAATCCTCCCCCTCCTCCCCCTCTCTGCAGATGACTTCGTCAACCATTTTGAAAAAGAAGGTCGACGACATCCGATCCTCGTTTGCTAAGTCAAACGACACCGCTGGTTCTGCTCACACTGCCCTACCCTGTGCTCTGACCTCTTTCTCCCCTCTCTCCAGATGAAATCTCGCGTCTTGTGACGGCCGGCCGCCCAACAACCTGCCCGCTTGACCCTATCCCCTCCTCTCTTCTCCAGACCATTTCCGGAGACCTTCTCCCTTACCTCACCTCGCTCATCAACTCATCCCTGACCGCTGGCTACGTCCCTTCCGTCTTCAAGAGAGCGAGAGTTGCACCCCTTCTGAAAAAACCTACACTCGATCCCTCCGATGTCAACAACTACAGACCAGTATCCCTTCTTTCTTTTCTCTCCAAAACTCTTGAACGTGCCGTCCTTTGCCAGCTCTCTCAGAATGACCTTCTTGATCCAAATCAGTCAGGTTTCAAGACTAGTCATTCAACTGAGACTGCTCTTCTCTGTATCACGGAGGCGCTCCGCACTGCTAAAGCTAACTCTCTCTCCTCTGCTCTCATCCTTCTAGACCTATCGGCTGCCTTCGATACTGTGAACCATCAGATCCTCCTCTCCACCCTCTCCGAGTTGGGCATCTCCGGCGCGGCCCACGCTTGGATTGCGTCCTACCTGACAGGTCGCTCCTACCAGGTGGCGTGGCGAGAATCTGTCTCCTCACCACGCGCTCTCACCACTGGCGTCCCCCAGGGCTCTGTTCTAGGCCCTCTCCTATTCTCGCTATACACCAAGTCACTTGGCACTGTCATAACCTCACATGGTCTCTCCTATCATTGCTATGCAGACGACACACAATTAATCTTCTCCTTTCCCCTTCTGATGACCAGGTGGCGAATCGCATCTCTGCATGTCTGGCAGACATATCAGTGTGGATGACGGATCACCACCTCAAGCTGAACCTCGCAAGACGGAGCTGCTCTTCCTCCCGGGGAAGGACTGCCCGTTCCATGATCTCGCCATCACGGTTGACAACTCCATTGTGTCCTCCTCCCAGAGCGCTAAGAACCTTGGCGTGATCCTGGACAACACCCTGTTGTTCTCAACTAACATCAAGGCGGTGGCCCGTTCCTGTAGGTTCATGCTCTACAACATCCGCAGAGTACGACCATGCCTCACACAGGAAGCGACGCAGGTCCTAATCCAGGCACTTGTCATCTCCCGTCTGGATTACTGCAACTCGCTGTTGGCTGGGCTCCTGCCTGTGCCATTAAACCCCTACAACTCATCCAGAACGCCGCAGCCCGTCTGGTGTTCAACCTTCCCCAAGTTCTCTCACGTCACCCCGCTCCTCCGCTCTCTCCACTGGCTTCCAGTTGAAGCTCGCATCCGCTACAAGACCATGGTGCTTGCCTACGGAGCTGTGAGGGGAACGGCACCTCAGTACCTCCAGGCTCTGATCAGGCCCTACACCCAAACAAGGGCACTGCGTTCATCCACCTCTGGCCTGCTCGCCTCCCTACCACTGAGGAAGTACAGTTCCCGCGCAGCCCAGTCAAAACTGTTCGCTGCTCTGGCCCCCCAATGGTGGAACAAACTCCCTCACGACGCCAGGACAGCGGAGTCAATCACCACCTTCCGGAGACACCTGAAACCCCACCTCTTTCAGGAATACCTAGGATAGGATAAAGTAATCCTTCTCACCCCCCTCCCCCTTAAAAGATTTAGATGCACTATTGTAAAGTGGCTGTTCCACTGGATGTCTTAACCTGAACGCACCAATTTGTAAGAGTTAAAAATAAATAAATGTAAATGTAAAAAAAGCGTTTCATAACGTAACGTCATTTTTTTAAATTCAAAAAGTCGACGATAAACTTTCACAAAACACTTCGAAATACTTTTGTAATGCAACTTTAGGTATTAGTAAACGTTAATAAGCGATCAAATTAATCACAAGACGAAGTATATTCTATAGCTGTCCGTCTGGAAAAATGTCCGGGTAGAAACTCAACCAAAATATCCGGTCCGAGACCTGAAGAACTGCGCTGCCTTGCATCTGTTTGACCAAGAAACAAATAGTAGGCAAATGACAAGACTCTAGACACCGTGTGGAAGCTGTAGGTACTGCAACCTCAGCCCCATTAATTGTGGTTCACCTTTATCAATGGGTTCATGTCGCGCAGGGATATATTTTCCATTTTCAGTGATCAGATTTCCTGCGCTTTCCGATGAAACGCACGTTATGTTATAGCCACAGCCGTGATTTAACCAGTTTTATAAACGTCTGAGTGTTTTCTATCCACACATACTAATCATATGCATATACTATATTCCTGGCATGAGTAGCAGGGCGCTGAAATGTTGCGCGATTTTTAACAGAATGTTCAAAAAAGTAGGGGGTAGGAGTAACAGAAAGAAAGGCCTGCTCACAGAAGTGTTTTAGGGAGCGTTTGACAGTGATGAGGGTGGTCGTTTGACTGCGGCTCCGTAGCGGATACAGGCAATGAGGCAGTGATCGCTGAGATCCTGGTTGAAGACAGCGGAGGTGTATTTGGAGGGCCAGTTGGTCAGGATGACGTCTATGAGGTGCCCTTGTTTACAGATTTAGGGTTGTACCTGGTGGGTTCCTTGATGATTTGTGTGAGATTGAGGGCATCTAGCTTAGATTGTAGGACTGCCGGGTGTTAAGCATATCCCAGTTTAGGTCACCTAACAGAACAAACTCTGAAGCTAGATGGGGGCGATCAATTCACAAATGGTGTCAGGGCACAGCTGGGAGCTGAGGGGGTCGGTAGCAGGCTGCAACAGTGAGAGACTTATTTCTGGAGAGAGTAATTTTCAAAATTAGTAGTTCGAACTGTTTGGGTATGGACCTGGAAAGTATGACATTAGTATTATACAACTTTTGACAAGGGCCAAGCTAGTGCAGTATATAGTATACTACTTTTGACCAAGGCCCGGCAAGTACAGTATATAGTATACTACTTTAGACCAGGGCCCAGCTAGTACAGTATATAGTATACTACTTTAAACCAGGGCCCGGCTAGTGCAGCATATAGTATACAACTTTAGACCAGGGCCCGGCTAGTACAGTATATAGTATACTACTTTAGACCAGGGCCCAACTAGTACAGTATATAGTATACTACTTTAAACCAGGGCTCGGCTAGTGCAGCATATAGTATACAACTTTAGACCAGGGCCCGGCTAGTACAGTATATAGTATACTACTTTTGACCAGGGCCCAACTAGTACAGTATATAGTATACTACTTTAGACCAGGGCCCAACTAGTACAGTATATAGTATACTACTTTAGACCAGGGACCAGCTAGTACAGTATATAGTATACTACTTTTGACCAGGGCCCAACTAGTACAGTATATAGTATACTACTTTTGACCAGGGCCCAACTAGTACAGTATATAGTATACTACTTTAAACCAGGGCCCAACTACTACAGTATATAGTATACTACTTTAGACCAGGGCCCGGCTAGTGCAGCATACTGTACAGGGATGCCATTTCAGACAGATGGCGATATGAGTTGACACGTCTTGGGTTGTGTTCGTTGCCAGTCAGTCAACCCATGAGTCAATCAGTTCAGTCTGGCGCCGTGAGTCTTCCTAACTGTGCTGAGGCAGGGATTTAGAGACCAATATGTTTAGATATCCAATGGACTTAGCTGACTAGTATAGCAACAACGCAACAGTCTATACAGACCTTAATGAGGAGACAACAGTCTATATAGGCCCGAATGAGGAGACAACAGTCTATATAGGCCCTAATGAGGAGACAACAGTCTATATAGGCCCGAATGAGGAGACAACAGTCTATATAGGCCCGAATGAGGAGACAACAGTCTATATAGGCCCTAATGAGGAGACAACAGTCTATATAGGCCCGAATGAGGAGACAACAGTCTATATAGGCCCGAATGAGGAGACAACAGTCTATATAGGCCCGAATGAGACAGCTGTCTATATAGGCCCGAATGAGGAGACAACAGTCTATATAGGCCCGAATGAGGGGACAACAGTCTATAGGCCCGAATGAGGAGACAACAGTCTATATAGGCCCGAATGAGGAGACAACAGTCTATATAGGCCCGAATGAGGAGACAACAATCTATATAGGCCCGAATGAGGAGACAGCTGTCTATATAGGCCCGAATGAGGAGACAACAGTCTATACAGACCTTAATGAGGAGACAGCAGTCTATATAAACCCTAATGAGGAGACAACAGTCTATATAGGCCCTAGTGAGGAGACAACAGTCTTGTCAGACCCTAATGAGGAGACAACTGTCTATATAGACCCTAATGAGGAGACAACAGTCTATATAGACCCTAATGAGGAGACAACAGTCTATATGAACCCTAATGAGGAGACAACAGTCTATATAGGCACTAGTGAGGAGACAACAGTCTATATAGGCCCTAATGAGGAGACAACAGTCTATATAGGGCCTAATGAGGAGACAACAGTCTATATAGGCCCTAGTGTGGAGACAACAGTCTATATAGTCCCTAATGAGGAGACAACAGTCTATATAGACCCTAATGAGGAGACAACAGTCTATATAGGCACTAGTGATGAGACAACAGTCTATATAAACCCTAATGAGGAGACAACAGTCTATATAGACCTAATGAGGAGACAACAGTCTATATAGGCCCTAATGAGGAGACAACAGTCTATATAGGGCCTAATGAGGAGACAACAGTCTATATAGGGCCTAATGAGGAGACAACAGTCTATATAGTCCCTAATTAGGAGACAACAGTCTATATAGACCCTAATGAGGAGACAACAGTCTATATAGACCCTAATGAGGAGACAACAGTCTATATAGACCCTAATGAGGAGACAACAGTCTATATAGGGCCTAATGAGGAGACAGTCTATATAGACCCTAATTAGGAGACAGTCTATATAGACCCTAATTAGGAGACAGTCTATATAGACCCTAATTAGGAGACAGTCTATATAGACCCTAATTAGAGACAGTCTATATAGACCCTAATGAGGAGACAGTCTATATAGACCCTAATTAGGAGACAGTCTATATAGACCCTAATTAGGAGACAGTCTATATAAACCCTAATGAGGAGACAGTCTATATAAACCCTAATGAGGAGACAGTCTATAGACCCTAATGAGGAGACAGTCTATATAGACCCTAATGAGGAGACAGTCTATATAGACCCTAATGAGGAGACAGTCTATATAGACCCTAGTGAGGAGACAGTCTATATAAACCCTAGTGAGGAGACAACAGTCTATATAGACCCTAATTAGGAGACAACAGTCTATATAGACCCTAGTGAGGAGACAGTCTATATAAACCCTAATGAGGAGACAGTCTATATAGACCCTAATTAGGAGACAGTCTATATAGACCCTAATGATGAGACAGTCTATATAGACCCTAGTGAGGAGACAACAGTCTATATAGACCCTAATTAGGAGACAGTCTATATAGACCCAAGTGAGGAGACAGTCTATATAAACCCTAATGAGGAGACAGTCTATATAGACCCTAATTAGAGACAGTCTATATAGGGCCTAATGAGGAGACAGTCTATATAGACCCTAATTAGGAGACAGTCTATATAGACCCTAATTAGGAGACAGTCTATATAGACCCTAATTAGGAGACAGTCTATATAGACCCTAATTAGGAGACAGTCTATATAGACCTAATGAGGAGACAGTCTATATAGACCCTAATTAGGAGACAGTCTATATAGACCCTAATTAGGAGACAGTCTATATAAACCCTAATGAGGAGACAGTCTATATAAACCCTAATGAGGAGACAGTCTATATAGACCCTAATGAGGAGACAGTCTATATAGACCCTAATGAGGAGACAGTCTATATAGACCTAATGAGGAGACAGTCTATATAGACCCTAGTGAGGAGACAGTCTATATAAACCTAGTGAGGAGACAACAGTCTATATAGACCCTAATTAGGAGACAACAGTCTATATAGACCCTAGTGAGGAGACAGTCTATATAAACCCTAATGAGGAGACAGTCTATATAGACCCTAATTAGGAGACAGTCTATATAGACCCTAATGACGAGACAGTCTATATAGACCCTAATGAGGAGACAACAGTCTATATAGGCACTAGTGATGAGACAACAGTCTATATAAACCCTAATGAGGAGACAACAGTCTATATAGACCCTAATGAGGAGACAACAGTCTATATAGGCCCTAATGAGGAGACAACAGTCTATATAGGGCCTAATGAGGAGACAACAGTCTATATAGGGCCTAATGAGGAGACAACAGTCTATATAGTCCCTAATTAGGAGACAACAGTCTATATAGACCCTAATGAGAGACAACAGTCTATATAGACCTAATGAGGAGACAACAGTCTATATAGACCCTAATGAGGAGACAACAGTCTATATAGGGCCTAATGAGGAGACAGTCTATAGACCTAATTAGAGACAGTCTATATAGACCCTAATTAGGAGACAGTCTATATAGACCCTAATTAGGAGACAGTCTATATAGACCCTAATTAGGGAGACAGTCTATATAGACCCTAATGAGAGACAGTCTATATAGACCTAATTAGGAGACAGTCTATATAGACCCTAATTAGGAGACAGTCTATATAAACCCTAATGAGGAGACAGTCTATATAAACCTAATGAGGAGACAGTCTATATAGACCCTAATGAGGAGACAGTCTATATAGACCCTAATGAGGAGACAGTCTATATAGACCTAATGAGGAGACAGTCTATATAGACCCTAGTGAGGAGACAGTCTATATAAACCCTAGTGAGGAGACAACAGTCTATATAGACCCTAATTAGGAGACAACAGTCTATATAGACCCTAGTGAGGAGACAGTCTATATAAACCTAATGAGGAGACAGTCTATATAGACCCTAATTAGGAGGAGACAGTCTATATAGACCCTAATGATGAGACAGTCTATATAGACCCTAGTGAGGAGACAACAGTCTATATAGACCCTAATTAGAGACAGTCTATATAGACCCAAGTGAGAGACAGTCTATATAAACCCTAATGAGGAGACAGTCTATATAGACCCTAATTAGGAGACAGTCTATATAGGGCCTAATGAGGAGACAGTCTATATAGACCCTAATTAGGAGACAGTCTATATAGACCCTAATTAGGAGACAGTCTATATAGACCCTAATTAGAGACAGTCTATATAGACCCTAATTAGGAGACAGTCTATATAGACCTAATGAGGAGACAGTCTATATAGACCCTAATTAGGAGACAGTCTATATAGACCTAATTAGGAGACAGTCTATATAAACCCTAATGAGGAGACAGTCTATATAAACCCTAATGAGAGACAGTCTATATAGACCCTAATGAGGAGACAGTCTATATAGACCCTAATGAGGAGACAGTCTATATAGACCCTAATGAGGAGACAGTCTATATAGACCCTAGTGAGGAGACAGTCTATATAAACCCTAGTGAGGAGACAACAGTCTATATAGACCCTAATTAGGAGACAACAGTCTATATAGACCCTAGTGAGGAGACAGTCTATATAAACCCTAATGAGGAGACAGTCTATATAGACCCTAATTAGGAGACAGTCTATATAGACCCTAATGACGAGACAGTCTATATAGACCCTAGTGAGGAGACAGTCTATATAAACCCTAGTGAGGAGACAACAGTCTATATAGACCCTAATTAGGAGACAGTCTATATAGACCCTAGTGAGGAGACAGTCTATATAAACCCTAATGAGGAGACAGTCTATATAGACCCTAATTAGGAGACAGTCTATATAGACCCTAATGACGAGACAGTCTATATAGACCCTAGTGAGGAGACAGTCTATATAAACCCTAGTGAGGAGACAACAGTCTATATAGACCCTAATTAGGAGACAGTCTATATAAACCCTAGTGAGGAGACAACAGTCTATATAGACCCTAATTAGGAGACAACAGTCTATATAGACCCTAATGAGGAGACAACAGTCTATATAGACCCTAGTGAGGAGATAACAGTCTATATAAACCCTAATGAGGAGACAACAGTCTATATAAACCCTAATTAGGAGACAACAGTCTATATAGACCTTAATGAGGAGACAACAGTCTATATAAACCCTAATGAGGAGACAACAGTCTATATAAACCCTAATTAGGAGACAACAGTCTATAGAGACCCTAGTGAGGAGACAACAGTCTATATAGACCCTAATGAGGAGACAACAGTCTATATAAACCCTAATGAGGAGACAGTCTATATAAACCCTAATGAGGAGACAACAGTCTATATAAACCCTAATGAGGAGACAGTCTATATAAACCCTAATGAGGAGACAACAGTCTATATAGACCCTACTGAGGAGACAGTCGAGTGCATTCAGAAACTATTCAGACCCATTGACTTGTTCCACATTTTGTTACATTACAGCCTTGTTCTAGAATGGATTAAATATAATATGATATATAATAATATCACCCATCTACACACAATTCTCCATAATGACAAAGCAAAATCAGGATTTATGAATTTTCTTTGCAAATGTATTCCAAATAAAAATATCACAATATCATAAGTATTCAGAGCCTTTGATCACTACTTTGTTGTTGTATCTTTGGCAGCGATTACAGCCTCGAGTCTTGTTGGCTATGACTCTACAAGCTTGGCATAACTGTGTGTTGGGGAGTTTCTCCCATTCTTCTCTGCAGATCCTCTCAAGTTCTGTCAGGTTGATAAGGAATGTTGCTGCACAGCTTTTTTCTCTCCAGAGATGTTCGATCGACTTCATTCCAGGCTCTGGTTGGGCCACTCAAGGACATTCAGAGACTTGTCCAAAAGCCACTCCTGTGTTGTCTTGGCTGTGTGCTTAGGGTCCTTGTCCTGTTAGAAGGTGAACCTTCACCCCAGTCTGAGGTCCTGATCGCTCTGGACCAGGTTTTCATCAAAGATCTCTCTGTACTTTGCTCCGTTCATCTTTCCCTTGATCCTGACTTGTCTCCCACTCCCTGCTGCTGAAAAACATCCCAACAGCATGATGCTGCCACCACCATGCTTTACCGTAGGGCGTGACGCTTGGCATTCAGGCCAAAGAGTTCAATCTTGGTTTCATCAGACCAGAGAATCTTGTTATTCATGGTCTAAGAGTCCTTTAGATGCCTTTTGGCAAACTCCAAGTGGGCTGTTATGTTCCTTTTTACTGAGGAGCGGCTTCTGTCTGGTCGCTCTACCATGAAGGCCTGATTTGGTGGAGTGCTGCAGAGATGGTTGTCCATCTGGAAGGTTCTCCCATATCCACAGTGGAACTTTGGAGCTCTGTCAGTGACCATCGGATTCTTGGACACCTCCATGACCAAGGTCCTTCCCCCCCCCGATTGCTCGGTTTGGCCTGGTGGCCAGCTCCAGGAAGAGTCTTGGTGGTTCCAAACTTCTTCCATTTAAGAATGATGGAGACAACTGTGTTCTTGGGGACCTTGAATGCTGCAGACATTTTTTGGTACCCTTCCCCAGATCTGTGCCTCGACACAATCCTGTCTCGGAGATCTACGGACAATTCCTTCGACTTCAAGGCTTGATTTTTGCTCTGACATGGCCTATCAACTGTGGGACCTTTATATTGAGATCCAAGATGGCAGTCAGATGTCTTTGTCCTTCGTCTTGTCATGTATGTATCTTTTTACATATTTTTGTTCGCATATCTTTTTTACGTGTTTTTCTTAACCTCAACTTCAAAAAACTCTCCTGCACCCCGCCTCACCCAATGTGGTGTGGATCTGTTTTTTCTGAAATATTTTTATTTACCTTGGAAGCAGAATCCCCTGACAGATTCTAGTCAGCTCACTAGCTACTAGCTAGTAGTCAGCTCACCACTGCTAGCGGTCATTAGCTAACCTTTAGCTCAGAAAGCTCTCGGCAGTTTGTACAACTCAAAACAGAGCATACCGGACCTATTTTCTCTCCGCATCCCCGGATTCCAAGCTCTGGGACATCACAGGTAGCTGCTATCCGAGTGACTACTACTCCTTTTACTCTCTGTCCCTAACGTACTAGACAACCAATTTTGCTAGCCTTTAGCCTTACCCTCATCCTACTCCTCCTCTGTTCCTCGGGTGATGTGGAGGTTAACCCAGGCCCTGCGTGTCCCCAGGCACTCTCATTTGTTGGCTTCTGTAATCGAAAAAGTTCTGTCATACTTTCCAGGTCTACGCCCAAACAGTTCGAGCTTCTACTTTTAAAAATGAATCTCTCCAGAAATAAGTCTCTCACTGTTGCCGCCTGCTACCGACCCCCCTCATGTCCCAGCTGTGCCCTGGACTTCACATGTGAATTGATTGCACCCCATCTATCTTCAGAGTTCACTCTGTTAGGTGACCTAAACTGGGATATGCTTAACACCCCAGCAGTCCTACAATCTAAGATAGATGACCTCAATCTCACACAAATGATCAAGGAAACCAACAGGAACAAACCTAAATCCGTAAGCACCCTCATAGATATTATCCTGACCAACTTGCTCTCTAAATACACCTCAGCTGTTATTAATCAGGATCTCTCTAAGCAATCATTGCCTCATTGCCTGCATCCGCTATGGGTCCGCGGTCAAACTACCTCCCCTCATCAATGTCAAACGCTCCCTAAAACACTTCTAATTTACCTGGCCCGGGTATCCTGGAAGGATATTGACCTCATCCCGTCAGTCGAGGATGCCTGGTCGCTTTTTCAAACAGAAATTTGCATCCTGTAGCTCTCACTCCTAAAAGTTTTGGGACACTGTCAAGTCCATGGAGAACAAGAGCACCTAATCCCAGCTGCCCACTGCATTGATGCTAGGTAACATGGTCACCACACGGCTGGCCATGTTTCCTCCTGGCCACCCCAACCCCAGCCAACAGCTCCGCACCCCCCGCAGCTACTTGCCCAAGCCTCCCCAGCTTCTCCTTCATCCCAAATCCAGATAACAGATGTTCTGAAAGAGCTGCAAAACCTTGACCCGTACAAATCAGCAGGGCGAGACAATCTGGACCCTCTCTTTCTAAAACTATCTGCCGCCATTATTGCAAACTCTATTAGCAGTCTGTTCAACCTCTCTTTTGTATCGTCCGAGATCTCTAAAGATTGGAAAGCTGCCGCGGTCATTCCCCTCTTTAAAGGGGGTGACACTCTAGATCCAAACTGTTATAGACCTATATCCATCCTGCCCTGCCTTTCTAAAGTCTTCGAAAGCCAAGTTAATAAACAGATCACTGACCATTTCGAATCCCACTGTACCTTCTCCACTGTGCAATCCGGTTTCTGAGCTGGTCATGGGTGCACCTCAGCCACACTCAAGGTACTAAACGATATCATAACCGCCATTGATAAAAGACAGCACTGTGCAGCCGTATTCATCGACCTGGCCAAGGCTTTCGACTCTGTCAATCACCGTTTTCTTATCGGCAGACTCAATAGCCTTGGTTTCTCAAATGACTGCCTCGCCTGGTTCACCAACTACTTCGCAGACAGAGTTCAGTGTCAAATTGGAGGGCCTGTTGTCCGGACCTTTTGCGGTCTCTATGGGGGTGCCACCGGGATCAATTCTCGAGCCGACTCTTTTCTCAGTATATATCAATGATGTCGCTCTTGCTGCGGGTGATTCCCTGATCCACCTCTATGCAGACAACACCATTCTGTATACCTCTGGCCCTTCTTTGGACACTGTGTTAACTAACCTCCAGACGAGCTTCAATGCAATCCAACACTCCTTCCGGGGCCTCCAACTGCTCTTAAATGCAAGTAAAACTAAATGCATGTTCTTCAACCGATCGCTGCCCGCACCCACCCGCCCGTCCAGCATCACTACTCCAACGGTTCTGACCTAGAATATGTGGACAACTACAAATACCTAGGTGTCTGGTTAGACTGTAAACTCTTTTTCCAGACTCACATTAAGCATCTCATGCTTAATCTCATGCTGCCAAACATACCCTTGTCAAACTGACCATCCTACCGATCCTTGACTTCGGCGATGACATTTACAAAATAGCCCCCAACACTATACTCAACAAATTGGATGCAGTCTATCACAGTGCCATCCGTTTTGTCACCAAAGCCCCATATGCTACCCACCACTGCAACCTGTATGCTCTCGTTGGCTGGCCCTCACTCATCTCAAAACCCACTGACTCCAGGTCATCTATAAGTCTCTGCTAAAGCCCCGCCTTATCTCAGCTCACTGGTCACCATAGCAGCACCCACCTGTAGCACGCACTCTAGCAGGAGACAACAGTCTATATAGACCCTAGTGAGGAGACAACAGTCTAGATAGGCCCTAATGAGGAGACAACAGTCTATGTAGACCCTAATGAGGAGACAATAGTCTATATAGACCCTAGTGAGGAGACAACAGTCTATATAGGCCCTTGTCAGCTCGGGGGTTTGAACTTGCAACCTTCCGGTTACTAGTCCAACGCTCTAACCACAAGGCTACCCTGCCGCCCCAACAGTCTATATAGGCCCTAATGAGGAGACAACAGTCTATATAGACCCTAATGAGGAGACAACAGTCTATATAGACCCTAATGAGGAGACAACAGTCTATATAGACCCTAATGAGGAGACAACAGTCTACAGTGCCTTGCGAAAGTATTCGGCCCCCTTAAACTTTGCGACCTTTTGCCACATTTCAGGCTTCAAACATAAAGATATAAAACTGTATTTTTTGTGAAGAATCAACAAGTGGGACACAATCATGAAGTGGAACGACATTTATTGGATATTTCAAACTTTTTTAACAAATCAAAAACTGAAAAATTGGGCGTGCAAAATTATTCAGCCCCTTTACTTTCAGTGCAGCAAACTCTCTCCAGAAGTTCAGTGAGGATCTCTGAATGATCCAAAGTTGACCTAAATGACTAATGATGATAAATACAATCCACCTGTGTGTAATCAAGTCTCCGTATAAATGCACCTGCACTGTGATAGTCTCAGAGGTCCGTTAAAAGCGCAGAGAGCATCATGAAGAACAAGGAACACACCAGGCAGGTCCGAGATACTGTTGTGAAGAAGTTTAAAGCCGGATTTGGATACAAAAAGATTTCCCGCGCTTTAAACATCCCAAGGAGCACTGTGCAAGCGATAATATTGAAATGGAAGGAGTATCAGACCACTGCAAATCTACCAAGACCTGGCCGTCCCTCTAAACTTTCAGCTCATACAAGGAGAATACTGATCAGAGATGCAGCCAAGAGGCCCATGATCACTCTGGATGAACTGCAGAGATCTACAGCTGAGGTGGGAGACTCTGTCCATAGGACAACAATCAGTCGTATATTGCACAAATCTGGCCTTTATGGAAGAGTGGCAAGAAGAAAGCCATTTCTTAAAGATATCCATAAAAAGTGCCGTTTAAAGTTTGCCACAAGCCACCTGGGAGACATACCAAACATGTGGAAGAAGGTGCTCTGGTCAGATGAAACCAAAATGTTACTTTTTGGCAACAATGCAAAACGTTATGTTTGGCGTAAAAGCAACACAGCTCATCACCCTGAACACACCATCCCCACTGTCAAACATGGTGGTGGCAGCATCATGGTTTGGGCCTGCTTTTCTTCAGCAGGGACAGGGAAGATGGTTAAAATTGATGGGAAGATGGATGGAGCCAAATACAGGACCATTCTGGAAGAAAACCTGATGGAGTCTGCAAAAGACCTGAGACTGGGACGGAGATTTGTCTTCCAACAAGACAATGATCCAAAACATAAAGCAAAATCTACAATGGAATGGTTAAAAAATAAACATATCCAGGTGTTAGAATGGCCAAAGTCCAGACCTGAATCCAATCGAGAATCTGTGGAAAGAACTGAAAACTGCTGTTCACAAATGCTCTCCATCCAACCCCTCTAGTGAGGAGACAACCGTCTATATAGACCCTATATATAATCTTTGTGTTTAATATGTATATTTTATGGCTCCCATTTGGTTTGTTTTTCTTAACTTTTATTGATAATTGAAGCCTTAAGGTGTCTGTCAGAGAAATAGGCAGCTCTATTGTCCCTGGGTGTGTCCCAATTGGATCCCTATTCCATACGTAGTCCACTGCTTTTGACCAGAGCCTTTGCCTTTAAAGTAGTGCACTATGTAGGGAATAGTGTTCCATTTAGGACAAAGTCCCTGTGTTACCAAACTGTCATATAAAATAATGATGTATTTGTTAACCTACAGCTCCACTCCTCTCCAACTAAGAGAGGAAAAAACGGTAGTTAATCATTAACGGGAGACATGTAGAAAGATAAACTTCAACATTCTGAAACAGGTGTGTCAGGTATGTATGTGGTTAGGCTAGATAACAGGGTGGATGGAGCACGGCCCTGATCAAAAGTAGTATACTATATAAGGAATGGTATGTATGGGGGTTAGGCTAGATAACAGGGTGGATGGAGCACGGCCCTGACTAAAAGTAGTATACTATATAAGGAATGGTATGTATGGGGGTTAGGCTAGATAACAGGGTGGATGGAGCACGGCCCTGACTAAAAGTAGTATACTATATAAGGAATGGTATGTATGGGGGTTAGGCTAGATAACAGGGTGGATGGAGCACGGCCCTGACTAAAAGTAGTATACTATATAAGGAATGGTATGTATGGGGGGTTAGGCTAGATAACAGGGTGGATGGAGCACGGCCCTGACTAAAAGTAGTATACTATATAAGGAATGGTATGTATGGGGGTTAGGCTAGATAACAGGGTGGATGGAGCACGGCCCTGACTAAAAGTAGTATACTATATAAGGAATGGTATGTATGGGGGTTAGGCTAGATAACAGGGTGGATGGAGCACGGCCCTGACTAAAAGTAGTATACTATATAAGGAATGGTATGTATGGGGGTTAGGCTAGATAACAGGGTGGATGGAGCACGGCCCTGACTAAAAGTAGTATACTATATAAGGAATGGTATGTATGGGGGTTAGGCTAGATAACAGGGTGGATGGAGCACGGCCCTGACTAAAAGTAGTATACTATATAAGGAATGGTATGTATGGGGGTTAGGCTAGATAACAGGGTGGATGGAGCACGGCCCTGACTAAAAGTAGTATACTATATAAGGAATGGTATGTATGGGGGTTAGGCTAGATAACAGGGTGGATGGAGCACGGCCCTGACTAAAAGTAGTATACTATATTAGGAATGGTATGTATGGGGGTTAGGCTAGATAACAGGGTGGATGGAGGACGGCCCTGACTAAAAGTAGTATACTATATAAGGAATGGTATGTATGGGGGTTAGGCTAGATAACAGGGTGGATGAAGCACGGCCCTGACTAAAAGTAGTATACTATATAAGGAATGGTATGTATGGGGGTTAGGCTAGATAACAGGGTGGATGGAGGACGGCCCTGACTAAAAGTAGTATACTATATAAGGAATGGTATGTATGGGGCCCTGATCAAAAGTAGGAGGAGGACTTCCTAAAAACCCCACTTCTTCTACTACGACCAGAAATGACTTTCGTAGCTGGTTAGGAGAGCTAACCCTAAGCCTTTTCCTAACCTTAACCTCATTCTCTTAACCTGCAACGTTAATTCCCAGAACATGCTGCATAAATTCTCCTAACCTGCAACGAAGAATTAAATTCCGGTTATAGCTTCATCAAAGTGATGTGTTTTTAGGGAATCTAATATGCAAGAATGCATACAGGGTTCTCTGAGACATGATTACGACAGAGAGTGATTTCAGTCATGTACTGCACACATCAAAACCAAGGACAGTGGAATGTTTAGGGTTTGTTTGGTGTTTTAGGAAATAGTAGTGTAGAATGTGAAGTGTATTAACACCCCCAACTCTATTTGGGGTCCATAAATAGTTGGATATCAGACAGTTACTTTCCTAATGTATTGATAATAATAAGCAATGTCACAACTCTAAGACAGGGTTATTTTAAAGTGGATGTATTTATTAACCAATAAATATAATTCCAGTATAAAAACCTGCTCTTCAAACAGAACAGATGAATTAAGCATGTCCAATGAGGATAAACAAATCCAACATCCCTGATTTGGGAAACTGGAAATGATGCAGACAATTACATTGATAACAGAAACAATCTGCAACATTGAAGCTGTTCTAAAATGATGTCATAATAAATACTAAACCTCCACTTCCCTTCATGCAGTAATACACCTTTTATCAAATCATTAAACATCTATTATAAACATTGTTCACAGTATATTGTATTGTACACAGCACACATTGTACAGCACACAGTCTCTAACCTTCACCCCTCTATCTATCTATCTATCTATCTATCTATCTATCTATCTATCTATCTATCTATCTATCTATCTATCTATCTATCTATCTATCAATTCAATTCAAGGGGCTTTATTGGCATGGGAAACATGTGTTAACATTGCCAAAGCAAGTGAGGTAGATAATATACAAAAGTGAAAAACCAATAAAAATTAACAGTAAACATTACACACACAGAAGTTTCAAAACAATAAAGACATTACAAATGTCATATTAAACATATGTGTACAGTGTACAGTGTTGTAACAATGTACAAATGGTTAAAGTACACAAGGGAAAATAAATAAGCATAAATATGTAAATATCTATCTATCTGTCTGTCTGTCTGTCTGTGTGTCTGTCTGTGTGTCTGTCTGTCTGTCTGTCTGTCTGTCTGTCTGTCTGTCTGTCTGTCTGTCTGTCTGTCCATCTATTCATAACTTCCTTTATCTTTCTTTCTTCCTCCATCCATTTAATATCTTATTTTTTATTTCCTCCACCTATCCATCCTTTATTATTAATATTATAATTTAACCCTTATTTTACCAGGTAAGTTGACTGAGAACATTACACATACCCAAAGTCAATCAAACACAAAGCATATGAATAATTGGTTCAATCTTGCTTCATGATGTAAAATCACCGGTCGGTCCTGTTTTATGAATTAGCTTCATTACTCAATGAGTATCTCCTGCTCTGAAATGAGAAATCCAGGCTTCTTTGACTGCTCTTCGTCTTCTCGGTTTACAGTACATTGTGCTTCATCCTCCTCAGGAAATTCTGTAGTTTGAGACTCAGGCCACAATGCCTTGATGGAGAACTAGAGGACAGGAGAGAAGGGGGAAATAAACAGAAGAGAGAGAGAGAGAGGGTGAGAGAGAGAGCAGAAATAGAGAACAAAATAGACAGAACTAAATGTTAGGAAGATCAGAGAACAGAGGAGGGTTTCTCCCGGTTTCTAAATCAGTCTATCAATCCATCCACCTTTGCCTGCGGTACTCACCATGTGTACTGTGTAGTGGTCCGTGTCTGTCTGTTAGCTCCCTTCCACTCTTCCTCCACTTCCTCCTCCTCCTCTTCCTGTTGTCTGTCTAGAATCTGGTCCCAGATCTCAATGTTAACCCACAGCGACCCCGGCAGGGTGAGGCTGGGCTCGGTGCAGGTGATCCAACGGCACAGGGGGCAGCAGACTGTCAGTAGGCCGCTTTGGAGCCTGGACATCGCCTGCAAGCACAGCCCACAGAATGTGTGCTTACAGTGGAGCATCCGAGGGATCTTCTCCCTGCGAGAGTAGGGCTGGAGGCAGACACAGCACTCCATGTCCTCGCTCATCAGACCCATGGCTGGCTGGCTGGGGTGTGGATGGACGGATGGATGGATAGATGGATGGATGGATGGATGGACAGCTGGAGCGCAGAGGAATTCTGGACGGAGTGTCAGTGTCTTGGCCGGAAGACGTGGGGTTTAAACGCTGGTCTGAGGTTAGTGTTCCCCTTGTGGTTTGTTAATGTCCTGGTTTGGATTTGATGAGGATGAGCTGATCCTAGATCTGTGCTTAGGAGCGTAGGTCAGGAACCTGCCAAAGACATTAAGATGTTAAATTAAATTAGACTCAGAGACTTCATCACTGGCACTATGTAAACACATCTAATGTGATGACGTATCTTAAATCAACAGGCTGTCAGGTTTTTCTGATTAGACATGAAGAAAAAAATATCTTGAAAAATATCACACACATTTATAACATCCATAGTTATCAGATATAGACAAACCTTTTCACTTTTATCATTATCAATGAGAGATAATATTTTACTTACAGTTTCTGGAAGATTTTCAGCACAGCAACCAACTATCCTACGACAAAACTGTGTGTGTGAGAGAAGAGTGTGTGTGCTCCTATTTTAAGCTTTGGGGGAGGAGAATAAATTGTGTTATTTTCCCAGAAAGGGCGGTCTCTCACCTCCTCTACTCTCAGGTGAGGCAGGAAAGTTCCATGGAACGAGTTAAACACTTCTAGGTCACTTCTATAGCATAATAGGACACTTCAGGAGAATTGCCAGGGCAGTTTAATGACATTTTCAGGGCAGGTGTTGTCTACAAATGGCACGTACACTGAGCGTACAAAACATTAAGAACACATGCTCTTTCCTTGACATAGACTGAGTGTACAAATGGTGTTCCTAATGTTTGGTACACTCAGTGTAAGTCCAGTTTATGACGGATCAATATTTGAAGGGGAATTTTCACTAGAGAGGGGGAAGCACTTGTACAACCCTCTCTGTGTACTTGTACAACCCTCTCTGTGGACTTGTAGAACCCTCTCTGTGGACTTGTAGAACCCTCTCTGTGTACTCGTAGAACCCTCTCTGTGTACTTGTAGAACCCTCTCTGTGTCAATGTAGAACCCTCTCTGTGTACTTGTAGAACCCTCTCTGTGTCAATGTAGAACCCTCTCTGTGTACTTGTAGAACCCTCTCTGTGTACTTGTAGATCCTCTCTGTGGCTTGTAGATCCCTCTCTGTGGACTTGTAGATCCTCTCTGTGGACTTGTAGATCCTCTCTGTGGACTTGTAGAACCCTCTCTGTGGACTTGTAGATCCTCTCTGTGGACTTGTAGATCCTCTCTGTGGACTTGTAGAACCCTCTCTGTGGACTTGTAGATCCTCTCTGTGGACTTGTAGAACCCTCTGTGGACTTGTAGATCCTCTCTGTGGACTTTTATATCCTCTCTGTGGACTTGTAGATCCTCTCTGTGGACTTTTATATCCTCTCTGTGGACTTGTAGATCCTCTCTGTGTACTTGTAGAACCCTCTCTGTGTACTTGTAGACCCCTCTCTGTGGACTTGTAGAACCCTCTCTGTGTACTTGTAGACCCCTCTCTGTGTACTTGTAGACCCCTCTCTGTGTACTTGTAGATCCTCTCTGTGGCTTGTAGAACCCTCTCTGTGGACTTGTAGATCCTCTCTGTGTACTTGTAGATCCTCTCTGTGGACTTGTATATCCTCTCTGTGGACTTGTAGATCCCTCTCTGTGGACTTGTAGAACCCTCTCTGTGGACTTGTATATCCTCTCTGTGGACTTGTAGATCCTCTCTGTGGACTTGTAGAACCCTCTCTGTGGACTTGTAGAACCCTCTCTGTGGACTTGTATATCCTCTCCGTGGACTTGTAGATCCCTCTCTGTGGACTTGTAGAACCCTCTCTGTGGACTTGTATATCCTCTCTGTGGACTTTTATATCCTCTCTGTGGACTTGTAGATCCTCTCTGTGTACTTGTAGAACCCTCTCTGTGTACTTGTAGACCCCTCTCTGTGGACTTGTAGAACCCTCTCTGTGTACTTGTAGACCCCTCTCTGTGTACTTGTAGACACCTCTCTGTGTACTTGTAGATCCTCTCTGTGGACTTGTAGAACCCTCTCTGTGTACTTGTAGACCCCTCTCTGTGGACTTGTAGAACCCTCTCTGTGGACTTGTAGATCCTCTCTGTGTACTTGTAGAACCCTCTCTGTGTACTTGTAGATCCTCTATGTGGCTTGTAGATCCCTCTCTGTGGACTTGTAGATCCTCTCTGTGGACTTGTAGATCCTCTCTGTGGACTTGTAGAACCCTCTCTGTGGACTTGTAGATCCTCTCTGTGGACTTGTAGATCCTCTCTGTGGACTTGTAGAACCCTCTCTGTGGACTTGTAGATCCTCTCTGTGGACTTGTAGATCCTCTCTGTGGACTTTTATATCCTCTCTGTGGACTTGTAGATCCTCTCTGTGTACTTGTAGACCCCTCTCTGTGGACTTGTAGAACCCTCTCTGTGTACTTGTAGACCCCTCTCTGTGTACTTGTAGACCCCTCTCTGTGTACTTGTAGATCCTCTCTGTGGCTTGTAGAACCCTCTCTGTGGACTTGTAGATCCTCTCTGTGTACTTGTAGATCCTCTCTGTGGACTTGTAGATCCTCTCTGTGGACTTGTAGATCCCTCTCTGTGGACTTGTAGAACCCTCTCTGTGGACTTGTATATCCTCTCTGTGGACTTGTAGACCCTCTCTGTGTACTTGTAGATCCTCTCTGTGGACTTTTATATTCTCTCTGTGGACTTGTAGATCCTCTCTGTGTACTTGTAGAACCCTCTCTGTGTACTTGTAGACCCCTCTCTGTGGACTTGTAGAACCCTCTCTGTGTACTTGTAGACCCCTCTCTGTGTACTTGTAGACCCCTCTCTGTGTACTTGTAGATCCTCTCTGTGGACTTGTAGAACCCTCTCTGTGTACTTGTAGACCCCTCTCTGTGGACTTGTAGAACCCTCTCTGTGGACTTGTAGATCCTCTCTGTGTACTTGTAGAACCCTCTCTGTGTACTTGTAGACCTCTCTCTGTGTACTTGTAGAACCCTCTCTGTGTACTCGTAGAACCCTCTCTGTGTACTTGTAGAACCCTCTCTGTGTACTTGTAGAACCCTCTCTGTGTACTTGTAGAACCCTCTCTGTGGACTTGTAGATCCTCTCTGTGGACTTGTATATCCTCTCTGTGGACTTGTAGATCCTCTCTGTGTACTTGTAGATCCTATCTGTGGACTTGTAGATCCTATCTGTGGACTTGTAGATCCTCTCTGTGGACTTGTATATCCTCTCTGTGGACTTGTAGATCCATCTCTGTGTACTTGTAGATCCTCTCTGTGTACTTGTAGATCCTCTCTGTGTACTTGTAGACCTCTCTCTGTGTACTTGTAGAACCCTCTCTGTGGACTTGTAGAACCCTCTCTGTGGACTCGTAGAACCCTCTCTGTGTACTTGTAGATCCTCTCTGTGTACTTGTAGATCCTCTCTGTGGACTTGTAGAACCCTCTCTGTGTACTTGTAGAACCCTCTCTGTGTACTTGTAGAACCCTCTCTGTGTACTTGTAGAACCCTCTCTGTGTACGTGCCTGGTTATTGTAGTGTTTATGTACAGAATCAGTTCAATGGAATCCAAACCTCTTCTAGATAAGAGGCACAGTTCAATGGAAGAAGTTTGTTGAACTTCTCCTATGACCCTTTAATGACTCACTTATCTTACAGTACATAGTTTACCTGTATATTGTGAATGAGGTGTTTTATAGTGTATATGGATCCCAGGACTCCATGGAAATGTCAGGTGTTAATGAGTCAGTGGGCTGTCCAGTTGTTTTACCATAAACATCTGATGAATGAAACACCAATCAGGAGAGTTTCAGGCTGCTGTGTTGTTTTAGTTTTAAAGTCACATGTTTCTAATCAAATCAAGTCACAAGTTCAATGGAAACCTTGTAAACAACCCCCCTAACCAGTCAATTAGAAAACAGTCTCCCTGTTGAAACCAGATTGTTTTTCAATTGACAGTTTATGACGGCTCTACTTTTCGTTCAACTGGAAATTCCAGTTGAAACACGCTTGTCTATTCACCATGTCAGCTAAGTGCCACGCACGCACAACAGACACACACAAACAAACACTAAGTATAAAGAGCCACCAAACATTTGTTCTTTAAAATCGCCTGCGAAGCAGGTTAATATATTCCATGAACGAAACATACAATTTCACCTGAAATAATTAAGCAGGAAATGTGGGTGTATCTCACAAATGAATTCCTATCATTAAAGGGCCAGAACAAGAGACTGATGGATCTTTGTCAAAGTCTTCTGCTAGTTTCTAATGGTTATTTTTCTGCTTTCTGAAGTCATGAGTAAGCTACACACTAAAACAACATGAGCTAAATGACAGTAAATGATGAGTAATTCTGAAGCCAGGGACGGTAACCAGCTCTACCGTCAGACCTGTTTGTCCCAAATGGAACACTATTCCCTACATAGTGCACTACTTTAAAGGCAAAGGCTCTGGTCAAAAGCAGTGGACTACATATGGAATAGGGATCCAAATAAAATAGACATATTAAACACAAAGATTATATATAGGGTCTATATAGACTGTTGTCTCCTCACTAGGGCCTATATAGACTGTTGTCTCCTCATTAGGGTCTATATAGACTGTTGTCTCCTCACTAGGGTCTATATAGACTGTTGTCTCCTCACTAGGGTCTATATAGACTGTAGTCTCCTCATTGGGGTCTATATAGACTGTTGTCTCCTCACTAGGGTCTATGTAGACTGTTGTCTCCTCATTAGGGTCTATAAAAATCAAATGTATATATTGTCTCCTCATTAGGGTCTATGTAGACTGTTGTCTCCTCATTAGGGTCTATATAGACTGTTGTCTCCTCACTAGGGTCTATATAGACTGTTGTCTCCTCACTAGGGTCTATATAGACTGTTGTCTCCTCACTAGGGTCTATATAGACTGTTGTCTCCTCACTAGGGTATATATAGACTGTTGTCTCCTCACTAGGGTCTATATAGACTGTTGTCTCTTCATTAGGGTCTATATAGACTGTTGTCTCCTCTTTAGGGTCTGACAAGACTGTTGTCTCCTCATTAGGGTCTATATAGACTGTTGTCTCCTCATTAGGGTCTATATAGACTGTTGTCTCCTCATTAGGGTCTATATAGACTGTTTTCTCCTCACTAGGGTCTATATAGACTGTTGTCTCCTCACTAGGGTCTATATAGACTGTTGTCTCCTCACTAGGGTATATATAGACTGTTGTCACCTCACTAGGGTCTATATAGACTGTTGTCTCCTCACTAGGGTCTATATAGACTGTTTTCTCCTCACTAGGGTCTATATAGACTGTTGTCTCCTCACTAGGGTATATATAGAATGTTGTCTCTTCATTAGGGTCTATATAGATTGTTGTCTCCTCTTTAGGGTCTGACAAGACTGTTGTCTCCTCATTATGGTCTATATAGACTGTTGTCTCCTCATTAGGGTCTATATAGACTGTTGTCTCCTCATTAGGGTCTATATAGACTGTTGTCTCTTCTTTAGGGTCTGAAAAGACTGTTGTCTCCTCATTAAGGTCTATATAGACTGCTGTCTCCTCATTAAGGTCTGAAAAGACTGTTGTCTCCTCATTAGGGTTTATATAGACTGTTGTCTCCTCATTAGGGTCTATATAGACTGTTGTCTCCTCATTAGGGTCTGACAAGACTGTTGTCTCCTCATTAAGGTCTATATAGACTGCTGTCTCCTCATTAAGGTCTGAAAAGACTGTTGTCTCCTCATTAGGGCCTATATAGACTGTTGTCTCCTCATTAGGGTCTATATAGAATGGTGTCTCCTCACTAGGGTCTATATAGACTGGTGTCTCCTCATTAGGGCCTGTATAGACTGTTGTCTCCTCATTAGGGTCTATATAGACTGTTGTCTCCTCATTAGGGCCTACATAGACCGTTGTCTCCTCATTAGGGCCTATATAGATTGTTGTCTCCTCATTAGGGCCTATATAGACTGTTGTCTCCTCATTAGGGCCTATATAGATTCTTGTCTCCTCATTAGGGCCTATATAGACTGTTGTCTCCTCATTAGGGTCTATATAGACTGTTGTCTCCTCATTGGACCCTATATAGATTGTTGTCTCCTCATTAGGGCCTATATAGACTGTTGTCTCCTCATTAGACCCTATATAGACTGTTGTCTCCTCATTAGGGCCTATATAGACTGTTGTCTCCTCACTAGGGTCTATATAGACTGTTGTCTCCTCACTAGGGCCTATATAGACTGTTGTCTCCTCACTAGTGCCTATATAGACTGTTGTCTCCTCTTTAGGGCCTATATAGACTGTTGTCTCGTCTTTAGGGTCTGAAAAGACTGTTGTCTCCTCATTAAGGTCTATATAGACTGCTGTCTCCTCATTAAGGTCTGAAAAGACTGTTGTCTCCTCATTAGGGTTGATATAGACTGTTGCATCCTCATTAGGGTCTATATAGACTGTTGTCTCCTCATTAGGGTCTGACAAGACTGTTGTCTCCTCATTAAGGTCTATATAGACTGCTGTCTCCTCATTAAGGTCTGAAAAGACTGTTGTCTCCTCACTAGGGTCTATATAGACTGTTGTCTCCTCATTAGGGTCTATATAGACTGTTGTCTCCTCATTAGGGTCTATATAGACTGTTGTCTCCTCATTAGGGTCTATATAGACTGTTGTCTCCTCTTTAGGGTCTGAAAAGACTGTTGTCTCCTCATTAAGGTCTATATAGACTGCTGTCTCTCATTAAGGTCTGAAAAGACTGTTGTCTCCTCATTAGGGTTTATATAGACTGTTGTCTCCTCATTAGGGTCTATATAGACTGTTGTCTCCTCATTAGGGTCTGACAAGACTGTTGTCTCCTCATTAAGGTCTATATAGACTGCTGTCTCCTCATTAAGGTCTGAAAAGACTGTTGTCTCCTCACTAGGGCCTATATAGACTGTTGTCTCCTCATTAGGGTCTATATAGACTGGTGTCTCCTCACTAGGGTCTATATAGACTGTTGTCTCCTCATTAGGGTCTATAAAAACTGTTATATATTGTCTCCTCATTAGGTCTATGTAGACTGTTGTCTCCTCATTAGGGTCTATATAGACTGTTGTCTCCTCACTAGGGTCTATATAGACTGTTGTCTCCTCACTAGGGTCTATATAGACTGTTGTCTCCTCACTAGGGTATATATAGACTGTTGTCTCCTCACTAGGGTATATATAGACTGTTGTCTCCTCACTAGGGTCTATATAGACTGTTGTCTCTTCATTAGGGTCTATATAGACTGTTGTCTCCTCTTTAGGGTCTGACAAGACTGTTGTCTCCTCATTAGGGTCTATATAGACTGTTGTCTCCTCATTAGGGTCTATATAGACTGTTGTCTCCTCATTAGGGTCTATATAGACTGTTGTCTCCTCACTAGGGTCTATATAGACTGTTGTCTCCTCACTAGGGTCTATATAGACTGTTGTCTCCTCACTAGGGTATATATAGACTGTTGTCACCTCACTAGGGTCTATATAGACTGTTGTCTCCTCACTAGGGTCTATATAGACTGTTTTCTCCTCACTAGGGTCTATATAGACTGTTGTCTCCTCACTAGGGTATATATAGACTGTTGTCACCTCACTAGGGTCTATATAGAATGTTGTCTCTTCATTAGGGTCTATATAGATTGTTGTCTCCTCTTTAGGGTCTGACAAGACTGTTGTCTCCTCATTATGGTCTATATAGACTGTTGTCTCCTCATTAGGGTCTATATAGACTGTTGTCTCCTCATTAGGGTCTATATAGACTGTTGTCTCTTCTTTAGGGTCTGAAAAGACTGTTGTCTCCTCATTAAGGTCTATATAGACTGCTGTCTCCTCATTAAGGTCTGAAAAGACTGTTGTCTCCTCATTAGGGTTTATATAGACTGTTGTCTCCTCATTAGGGTCTATATAGACTGTTGTCTCCTCATTAGGGTCTGACAAGACTGTTGTCTCCTCATTAAGGTCTATATAGACTGCTGTCTCCTCATTAAGGTCTGAAAAGACTGTTGTCTCCTCATTAGGGCCTATATAGACTGTTGTCTCCTCATTAGGGTCTATATAGAATGGTGTCTCCTCACTAGGGTCTATATAGACTGGTGTCTCCTCATTAGGGCCTGTATAGACTGTTGTCTCCTCATTAGGGTCTATATAGACTGTTGTCTCCTCATTAGGGCCTACATAGACTGTTGTCTCCTCATTAGGGCCTATATAGATTGTTGTCTCCTCATTAGGGCCTATATAGACTGTTGTCTCCTCATTAGGGCCTATATAGATTCTTGTCTCCTCATTAGGGCCTATATAGACTGTTGTCTCCTCATTAGGGTCTATATAGACTGTTGTCTCCTCATTGGACCCTATATAGATTGTTGTCTCCTCATTAGGGCCTATATAGACTGTTGTCTCCTCATTAGACCCTATATAGACTGTTGTCTCCTCATTAGGGCCTATATAGACTGTTGTCTCCTCACCAGGGTCTATATAGACTGTTGTCTCCTCTCTAGGGTCTATATAGACTGTTGTCTCCTCATTAGGGTCTATATAGACTGTTGTCTCCTCATTAGGGTCTATATAGACTGTTGTCTCCTCTTTAGGGTCTATATAGACTGTTGTCTCCTCATTAGGGTCTATATAGACTGTTGTCTCCTCTTTAGGGTCTGAAAAGACTGTTGTCTCCTCATTAAGGTCTATATAGACTGCTGTCTCCTCATTAAGGTCTGAAAAGACTGTTGTCTCCTCATTAGGGTTTATATAGACTGTTGTCTCCTCATTAGGGTCTATATAGACTGTTGTCTCCTCATTAGGGTCTGACAAGACTGTTGTCTCCTCATTAAGGTCTATATAGACTGCTGTCTCCTCATTAAGGTCTGAAAAGACTGTTGTCTCCTCACTAGGGCCTATATAGACTGTTGTCTCCTCATTAGGGTCTATATAGACTGGTGTCTCCTCACTAGGGTCTATATAGACTGTTGTCTCCTCATTAGGGTCTATAAAAATCAAATGTATATATTGTCTCCTCATTAGGGTCTATGTAGACTGTTGTCTCCTCATTAGGGTCTATATAGACTGTTGTCTCCTCACTAGGGTCTATATAGACTGTTGTCTCCTCACTAGGGTCTATATAGACTGTTGTCTCCTCACTAGGGTATATATAGACTGTTGTCTCCTCACTAGTGTATATATAGACTGTTGTCTCCTCACTAGGGTCTATATAGACTGTTGTCTCTTCATTAGGGTCTATATAGACTGTTGTCTCCTCTTTAGGGTCTGACAAGACTGTTGTCTCCTCATTAGGGTCTATATAGACTGTTGTCTCCTCATTAGGGTCTATATAGACTGTTGTCTCCTCATTAGGGTCTATATAGACTGTTTTCTCCTCACTAGGGTCTATATAGACTGTTGTCTCCTCACTAGGGTCTATATAGACTGTTGTCTCCTCACTAGGGTATATATAGACTGTTGTCACCTCACTAGGGTCTATATAGACTGTTGTCTCCTCACTAGGGTCTATATAGACTGTTTTCTCCTCACTAGGGTCTATATAGACTGTTGTCTCCTCACTAGGGTCTATATAGACTGTTGTCACCTCCTAGGGTCTATTAGAATGTTGTCTCTTCATTAGGTCTATAGATTGTTGTCTCCTCATTAGGGTCTGACAAGACTGTTGTCTCCTCATTATGGTCTATATAGACTGTTGTCTCCTCATTAGGTCTATATAGACTGTTGTCTCCTCATTAGGGTCTATATAGACTGTTGTCTCTTCTTTAGGGTCTGAAAAGACTGTTGTCTCCTCATTAAGGTCTATATAGACTGCTGTCTCCTCATTAAGGTCTGAAAAGACTGTTGTCTCCTCATTAGGGTCTATATAGACTGTTGTCTCCTCATTAGGGCCTATATAGACTGTTGTCTCCTCATTAGGGCCTATATAGATTGTTGTCTCCTCATTAGGGCCTATATAGACTGTTGTCTCCTCATTAGGGCCTATATAGACTGTTGTCTCCTCATTAGGGCCTATATAGACTGTTGTCTCCTCATTAGGTCTATATAGACTGTTGTCTCCTCATTGGACCCTATATAGATTGTTGTCTCCTCATTAGGGCCTATATAGACTGTTGTCTCCTCATTAGACCCTATATAGACTGTTGTCTCCTCATTAGGGCCTATATAGACTGTTGTCTCCTCACCAGGGTCTATATAGACTGTTGTCTCCTCTCTAGGGTCTATATAGACTGTTGTCTCCTCATTAGGGTCTATATAGACTGTTGTCTCCTCACTAGGGCCTATATAGACTGTTGTCTCCTCACTAGTGCCTATATAGACTGTTGTCTCCTCTTTAGGGCCTATATAGACTGTTGTCTCGTCTTTAGGGTCTGAAAAGACTGTTGTCTCCTCATTAAGGTCTATATAGACTGCTGTCTCCTCATTAAGGTCTGAAAAGACTGTTGTCTCCTCATTAGGGTTGATATAGACTGTTGCATCCTCATTAGGGTCTATATAGACTGTTGTCTCCTCATTAGGGTCTGACAAGACTGTTGTCTCCTCATTAAGGTCTATATAGACTGCTGTCTCCTCATTAAGGTCTGAAAAGACTGTTGTCTCCTCACTAGGGTCTATATAGACTGTTGTCTCCTCATTAGGGTCTATATAGACTGTTGTCTCCTCATTAGGGTCTATATAGACTGTTGTCTCCTCTTTAGGGTCTGAAAAGACTGTTGTCTCCTCATTAAGGTCTATATAGACTGCTGTCTCCTCATTAAGGTCTGAAAAGACTGTTGTCTCCTCATTAGGGTTTATATAGACTGTTGTCTCCTCATTAGGGTCTATATAGACTGTTGTCTCCTCATTAGGGTCTGACAAGACTGTTGTCTCCTCATTAAGGTCTATATAGACTGCTGTCTCCTCATTAAGGTCTGAAAAGACTGTTGTCTCCTCACTAGGGCCTATATAGACTGTTGTCTCCTCATTAGGGTCTATATAGACTGGTGTCTCCTCACTAGGGTCTATATAGACTGGTGTCTCCTCATTAGGGCCTGTATAGACTGTTGTCTCCTCATTAGGGTCTATATAGACTGTTGTCTCCTCATTAGGGCCTATATAGACTGTTGTCTCCTCATTAGGGCCTATATAGATTGTTGTCTCCTCATTAGGGCCTATATAGACTGTTGTCTACTCATTAGGGCCTATATAGATTCTTGTCTCCTCATTAGGGCCTATATAGACTGTTGTCTACTCATTAGGGTCTATATAGACTGTTGTCTCCTCATTGGACCCTATATAGATTGTTGTCTCCTCATTAGGGCCTATATAGACTGTTGTCTCCTCATTAGACCCTATATAGACAGTTGTCTCCTCATTAGGGCCTATATAGACTGTTGTCTCCTCACTAGGGTCTATATAGACTTTTGTCTGCTCTCTAGGGTCTATATAGACTGTTGTCTCCTCATTAGGGTCTATATAGACTGTTGTCTCCTCACTAGGGCCTATATAGACTGTTGTCTCCTCACTAGTGCCTATATAGACTGTTGTCTCTTCTTTAGGGCCTATATAGACTGTTGTCTCCTCTTTAGGGTCTGAAAAGACTGTTGTCTCCTCATTAAGGTCTATATAGACTGCTGTCTCCTCATTAAGGTCTGAAAAGACTGTTGTCTCCTCATTAGGGTTTATATAGACTGTTGTCTCCTCAATAGGGTCTATATAGACTGTTGTCTCCTCATTAGGGTCTGACAAGACTGTTGTCTCCTCATTAAGGTCTATATAGACTGCTGTCTCCTCATTAAGGTCTGAAAAGACTGTTGTCTCCTCACTAGGGCCTATATAGACTGTTGTCTCCTCATTAGGGTCTATATAGACTGGTGTCTCCTCACTACGGTCTATATAGACTGGTGTCTCCTCATTAGGCCTGTATAGACTGTTGTCTCCTCATTAGGGTCTATATAGACTGTTGTCTCCTCGTTAGGGCCTATATAGACTGTTGTCTCCTCATTAGGGCCTATATAGATTGTTGTCTCCTCATTAGGGCCTATATAGACTGTTGTCTCCTCATTAGGGCCTATATAGATTCTTGTCTCTCATTAGGGCCTATATAGACTGTTGTCTCCTCATTAGGGTCTATAGACTGTTGTCTCCTCATTGACCCTATATAGATTGTTGTCTCCTCATTAGGGCCTATATAGACTGTTGTCTCCTCATTAGACCCTATATAGACTGTTGTCTCCTCATTAGGGCCTATATAGACTGTTGTCTCCTCACTAGGGTCTATATAGACTGTTGTCTCCTCTCTAGGGTCTATATAGACTGTTGTCTCCTCATTAGGGTCTATATAGACTGTTGTCTCCTCACTAGGGCCTATATAGACTGTTGTCTCGTCACTAGTGCCTATATAGACTGTTGTCTCCTCTTTGGGGCCTATAGACTGTTGTCTCCTCTTTAGGGTCTGACAAGACTGTTGTCTCCTCATTAGAGTCTATATAGACTGTTGTCTCCTCATTAGGGTCTATATAGACTGTTGTCTCCTCATTAGGGTCTGACAAGACTGTTGTCTCCTCATTAGGGTCTGACAAGACTGTTGTCTCCTCATTAGGGTCTATATAGACTGTTGTCTCCTCATTAGGGTCTATATAGACTGTTGTCTCCTCACTAGGGCCTATATAGACTGTTGTCTCGTCACTAGTGCCTATATAGACTGTTGTCTCCTCATTAGGGTCTATATAGACTGTTGTCTCCTCATTAGGGTCTGACAAGACTGTTGTCTCCTCATTAGGGTCTATATAGACTGTTGTCTCCTCACTAGGGTCTATATAGACTGTTGTCTCCTCACTAGGGTCTATATAGACTTTTGTCTCCTCACTAGGGTCTATATAGACTGTTGTCTTCTCACTAGGGTCTATATAGACTGTTGTCTCCTCTCTAGGGTCTATATAGACTGTTGTCTCCTCATTAGGGTCTATATAGACTGTTGTCTCCTCATCAGGGTCTATATAGACTGTTGTCTCCTCACTAGGGCCTATATAGACTGTTGTCTCCTCCTCCTATTAGACTGTTGTCTCCTCTTTAGGGCCTATAGACTGTTGTCTCCTCTTTAGGGTCTGAAAAGACTGTTGTCTCCTCATTAAGGTCTATATAGACTGCTGTCTCCTCATTAAGGTCTGAAAAGACTGTTGTCTCCTCATTAGGGTATATATAGACTGTTGTCTCCTCATTAGAGTCTATATAGACTGTTGTCTCCTCATTAGGGTCTGACAAGACTGTTGTCTCCTCATTAGGGTCTGACAAGACTGTTGTCTCCTCACTAGGGTCTATATAGACTGTTGTCTCCTCACTAGGGTCTATATAGACTGTTGTCTCCTCACTATGGTCTATATAGACTGTTGTCTTCTCACTAGGGTCTATATAGACTGTTGTCTCCTCTCTAGGGTCTATATAGACTGTTGTCTCCTCATTAGGGTCTATATAGACTGTTGTCTCCTCATCAGGGTCTATATAGACTGTTGTCTCCTCACTAGGGCCTATATAGACTGTTGTCTCCTCACTAGTGCCTATATAGACTGTTGTCTCCTCTTTAGGGCCTATATAGACTGTTGTCTCCTCTTTAGGGTCTGAAAAGACTGTTGTCTCCTCATTAAGGTCTATATAGACTGCTGTCTCCTCATTAAGGTCTGAAAAGACTGTTGTCTCCTCATTAGGGTCTATATAGACTGTTGTCTCCTCATTAGAGTCTATATAGACTGTTGTCTCCTCATTGGGGTCTGACAAGACTGTTGTCTCCTCATTAGGGTCTGACAAGACTGTTGTCTCCTCACTAGGGTCTATATAGACTATTGTCTCCTCACTAGGGTCTATATAGACTGTTGTCTCCTCATTAGACCCTATATAGATTGTTGTCTCCTCATTAGGGCCTATATAGACTGTTGTCTCCTCATTAGACCCTATATAGACTGTTGTCTCCTCATTAGGGCCTATATAGACTGTAGTCTCCTCATTAGGGCCTATATAGACTGTTGTCTCCTCATTAGACCCTATATAGATTATTGTCTCTCATTAGGGTCTATATAGACTGTTGTCTCCTCACTAGGGTATATATAGACTGTTGTCTCCTCACTAGGGTATATATAGACTGTTGTCTCCTCACTAGGGTCTATATAGACTGTTGTCTCTTCATTAGGGTCTATATAGACTGTTGTCTCCTCACTAGGATATATATAGACTGTTGTCTCCTCACTAGGGTATATAGACTGTTGTCTCCTCACTAGGGTCTATATAGACTGTTGTCTCTTCATTAGGGTCTATATAGACTGTTGTCTCCTCTTTAGGGTCTGACAAGACTGTTGTCTCCTCATTAGGTCTATATAGACTGTTGTCTCCTCACTAGGGCCTATATAGACTGTTGTCTCTCACTGGGGTCTATATAGACTGTTGTCTCCTCATTAGGGCCTATATAGACTGTTGTCTCCTCATAGTGCCTATATAGACTGTTGTCTCTCTTTAGGGCCTATATAGACTGTTGTCTCCTCTTTAGGGTCTGAAAAGACTGTTGTCTCCTCATTAAGGTCTATATAGACTGCTGTCTCCTCATTAAGGTCTGAAAAGACTGTTGTCTCCTCATTAGGGTTTATATAGACTGTTGTCTCCTCAATAGGGTCTATATAGACTATTAGGGTCTGACAAGACTGTTGTCTCCTCATTAAGGTCTATATAGACTGCTGTCTCCTCATTAAGGTCTGAAAAGACTGTTGTCTCCTCACTAGGGCCTATATAGACTGTTGTCTCCTCATTAGGGTCTATATAGACTGGTGTCTCCTCACTACGGTCTCATAGACTGGTGTCTCCTCATTAGGGCCTGTATAGACTGTTGTCTCCTCATTAGGGTCTATATAGACTGTTGTCTCCTCGTTAGGGCCTATATAGACTGTTGTCTCCTCATTAGGGCCTATATAGATTGTTGTCTCCTCATTAGGGCCTATATAGACTGTTGTCTCCTCATTAGGGCCTATATAGATTCTTGTCTCCTCATTAGGGCCTATATAGACTGTTGTCTCCTCATTAGGGTCTATATAGACTGTTGTCTCCTCATTGGACCCTATATAGACCTCCTCATTAGGGCCTATATAGACTGTTGTCTCCTCATTAGACCTATATAGACTGTTGTCTCCTCATTAGGGCCTATATAGACTGTTGTCTCCTCACTAGGGTCTATATAGACTGTTGTCTCCTCTCTAGGGTCTATATAGACTGTTGTCTCCTCATTAGGGTCTATATAGACTGTTGTCTCCTCACTAGGGCCTATATAGACTGTTGTCTCCTCTTTGGGGCCTATATAGACTGTTGTCTCCTCTTTAGGGTCTGACAAGACTGTTGTCTCCTCATTAGAGTCTATATAGACTGTTGTCTCCTCATTAGGGTCTATATAGACTGTTGTCTCCTCATTAGGGTCTGACAAGACTGTTGTCTCCTCACTATGGTCTATATAGACTGTTGTCTTCTCACTAGGGTCTATATAGACTGTTGTCTCCTCTCTAGGGTCTATATAGACTGTTGTCTCCTCTTTAGGGCCTATATAGACTGTTGTCTCCTCTTTAGGGTCTGAAAAGACTGTTGTCTCCTCATTAAGGTCTATATAGACTGCTGTCTCCTCATTAAGGTCTGAAAAGACTGTTGTCTCCTCATTAGGGTCTATATAGACTGTTGTCTCCTCATTAGAGTCTATATAGACTGTTGTCTCCTCATTAGGGTCTGACAAGACTGTTGTCTCCTCATTAGGGTCTGACAAGACTGTTGTCTCCTCACTAGGGTCTATATAGACTGTTGTCTCCTCACTAGGGTCTATATAGACTGTTGTCTCCTCACTATGGTCTATATAGACTGTTGTCTTCTCACTAGGGTCTATATAGGATGTTGTCTCCTCTCTAGGGTCTATATAGACTGTTGTCTCCTCATTAGGGTCTATATAGACTGTTGTCTCCTCATCAGGGTCTATATAGACTGTTGTCTCCTCACTAGGGCCTATATAGACTGTTGTCTCCTCACTAGTGCCTATATAGACTGTTGTCTCCTCTTTAGGGCCTATATAGACTGTTGTCTCCTCTTTAGGGTCTGAAAAGACTGTTGTCTCCTCATTAAGGTCTATATAGACTGCTGTCTCCTCATTAAGGTCTGAAAAGACTGTTGTCTCCTCATTAGGGTCTATATAGACTGTTGTCTCCTCATTAGAGTCTATATAGACTGTTGTCTCCTCATTGGGGTCTGACAAGACTGTTGTCTCCTCATTAGGGTCTGACAAGACTGTTGTCTCCTCACTAGGGTCTATATAGACTATTGTCTCCTCACTAGGGTCTATATAGACTGTTGTCTCCTCATTAGACACTATATAGATTGTTGTCTCCTCATTAGGGCCTATATAGACTGTTGTCTCCTCATTAGACCCTATATAGACTGTTGTCTCCTCATTAGGGCCTATATAGACTGTAGTCTCCTCATTAGGGCCTATATAGACTGTTGTCTTAGACCCTATTATTGTCTCCTCATTAGGGTCTATATAGACTGTTGTCTCCTCACTAGGGTATATATAGACTGTTGTCTCCTCACTAGGGTATATATAGACTGTTGTCTCCTCACTAGGGTCTATATAGACTGTTGTCTCTTCATTAGGGTCTATATAGACTGTTGTCTCCTCACTAGGATATATATAGACTGTTGTCTCCTCACTAGGGTATATATAGACTGTTGTCTCCTCACTAGGGTCTATATAGACTGTTGTCTCTTCATTAGGGTCTATATAGACTGTTGTCTCCTCTTTAGGGTCTGACAAGACTGTTGTCTCCTCATTAGGGTCTATATAGACTGTTGTCTCCTCACTAGGGCCTATATAGACTGTTGTCTCCTCACTGGGGTCTATATAGACTGTTGTCTCCTCACTAGGGCCTATATAGACTGTTGTCTCCTCACTAGTGCCTATATAGACTGTTGTCTCTTCTTTAGGGCCTATATAGACTGTTGTCTCCTCTTTAGGGTCTGAAAAGACTGTTGTCTCCTCATTAAGGTCTATATAGACTGCTGTCTCCTCATTAAGGTCTGAAAAGACTGTTGTCTCCTCATTAGGTTTATATAGACTGTTGTCTCCTCATTAGGGTCTATATAGACTGTTGTCTCCTCATTAGGGTCTGACAAGACTGTTGTCTCCTCATTAAGGTCTATATAGACTGCTGTCTCCTCATTAAGGTCTGAAAAGACTGTTGTCTCCTCACTAGGGCCTATATAGACTGTTGTCTCCTCATTAGGGTCTATATAGACTGGTGTCTCCTCACTACGGTCTATATAGACTGGTGTCTCCTCATTAGGGCCTGTATAGACTGTTGTCTCCTCATTAGGGTCTATATAGACTGTTGTCTCCTCATTAGGGCCTATATAGACTGTTGTCTCCTCATTAGGGCCTATATAGATTGTTGTCTCCTCATTAGGGCCTATATAGACTGTTGTCTCCTCATTAGGGCCTATATAGATTCTTGTCTCCTCATTAGGGCCTATATAGACTGTTGTCTCTCATTAGGGTCTATATAGACTGTTGTCTCCTCATTGGACCCTATATAGATTGTTGTCTCCTCATTAGGGCCTATATAGACTGTTGTCTCCTCATTAGACCCTATATAGACTGTTGTCTCCTCATTAGGGCCTATATAGACTGTTGTCTCCTCACTAGGGTCTATATAGACTGTTGTCTCCTCTCTAGGGTCTATATAGACTGTTGTCTCCTCATTAGGGTCTATATAGACTGTTGTCTCCTCACTAGGGCCTATATAGACTGTTGTCTCGTCACTAGTGCCTATATAGACCGTTGTCTCCTCTTTGGGGCCTATATAGACTGTTGTCTCCTCTTTAGGGTCTGACAAGACTGTTGTCTCCTCATTAGAGTCTATATAGACTGTTGTCTCCTCATTAGGGTCTATATAGACTGTTGTCTCCTCACTAGGATATATATAGACTGTTGTCTCCTCACTAGGGTATATATAGACTGTTGTCTCCTCACTAGGGTCTATATAGACTGTTGTCTCTTCATTAGGGTCTATATAGACTGTTGTCTCCTCTTTAGGGTCTGACAAGACTGTTGTCTCCTCATTAGGGTCTATATAGACTGTTGTCTCCTCACTAGGGCCTATATAGACTGTTGTCTCCTCACTGGGTTCTATATAGACTGTTGTCTCCTCACTAGGGCCTATATAGACTGTTGTCTCCTCACTAGTGCCTATATAGACTGTTGTCTCTTCTTTAGGGCCTATATAGACTGTTGTCTCCTCTTTAGGGTCTGAAAAGACTGTTGTCTCCTCATTAAGGTCTATATAGACTGCTGTCTCCTCATTAAGGTCTGAAAAGACTGTTGTCTCCTCATTAGGGTTTATATAGACTGTTGTCTCCTCAATAGGGTCTATATAGACTGTTGTCTCCTCATTAGGGTCTGACAAGACTGTTGTCTCCTCATTAAGGTCTATATAGACTGCTGTCTCCTCATTAAGGTCTGAAAAGACTGTTGTCTCCTCACTAGGGCCTATATAGACTGTTGTCTCCTCATTAGGGTCTATATAGACTGGTGTCTCCTCACTACGGTCTATATAGACTGGTGTCTCCTCATTAGGGCCTGTATAGACTGTTGTCTCCTCATTAGGGTCTATATAGACTGTTGTCTCCTCGTTAGGGCCTATATAGACTGTTGTCTCCTCATTAGGGCCTATATAGATTGTTGTCTCCTCATTAGGGCCTATATAGACTGTTGTCTCCTCATTAGGGCCTATATAGATTCTTGTCTCCTCATTAGGGCCTATATAGACTGTTGTCTCCTCATTAGGGTCTATATAGACTGTTGTCTCCTCATTGGACCCTATATAGATTGTTGTCTCCTCATTAGGGCCTATATAGACTGTTGTCTCCTCATTAGACCCTATATAGACTGTTGTCTCCTCATTAGGGCCTATATAGACTGTTGTCTCCTCACTAGGGTCTATATAGACTGTTGTCTCCTCTCTAGGGTCTATATAGACTGTTGTCTCCTCATTAGGGTCTATATAGACTGTTGTCTCCTCACTAGGGCCTATATAGACTGTTGTCTCGTCACTAGTGCCTATATAGACTGTTGTCTCCTCTTTGGGGCCTATATAGACTGTTGTCTCCTCTTTAGGGTCTGACAAGACTGTTGTCTCCTCATTAGAGTCTATATAGACTGTTGTCTCCTCATTAGGGTCTATATAGACTGTTGTCTCCTCATTAGGGTCTGACAAGACTGTTGTCTCCTCATTAGGGTCTGACAAGACTGTTGTCTCCTCACTAGGGTCTATATAGACTGTTGTCTCCTCACTAGGGTCTATATAGACTGTTGTCTCCTCACTATGGTCTATATAGACTGTTGTCTTCTCACTAGGGTCTATATAGACTGTTGTCTCCTCTCTAGGGTCTATATAGACTGTTGTCTCCTCATTAGGGTCTATATAGACTGTTGTCTCCTCATCAGGGTCTATATAGACTGTTGTCTCCTCACTAGGGCCTATATAGACTGTTGTCTCCTCACTAGTGCCTATATAGACTGTTGTCTCCTCTTTAGGGCCTATATAGACTGTTGTCTCCTCTTTAGGGTCTGAAAAGACTGTTGTCTCCTCATTAAGGTCTATATAGACTGCTGTCTCCTCATTAAGGTCTGAAAAGACTGTTGTCTCCTCATTAGGGTCTATATAGACTGTTGTCTCCTCATTAGAGTCTATATAGACTGTTGTCTCCTCATTGGGGTCTGACAAGACTGTTGTCTCCTCATTAGGGTCTGACAAGACTGTTGTCTCCTCACTAGGGTCTATATAGACTGTTGTCTCCTCACTAGGGTCTATATAGACTGTTGTCTCCTCATTAGACCCTATATAGATTGTTGTCTCCTCATTAGGGCCTATATAGACTGTTGTCTCCTCATTAGACCCTATATAGACTGTTGTCTCCTCATTAGGGCCTATATAGACTGTAGTCTCCTCATTAGGGCCTATATAGACTGTTGTCTCCTCATTAGACCCTATATAGATTATTGTCTCCTCATTAGGGTCTATATAGACTGTTGTCTCCTCACTAGGGTATATATAGACTGTTGTCTCCTCACTAGGGTATATATAGACTGTTGTCTCCTCACTAGGGTCTATATAGACTGTTGTCTCTTCATTAGGTCTATATAGACTGTTGTCTCCTCACTAGGATATATATAGACTGTTGTCTCCTCACTAGGGTATATATAGACTGTTGTCTCCTCACTAGGGTCTATATAGACTGTTGTCTCTTCATTAGGGTCTATATAGACTGTTGTCTCCTCTTTAGGGTCTGACAAGACTGTTGTCTCCTCATTAGGGTCTATATAGACTGTTGTCTCTCACTAGGGCCTATATAGACTGTTGTCTCCTCACTGGGGTCTATATAGACTGTTGTCTCCTCACTAGGGCCTATATAGACTGTTGTCTCCTCACTAGTGCCTATATAGACTGTTGTCTCTTCTTTAGGGCCTATATAGACTGTTGTCTCCTCTTTAGGGTCTGAAAAGACTGTTGTCTCCTCATTAAGGTCTATATAGACTGCTGTCTCCTCATTAAGGTCTGAAAAGACTGTTGTCTCCTCATTAGGGTTTATATAGACTGTTGTCTCCTCATAGGGTCTATATAGACTGTTGTCTCCTCATTAGGTCTGACAAGACTGTTGTCTCCTCATTAAGGTCTATATAGACTGCTGTCTCCTCATTAAGGTCTGAAAAGACTGTTGTCTCCTCACTAGGGCCTATATAGACTGTTGTCTCCTCATTAGGGTCTATATAGACTGGTGTCTCCTCACTACGGTCTATATAGACTGGTGTCTCCTCATTAGGGCCTGTATAGACTGTTGTCTCCTCATTAGGGTCTATATAGACTGTTGTCTCCTCATTAGGGCCTATATAGACTGTTGTCTCCTCATTAGGCCCTATATAGATTGTTGTCTCCTCATTAGGGCCTAGACTGTTGTCTCCTCATTAGGGCCTATATAGATTCTTGTCTCCTCATTAGGGCCTATATAGACTGTTGTCTCCTCATTAGGGTCTATATAGACTGTTGTCTCCTCATTGACCCTATATAGATTGTTGTCTCCTCATTAGGGCCTATATAGACTGTTGTCTCCTCATTAGACCCTATATAGACTGTTGTCTCCTCATTAGGGCCTATATAGACTGTTGTCTCCTCACTAGGGTCTATATAGACTGTTGTCTCCTCTCTAGGGTCTATATAGACTGTTGTCTCCTCATTAGGGTCTATATAGACTGTTGTCTCCTCACTAGGGCCTATATAGACTGTTGTCTCGTCACTAGTGCCTATATAGACCGTTGTCTCCTCTTTGGGGCCTATATAGACTGTTGTCTCCTCTTTAGGGTCTGACAAGACTGTTGTCTCCTCATTAGAGTCTATATAGACTGTTGTCTCCTCATTAGGGTCTATATAGACTGTTGTCTCCTCACTAGGATATATAGACTGTTGTCTCCTCACTAGGGTATATATAGACTGTTGTCTCCTCACTAGGGTCTATATAGACTGTTGTCTCTTCATTAGGGTCTATATAGACTGTTGTCTCCTCTTTAGGGTCTGACAAGACTGTTGTCTCCTCATTAGGGTCTATATAGACTGTTGTCTCCTCACTAGGGCCTATATAGACTGTTGTCTCCTCACTGGGTTCTATATAGACTGTTGTCTCCTCACTAGGGCCTATATAGACTGTTGTCTCCTCACTAGTGCCTATATAGACTGTTGTCTCTTCTTTAGGGCCTATATAGACTGTTGTCTCCTCTTTAGGGTCTGAAAAGACTGTTGTCTCCTCATTAAGGTCTATATAGACTGCTGTCTCCTCATTAAGGTCTGAAAAGACTGTTGTCTCTCATTAGGGTTATATAGACTGTTGTCTCCTCATTAGGGTCTATATAGACTGTTGTCTCCTCATTAGGGTCTGACAAGACTGTTGTCTCCTCATTAAGGTCTATATAGACTGCTGTCTCCTCATTAAGGTCTGAAAAGACTGTTGTCTCCTCACTAGGGCCTATATAGACTGTTGTCTCCTCATTAGGGTCTATATAGACTGGTGTCTCCTCACTACGGTCTATATAGACTGGTGTCTCCTCATTAGGGCCTGTATAGACTGTTGTCTCCTCATTAGGGTCTATATAGACTGTTGTCTCCTCATTAGGGCCTATATAGACTGTTGTCTCCTCATTAGGGCCTATATAGATTGTTGTCTCCTCATTAGGGCCTATATAGACTGTTGTCTCCTCATTAGGGCCTATATAGATTCTTGTCTCCTCATTAGGGCCTATATAGACTGTTGTCTCCTCATTAGGGTCTATATAGACTGTTGTCTCCTCATTGGACCCTATATAGATTGTTGTCTCCTCATTAGGGCCTATATAGACTGTTGTCTCCTCATTAGACCCTATATAGACTGTTGTCTCTCATTAGGGCCTATATAGACTGTTGTCTCCTCACTAGGGTCTATATAGACTGTTGTCTCCTCTCTAGGGTCTATATAGACTGTTGTCTCCTCATTAGGGTCTATATAGACTGTTGTCTCCTCACTAGGGCCTATATAGACTGTTGTCTCCTCACTAGTGCCTATATAGACTGTTGTCTCCTCTTTAGGGCCTATATAGACTGTTGTCTCCTCTTTAGGGTCTGACAAGACTGTTGTCTCCTCATTAGAGTCTATATAGACTGTTGTCTCCTCATTAGGGTCTATATAGACTGTTGTCTCCTCATTAGGGTCTGACAAGACTGTTGTCTCCTCATTAGGGTCTGACAAGACTGTTGTCTCCTCACTAGGGTCTATATAGACTGTTGTCTCCTCACTAGGGTCTATATAGACTGTTGTCTCCTCACTATGGTCTATATAGACTGTTGTCTTCCTAGGGTCTATATAGACTAGTCTCCTCTCTAGGGTCTATAGACTGTTGTCTCCTCATTAGGGTCTATATAGACTGTTGTCTCCTCATCAGGGTCTATATAGACTGTTGTCTCCTCACTAGGGCCTATATAGACTGTTGTCTCCTCACTAGTGCCTATATAGACTGTTGTCTCCTCTTAGGGCCTATATAGACTGTTGTCTCCTCTTTAGGGTCTGAAAAGACTGTTGTCTCCTCATTAAGGTCTATATAGACTGCTGTCTCCTCATTAAGGTCTGAAAAGACTGTTGTCTCCTCATTAGGGTCTATATAGACTGTTGTCTCCTCATTAGAGTCTATATAGACTGTTGTCTCCTCATTGGGGTCTGACAAGACTGTTGTCTCCTCATTAGGGTCTGACAAGACTGTTGTCTCCTCACTAGGGTCTATATAGACTGTTGTCTCCTCACTAGGGTCTATATAGACTGTTGTCTCCTCATTAGACCCTATAGATTGTTGTCTCCTCATTAGGGCCTATATAGACTGTTGTCTCCTCATTAGACCCTATATAGACTGTTGTCTCCTCATTAGGGCCTATATAGACTGTAGTCTCCTCATTAGGGCCTATATAGACTGTTGTCTCCTCATTAGACCCTATATAGATTATTGTCTCCTCATTAGGGTCTATATAGACTGTTGTCTCCTCACTAGGGTATATATAGACTGTTGTCTCCTCACTAGGGTATATAGACTGTTGTCTCCTCACTAGGGTCTATATAGACTGTTGTCTCTTCATTAGGGTCTATATAGACTGTTGTCTCCTCACTTATATATAGACTGTTGTCTCCTCACTAGGGTATATATAGACTGTTGTCTCCTCACTAGGGTCTATATAGACTGTTGTCTCTTCATTAGTGTCTATATAGACTGTTGTCTCCTCTTTAGGGTCTGACAAGACTGTTGTCTCCTCATTAGGGTCTATATAGACTGTTGTCTCCTCACTAGGGCCTATATAGACTGTTGTCTCCTCACTGGGGTCTATATAGACTGTTGTCTCCTCACTAGGGCCTATATAGACTGTTGTCTCCTCACTAGTGCCTATATAGACTGTTGTCTCTTCTTTAGGGCCTATATAGACTGTTGTCTCCTCTTTAGGGTCTGAAAAGACTGTTGTCTCCTCATTAAGGTCTATATAGACTGCTGTCTCCTCATTAAGGTCTGAAAAGACTGTTGTCTCCTCATTAGGGTTTATATAGACTGTTGTCTCCTCAATAGGGTCTATATAGACTGTTGTCTCCTCATTAGGGTCTGACAAGACTGTTGTCTCCTCATTAAGGTCTATATAGACTGCTGTCTCCTCATTAAGGTCTGAAAAGACTGTTGTCTCCTCACTAGGGCCTATATAGACTGTTGTCTCCTCATTAGGGTCTATATAGACTGGTGTCTCCTCACTACGGTCTATATAGACTGGTGTCTCCTCATTAGGGCCTGTATAGACTGTTGTCTCCTCATTAGGGTCTATATAGACTGTTGTCTCCTCGTTAGGGCCTATATAGACTGTTGTCTCCTCATTAGGGCCTATATAGATTGTTGTCTCCTCATTAGGGCCTATATAGACTGTTGTCTCCTCATTAGGGCCTATATAGATTCTTGTCTCCTCATTAGGGCCTATATAGACTGTTGTCTCCTCACTAGGGTATATATAGACTGTTGTCTCCTCACTAGGGTCTATATAGACTGTTGTCTCTTCATTAGGGTCTATATAGACTGTTGTCTCCTCACTAGGATATATATAGACTGTTGTCTCCTCACTAGGGTATATATAGACTGTTGTCTCCTCACTAGGGTCTATATAGACTGTTGTCTCTTCATTAGGGTCTATATAGACTGTTGTCTCCTCTTTAGGGTCTGACAAGACTGTTGTCTCCTCATTAGGGTCTATATAGACTGTTGTCTCCTCACTAGGGCCTATATAGACTGTTGTCTCCTCACTGGGGTCTATATAGACTGTTGTCTCCTCACTAGGGTATATATAGACTGTTGTCTCCTCACTAGGGTCTATATAGACTGTTGTCTCTTCATTAGGGTCTATATAGACTGTTGTCTCCTCACTAGGATATATATAGACTGTTGTCTCCTCACTAGGGTATATATAGACTGTTGTCTCCTCACTAGGGTCTATATAGACTGTTGTCTCTTCATTAGGGTCTATATAGACTGTTGTCTCCTCTTTAGGGTCTGACAAGACTGTTGTCTCTCATTAGGGTCTATATAGACTGTTGTCTCCTCACTAGGGCCTATATAGACTGTTGTCTCCTCACTGGGTCTATATAGACTGTTGTCTCCTCACTAGGGCCTATAGACTGTTGTCTCCTCACTAGTGCCTATATAGACTGTTGTCTCTTCTTTAGGGCCTATATAGACTGTTGTCTCCTCTTAGGGTCTGAAAAGACTGTTGTCTCCTCATTAAGGTCTATATAGACTGCTGTCTCCTCATTAAGGTCTGAAAAGACTGTTGTCTCCTCATTAGGGTTTATATAGACTGTTGTCTCCTCAATAGGGTCTATATAGACTGTTGTCTCCTCATTAGGGTCTGACAAGACTGTTGTCTCTCATTAAGGTCTATATAGACTGCTGTCTCCTCATTAAGGTCTGAAAAGACTGTTGTCTCCTCACTAGGGCCTATATAGACTGTTGTCTCCTCATTAGGGTCTATATAGACTGGTGTCTCCTCACTACGGTCTATATAGACTGTTGTCTCCTCATTAGGGCCTGTATAGACTGTTGTCTCCTCATTAGGGTCTATATAGACTGTTGTCTCCTCATTAGGGCCTATATAGACTGTTGTCTCCTCATTAGGGCCTATATAGATTGTTGTCTCCTCATTAGGGCCTATATAGACTGTTGTCTCCTCATTAGGGCCTATATAGATTCTTGTCTCCTCATTAGGGCCTATATAGACTGTTGTCTCCTCATTAGGTCTCTATATAGACTGTTGTCTCCTCATTGACCCTATATAGATTGTTGTCTCCTCATTAGGGCCTATATAGACTGTTGTCTCCTCATTAGACCCTATATAGACTGTTGTCTCCTCATTAGGGCCTATATAGACTGTTGTCTCCTCATAGGGTCTAGACTGTTGTCTCCTCACTAGGGTCTATATAGACTGTTGTCTCCTCACTAGGGCCTATATAGACTCTCTAGGGCCTATATAGACTGTTGTCTCCTCTTTGGGGTCTGACAAGACTGTTGTCTCTATTAGAGTCTATATAGACTGTTGTCTCCTCATTAGGGTCTATATAGACTGTTGTCTCCTCATTAGGGTCTGACAAGACTGTTGTCTCCTCATTAGAGTCTATATAGACTGTTGTCTCCTCATTAGGGCCTATATAGACTGTTGTCTCCTCTTTAGGGTCTGACAAGACTGTTGTCTCCTCATTAGAGTCTATATAGACTGTTGTCTCCTCATTAGGGTCTATATAGACTGTTGTCTCCTCATTAGGGTCTGACAAGACTGTTGTCTCCTCATTAGGGTCTGACAAGACTGTTGTCTCCTCACTAGGGTCTATATAGACTGTTGTCTCCTCACTAGGGTCTATATAGACTGTTGTCTCCTCACTATGGTCTATATAGACTGTTGTCTTCTCACTAGGGTCTATATAGACTGTTGTCTCCTCTCTAGGGTCTATATAGACTGTTGTCTCCTCATTAGGGTCTATATAGACTGTTGTCTCCTCATCAGGGTCTATATAGACTGTTGTCTCCTCACTAGGGCCTATATAGACTGTTGTCTCCTCACTAGGGCCTATATAGACTGTTGTCTCCTCACTAGTGCCTATATAGACTGTTGTCTCCTCATTAGGGTCTATATAGACTGTTGTCTCCTCACTAGTGCCTATATAGACTGTTGTCTCCTCTTTAGGGCCTATATAGACTGTTGTCTCCTCTTTAGGGTCTGAAAAGACTGTTGTCTCCTCATTAAGGTCTATATAGACTGCTGTCTCCTCATTAAGGTCTGAAAAGACTGTTGTCTCCTCATTAGGGTCTATATAGACTGTTGTCTCCTCATTAGAGTCTATATAGACTGTTGTCTCCTCATTGGGGTCTGACAAGACTGTTGTCTCCTCATTAGGGTCTGACAAGACTGTTGTCTCCTCACTAGGGTCTATATAGACTGTTGTCTCCTCACTAGGGTCTATATAGACTGTTGTCTCCTCATTAGACCCTATATAGACTGTTGTCTCCTCATTAGGGCCTATATAGACTGTTGTCTCCTCATTAGACCCTATATAGACTGTTGTCTCCTCATTAGGGCCTATATAGACTGTAGTCTCCTCATTAGGGCCTATATAGACTGTTGTCTCCTCATTAGACCCTATATAGATTATTGTCTCCTCATTAGGGTCTATATAGACTGTTGTCTCCTCACTAGGGTATATATAGACTGTTGTCTCCTCACTAGGGTATATATAGACTGTTGTCTCCTCACTAGGGTCTATATAGACTGTTGTCTCTTCATTAGGGTCTATATAGACTGTTGTCTCCTCACTAGGATATATATAGACTGTTGTCTCCTCACTAGGGTATATATAGACTGTTGTCTCCTCACTAGGGTCTATATAGACTGTTGTCTCTTCATTAGGGTCTATATAGACTGTTGTCTCCTCTTTAGGGTCTGACAAGACTGTTGTCTCCTCATTAGGGTCTATATAGACTGTTGTCTCCTCACTAGGGCCTATATAGACTGTTGTCTCCTCACTAGGGTCTATGTAGACTGTTGTCTCCTCATTAGGGTCTATAAAAATCAAATGTATATATTGTCTCCTCATTAGGGCCTATATAGACTGTTGTCTCCTCATTAGGGTATATATAGACTGTTGTCTCCTCACTAGGGTATATATAGACTGTTGTCTCCTCATTAGGGTCTATATAGACTGTTGTCTCCTTATTAGGGTCTATATAAACTGTTGTCTCCTCTTTAGGGTCTGACAAGACTGTTGTCTCCTCATTAGGGTCTATATAGACTGTTGTCTCCTCATTAGGGTCTATATAGACTGTTGTCTCCTCATTAGGGTCTATCAAAATCAAATGTATATATTGTCTCCTCATTAGGGCCTATATAGACTGTTGTCTCCTCAATAGGGTATATATAGACTGTTGTCTCCTCACTAGGGTATATATAGACTGTTGTCACCTCATAGGGTCTATATAGAATGTTGTCTCCTCATTAGGGTCTATATAGACTGTTGTCTCCTCTTTAGGGTCTGACAAGACTGTTGTCTCCTCATTAGGGTCTATATAGACTGTTGTCTCCTCATTAGGGTCTATATAGACTGTTGTCTCCTCATTAGGGTCTATATAGACTGTTGTCTCCTCATTAGGGTCTATATAGACTGTTGTCTCCTCTTTAGGGTCTGAAAAGACTGTTGTCTCCTCATTAAGGTCTATATAGACTGCTGTCTCCTCATTAAGGTCTGAAAAGACTGTTGTCTCCTCATTAGGGTTTATATAGACTGTTGTCTCCTCATTAGGGTCTATATAGACTGTTGTCTCCTCATTAGGGTCTGACAAGACTGTTGTCTCCTCATTAAGGTCTATATAGACTGCTGTCTCCTCATTAAGGTCTGAAAAGACTGTTGTCTCCTCACTAGGTTCTATATAGACTGTTGTCTCCTCATTAGGGTCTATATAGACTGGTGTCTCCTCACTAGGGTCTATATAGACTGGTGTCTCCTCATTAGGGCCTGTATAGACTGTTGTCTCCTCATTAGGGTCTATATAGACTGTTGTCTCCTCATTAGGGCCTATATAGACTGTTGTCTCCTCATTAGGGCCTATATAGATTGTTGTCTCCTCATTAGGGCCTATATAGACTGTTGTCTCCTCATTAGGGCCTAAATAGATTATTGTCTCCTCATTAGGGCCTATATAGACTGTTGTCTCCTCATTAGGGTCTATATAGACTGTTGTCTCCTCATTGGACCCTATATAGATTGTTGTCTCCTCATTAGGGCCTATATAGACTGTTGTCTCCTCTCTGGGGTCTATATAGACTGTTGTCTCCTCATTAGGGTCTATATAGACTGTTGTCTCCCCACTAGGGCCTATATAGACTGTTGTCTCCTCACTAGTGCCTATATAGACTGTTGTCTCCTCTTTAGTGCCTATATAGACTGTTGTCTCCTCTTTAGGGTCTGACAAGACTGTTGTCTCCTCATTAGGGTCTATATAGACTGTTGTCTCCTCATTAGGGTCTGACAAGACTGTTGTCTCCTCACTAGGGTCTATATAGACTGTTGTCTCCTCATTAGGGTCTATATAGAATGGTGTCTCCTCACTAGGGTCTATATAGACTGTTGTCTCCTCTCTAGGGTCTATATAGACTGTTGTCTCCTCATTAGGGTCTATATAGACTGTTGTCTCCTCATCAGGGTCTATATAGACTGTTGTCTCCTCACTAGGGCCTATATAGACTGTTGTCTCCTCACTAGTGCCTATATAGACTGTTGTCTCCTCTTTAGGGCCTATATAGACTGTTGTCTCCTCTTTAGGGTCTGAAAAGACTGTTGTCTCCTCATTAAGGTATATATAGACTGCTGTCTCCTCATTAAGGTTTGAAAAGACTGTTGTCTCCTCATTAGGGTCTATATATACTGTTGTCTCCTCATTAGGGTCTATATAGACTGTTGTCTCCTCATTGGGGTCTGACAAGACTGTTGTCTCCTCATTAGGGTCTGACAAGACTGTTGTCTCCTCACTAGGGTCTATATAGACTGTTGTCTCCTCACTAGGGTATATATAGACTGTTGTCTCCTCATTAGAACCTATATAGATTGTTGTCTCCTCATTAGACCCTATATAGACTGTTGTCTCCTCATTAGGGCCTATATAGACTGTAGTCTCCTCATTAGGGCCTATATAGACTGTTGTCTCCTCATTAGACCCTATATAGATTATTGTCTCCTCATTAGGGTCTATATAGACTGTTGTCTCCTCACTAGGGTATATATAGACTGTTGTCTCCTCACTAGGGTATATATAGACTGTTGTCTCCTCACTAGGGTCTATATAGACTGTTGTCTCTTCATTAGGGTCTATATAGACTGTTGTCTCCTCACTAGGATATATATAGACTGTTGTCTCCTCACTAGGGTATATATAGACTGTTGTCTCCTCACTAGGGTCTATATAGACTGTTGTCTCTTCATTAGGGTCTATATAGACTGTTGTCTCCTCTTTAGGGTCTGACAAGACTGTTGTCTCCTCATTAGGGTCTATATAGACTGTTGTCTCCTCACTAGGGCCTATATAGACTGTTGTCTCCTCACTGGGGTCTATGTAGACTGTTGTCTCCTCATTAGGGTCTATAAAAATCAAATGTATATATTGTCTCCTCATTAGGGCCTATATAGACTGTTGTCTCCTCATTAGGGTATATATAGACTGTTGTCTCCTCACTAGGGTATATATAGACTGTTGTCTCCTCATTAGGGTCTATATAGAATATTGTCTCTTTATTAGGGTCTATATAAACTGTTGTCTCCTCTTTAGGGTCTGACAAGACTGTTGTCTCCTCATTAGGGTCTATATAGACTGTTGTCTCCTCATTAGGGTCTATATAGACTGTTGTCTCCTCATTAGGGTCTATCAAAATCAAATGTATATATTGTCTCCTCATTAGGGCCTATATAGACTGTTGTCTCCTCAATAGGGTATATATAGACTGTTGTCTCCTCACTAGGGTATATATAGACTGTTGTCACCTCATAGGGTCTATATAGAATGTTGTCTCCTCATTAGGGTCTATATAGACTGTTGTCTCCTCTTTAGGGTCTGACAAGACTGTTGTCTCCTCATTAGGGTCTATATAGACTGTTGTCTCCTCATTAGGGTCTATATAGACTGTTGTCTCCTCATTAGGGTCTATATAGACTGTTGTCTCCTCATTAGGGTCTATATAGACTGTTGTCTCCTCTTAGGGTCTGAAAAGACTGTTGTCTCCTCATTAAGGTCTATATAGACTGCTGTCTCCTCATTAAGGTCTGAAAAGACTGTTGTCTCCTCATTAGGGTTTATATAGACTGTTGTCTCCTCATTAGGGTCTATATAGACTGTTGTCTCCTCATTAGGGTCTGACAAGACTGTTGTCTCCTCATTAAGGTCTATATAGACTGCTGTCTCCTCATTAAGGTCTGAAAAGACTGTTGTCTCCTCACTAGGTTCTATATAGACTGTTGTCTCCTCATTAGGGTCTATATAGACTGGTGTCTCCTCACTAGGGTCTATATAGACTGTTGTCTCCTCATTAGGGTCTATATAGACTGTTGTCTCCTCATTAGGGCCTATATAGACTGTTGTCTCCTCATTAGGGCCTATATAGATTGTTGTCTCCTCATTAGGGCCTATATAGACTGTTGTCTCCTCATTAGGGCCTAAATAGATTCTTGTCTCCTCATTAGGGCCTATATAGACTGTTGTCTCCTCATTAGGGTCTATATAGACTGTTGTCTCCTCATTGGACCCTATATAGATTGTTGTCTCCTCATTAGGGCCTATATAGACTGTTGTCTCCTCTCTGGGGTCTATATAGACTGTTGTCTCTCATTAGGGTCTATATAGACTGGTCTCCCACTAGGGCCTATATAGACTGTTGTCTCCTCACTAGTGCCTATATAGACTGTTGTCTCCTCTTTAGTGCCTATATAGACTGTTGTCTCCTCTTTAGGGTCTGACAAGACTGTTGTCTCCTCATTAGGGTCTATATAGACTGTTGTCTCCTCATTAGGGTCTGACAAGACTGTTGTCTCCTCACTAGGGTCTATATAGACTGTTGTCTCCTCATTAGGGTCTATATAGAATGGTGTCTCCTCACTAGGGTCTATATAGACTGTTGTCTCCTCATTAGGGTCTATATAGACATTGTCTCTCATTAGGCCTATAGACTGTTGTCTCCTCATTAGGGCCTATATAGATTGTTGTCTCCTCATTAGGGCCTATATAGACTGTTGTCTCCTCATTAGGGCCTAAATAGATTCTTGTCTCCTCATTAGGGCCTATATAGACTGTTGTCTCCTCATTAGGGTCTATATAGACTGTTGTCTCCTCATTGGACCCTATATAGATTGTTGTCTCCTCATTAGGGCCTATATAGACTGTTGTCTCCTCTCTGGGGTCTATATAGACTGTTGTCTCCTCATTAGGGTCTATATAGACTGTTGTCTCCCACTAGGGCCTATATAGACTGTTGTCTCCTCACTAGTGCCTATATAGACTGTTGTCTCCTCTTTAGTGCCTATATAGACTGTTGTCTCCTCTTTAGGGTCTGACAAGACTGTTGTCTCCTCATTAGGGTCTATATAGACTGTTGTCTCCTCATTAGGGTCTGACAAGACTGTTGTCTCCTCACTAGGGTCTATATAGACTGTTGTCTCCTCATTAGGGTCTATATAGAATGGTGTCTCCTCACTAGGGTCTATATAGACTGTTGTCTCCTCTCTAGGGTCTATATAGACTGTTGTCTCCTCATTAGGGTCTATATAGACTGTTGTCTCCTCATCAGGGTCTATATAGACTGTTGTCTCCTCACTAGGGCCTATATAGACTGTTGTCTCCTCACTAGTGCCTATATAGACTGTTGTCTCCTCTTTAGGGCCTATATAGACTGTTGTCTCCTCTTTAGGGTCTGAAAAGACTGTTGTCTCCTCATTAAGGTATATATAGACTGCTGTCTCCTCATTAAGGTTTGAAAAGACTGTTGTCTCCTCATTAGGGTCTATATATACTGTTGTCTCCTCATTAGGGTCTATATAGACTGTTGTCTCCTCATTGGGGTCTGACAAGACTGTTGTCTCCTCATTAGGGTCTGACAAGACTGTTGTCTCCTCACTAGGGTCTATATAGACTGTTGTCTCCTCACTAGGGTATATATAGACTGTTGTCTCCTCATTAGAACCTATATAGATTGTTGTCTCCTCATTAGGGCCTATATAGACTGTTGTCTCCTCATTAGCCCCTATATAGACTGTTGTCTCCTCATTAGGGCCTATATAGACTGTAGTCTCCTCATTAGGGTCTAAATAGACTGTTGTCTCCTCACTAGGGCCTATATAGACTCTTGTCTCCTCACTAGGGCCTATATAGACTGTTGTCTCCTCATTAGGGTCTATATAGACTGTTGTCTCCTCATTAGGGTCTATATAGACTGTTGTCTACTCTTTAGGGTCTGAAAAGACTGTTGTCTCCTCAATAAGGTCTATATAGACTGCTGTCTCCTCATTAAGGTCTGAAAAGACTGTTGTCTCCTCATTAGGGTCTATATAGACTGTTGTCTCCTCATTAGACCCTATATAGATTGTTGTCTCCTCATTAGGGCCTATATAGACTGTTGTCTCCTCATTAGACCCTATAGACTGTTGTCTCCTCATTAGGGCCTATATAGACTGTTGTCTCTCATTAGGGCCTATATAGACTGTTGTCTCCTCATTAGGGCCTATATAGACTGTTGTCTCCTCATTGGGGTCTGACAAGACTGTTGTCTCCTCATTAGGGTCTGACAAGACTGTTGTCTCCTCACTAGGGTCTATATAGACTGTTGTCTCCTCACTAGGGTCTATATAGACTGTTGTCTATCATTAGACCCTATATAGATTGTTGTCTCCTCATTAGGGCCTATATAGACTGTTGTCTCCTCATTAGACCCTATATAGACTGTTGTCTCCTCATTAGGGCCTATATAGACTGTAGTCTCCCAATTAGGGTCTAAATAGACTGTTGTCTCCTCACTAGGGCCTATATAGACTCTTGTCTCTCACTAGGCCTATATAGACTGTTGTCTCCTCATTAGGTCTATATAGACTGTTGTCTCCTCATTAGGGTCTATATAGACTGTTGTCTACTCTTTAGGGTCTGAAAAGACTGTTGTCTCCTCAATAAGGTCTATATAGACTGATGTCTCCTCATTAAGGTCTGAAAAGACTGTTGTCTCCTCATTAGGGTCTATATAGACTGTTGTCTCTTCATTAGACCCTATATAGATTGTTGTCTCCACATTAGGGCCTATATAGACTGTTGTCTCCTCATTAGACCCTATATAGACTGTTGTCTCCTCATTAGGGCCTATATAGACTGTTGTCTCCTCATTAGGGCCTATATAGACTGTTGTCTCCTCATTAGGGCCTATATAGACTGTTGTCTCCTCATTGGGGTCTGACAAGACTGTTGTCTCCTCATTAGGGTCTGACAAGACTGTTGTCTCCTCATTAGGGTCTATATAGACTGTTGTCTCCTCATTAGACCCTATATAGATTGGTGTCTCCTCATTAGGGCCTATATAGACTGTAGTCTCCTCATTAGGGCCTATATAGACTGTTGTCTCCTCATTAGGGCCTATATAGTCAGTCAGGAAAGCTAAGGCCAGCTTCTTCAGGCAGAAGTTTGCATCCTGTAGCTCCAACTCCAAAAAGTTCTGGGACACTGTGAAGTCCATGGAGAACAAGAGCACCTCCTCAGCTGCCCACTGCACTGAGGCTAGGTAACACGACACCGATAAATCCATGATTATCGAAAACTTCAATAAGCACTTCTCAACGGCTGGCCATGCCTTCCGCCTGGCTACTCCAACCTCGGTTGCTCCGCCCCCCGCAGCTCCTCGCCCAAGCCTCTCCAGGTTCTCCTTTACCCAAATCCAGATAGCAGATGTTCTGAAAGAGCTGCAAAACCTGGACCCGTACAAATCAGCTGGGCTTGACAATCTGTTTTCTATTTCTGAAACTATCTGCCGCCATTGTCTGCAACCCCTTTACCAGCCTGTTCAACCTCTTTTCATATCGTTGAGATCCCTAAGGATTGGAAAGCTGCCGCAGTCATCCCCCTCTTCAAAGGGGAGACACCCTGACCCAAACTGCTATAGACCTTATCCATCCTGCCCTGCCTATCTAAGGTCTTCGAAAGCCAAGTCAACAAACAGGTCACTGACCATCTCGAATCCCACCGCAGGTGCAATCTGGTTTCCGGCCGGTCTCTGCACCTCAGCCTTCTAAGGTACTAAACGATATCAGCCATATCGATAAAAGACAGTACTGCAGCAGTCTTTTGGACCTCGCCAAGGCTTTCACTTGTCAATCACCATATTCTTATCGGCAGACTCAATAGCCTTATTTCGGATGACTGCCTTGCCTGGTTCACCATTTACTTTTTACAGAGTTCAGTGTTCAAATCGGAGGGCATGTTGTCCGTCCTCTGGCAGTCTCTATGGGGTGCCACAGGGTTCAACTTCTCGGGCCGAATTTTCTCTGTATATATCAATGATGTTGCTCTTGCTGAAGGGCGAGTTCTGATCCACCTTAAGACGAACCATTCTATATACTTTCGGCCCGTCATTGGACACTGTGCTATTAACCTCCAAACGAGCTTCAATGCCATTAGCACTCCTTCCGTGGCCTCCAACTGCTCTTAAACGCATTTGAGTAAAACCAAATGTTGCAACCGATTGCCTGCACCCGCATGCCCGACTAGGTCACCACCTGGATGGTTCTGCTCCTGAATAAGGACATCTTAACCCAGGTGTTGGCTAGACCATCTCCTTCCAGACTCACATCAAACATCTCCAATGTTCAAATCAAGAGTTGCCTTTTAATCCGCAAAAGGCCTCCTTCACTCACAGCAGGCCAATTAATCCAGAAAACTCATTCTCCTAACATGTCATCTAAAAATGGCTTCCAAACTCTACTCAGCAAACTGGATGCAGTCTATCACAGTGCCATCCGTTTTGTCACCAAAGCACCTTATACCACCCACCACTGCGACTTGTATGCTCTTTCGGCTGGCCCTCGCTACATATTCTCAGACCCACTGGCTCCAGGTCATCTACAAGTCCATGCTAGGTAAAGCTCCGCCTTATCTCAGTTCACTGGACATGATTAGGCAACACCCATCCGTGATTTCAGTCAGGTGTATCTCACTGATCATCAAAACCAACACCTCAGTTGGAATGTTTAGTTTGTTGCTGCCTGTTTTAGGAAATAACTGTAGAATGTGAAGTTGGAGACTTATCTCCACCAACTTCAAACATCTATTTGGAGCAGCTCCATAAATAGTTGGATATCTAGAAATAGTTACCCATTTTTACCTAATCCCCAACTGATTTTATTTATTTACTTTGCTTCTTTTTGCACACCAATATCTCTACCTGACATGACCATCTGATCATTTATCACTCCAGTGTTAATCTGCAAAATTGTAATTAATTCCTGCCTACCTTGTGCCAATGAGGATAAACAAATAGACATCCCTGATTTTGACTTGTTAAACTGTGTAATGTGTTGTCTGTTCAACCACGCTACATTGATAACAGAAAAATCTGACAACATTGAAGCTGTTTAAAATTTGTCATAATAAATACTAAACCTCCACTTCCCTTCATGCAGTAATACACCTTTTATCAAATCATTAAACATCTATTATAAACATTGATCACAGCATATTGTATTGTACACAGCACACATTGTACAGCACACAGTCTCTAACCTTCACCCCTCTATCTATATTTCTATCTATCTATCTATCTATCTATCTATCTATCTATCTATCTATCTATCTATCTATCAATTCAATTCAAGGGGCTTTATTGGCATGGGAAACATGTGTTAACATTGCCAAAGCAAGTGAGGTAGATAATATACAAAAGTGAAATATCCAATAAAAATTAACAGTAAACATTACACATACAGAAGTTTCAAAACAATAAAGACATTACAAATGTCATATTAAACATATGTGTACAGTGTACAGTGTTGTAACAATGTACAAATGGTTAAAGTACACAAGGGAAAATAAATAAGCATAAATATGTAAATGTCTGTCTGTCTGTCTGTCTGTCTGTCTGTCTGTCTGTCTGGTCTGTCTGTCTGTCTGTCTGTCTGTCTGTCTGTCTGTCTGTCTGTCTGTCTGTCTGTCTGTCTGTCTGTCTGTCTGTCCATCTATTCATAACTTCCTTTATCTTTCTTTCTTCCTCCATCCATTTAATATCTTATTTTTTATTTCCTCCACCTATCCATCCTCTATTATTAATATTATAATTTAACCCTTATTTTACCAGGTAAGTTGACTGAGAACATTACACATAACCAAAGTCAATCAAACACAAAGCATATGAATAATTGGTTCAATCTTGCTTCATGATGGAAAATCACCAGTCGGTCCTGTTTCATGAATTAGCTTCATTACTCAATGAGTATCTCCTGCTCTGAAATGGGAAAATCCAGTCTTCTTACTCTGTTCTTCGTCTTCTCGGTTTACAGTACATTGTGCTTCATCCTCCTCAGGAAATTCTGTAGTTTGAGCCTTTGAGAGAGAGAGAGAAAGAGAGAGAGAGAGAGAGAGAGAGAGAGAGAGAGAGAGAAAGAGAGAGAGAGACAGAGAAAGAGAAAGAGAGAGAGAGAGAGCAGAAATAGAGAACAAAAGAGACAGAACTAAATGTTAGGAAGATCCGAGAACAGAGGAAGGTTTCTCCAGGTTTCTAAATCAGTCTATCAATCCATCCACCTTTGTCTGGGGTACTCACCATGTGTACTGTGTAGTGGTCTGTGTGTGTCTGTTAGCTCCCTTCCACTCTTCCTCCTCTTCCTCCTCCTCCTCTTCCTGTTGTCTGTCTAGTATCTGGTCCCAGATCTCAGTGTTAACCCACAGCGACCCCGGCAGGGTGAGGCTGGGCTCGGTGCAGGTGATCCAACGGCACAGGGGGCAGCAGACTGTCAGTAGGCCGCTTTGGAGCCTGGACATCGCCTGCAAGCACAGCCCACAGAATGTGTGCTTACAGTGGAGCATCCGAGGGATCTTCTCCCTGCGAGAGTAGGGCTGGAGGCAGACACAGCACTCCATGTCCTCGCTCATCAGACCCATGGCTGGCTGGCTGGGGTGTGGATGGATGGATGGATGGATAGATGGACGGATGGATGGATGGACAGCTGGAGCGCAGAGGAAGTCTGGACGGAGTGTCAGTGTCTTGGCCGGAAGACGTGGGGTTTAAACGCTGGTCTGAGGTTAGTGTTCCCCTTGTGGTTTGTTAATGTCCTGGTTTGGATTTGATGAGGATGAGCTGATCCTAGATCTGTGCTTAGGAGCGTAGGTCAGGAACCTGCAAAAGACATTAAGATGTTAAATTAAATTAGACTCAGAGACTTCATCACTGGCACTATGTAAACACATCTAATGTGATAACGTATCTTAAATCAACAGGCTGTCAGGTTTTTCTGATTAGACATGAAGAAAAAATATCTTGAAAAATATCACACACATTTATAACATCCATAGTTATCAGATATAGACAAACCTTTTCACTTTTATCATTATCAATGAGAGATAATATTTTACTTACAGTTTCTGGAAGATTTTCAGCACAGCGACCAACTATCCTACGACAAAACTGTGTGTGTGAGAGAAGAGTGTGTGTGCTCCTATTTTAAGCTTTGGGGGTGGAGACTAAATTCAGTTATTTTCCCAGAAAGGGCGGTCTCTCACCTCCTCTACTCTCAGGTGAGGCAGGAAAGTTCCATGGAACGAGTTAAACACTTCTAGGTCACTTCTATAGCATAATAGGACACTTCAGGAGAATTGCCAGGGCAGTTTAATGACATTTTCAGGGCAGGTGTTGTCTACAAATGGCACGTACACTGAGCGTACAAAACATTAAGAACACATGCTCTTTCCTTGACATAGACTGAGTGTACAAATGGTGTTCCTAATGTTTGGTACACTCAGTGTAAGTCCAGTTTATGACAGATCAATATTTGAAGGGGAATTTTCACTAGAGAGGGGGAAGCACTTGTACAACCCTCTCTGTGGACTTGTAGATCCTCTCTGTGGACTTGTAGATCCTCTCTGTGGACTTGTAGAACCCTCTCTGTGTACTTGTAGAACCCTCTCTGTACTTGTAGAACCCTCTCTGTGTCAATGTAGAACCCTCTCTGTGTACTTGTAGAACCCTCTCTGTGTCAATGTAGAACCCTCTCTGTGTACTTGTAGAACCCTCTCTGTGGCTTGTAGATCCCTCTCTGTGGACTTGTAGAACCCTCTCTGTGTACTTGTAGACCCCTCTCTGTGTACTTGTAGAACCCTCTCTGTGTACTTGTAGACCCCTCTCTGTGTACTTGTAGACCCCTCTCTGTGGACTTGTAGAACCCTCTCTGTGGACTTTTATATCCTCTCTGTGGACTTGTAGAAACCTCTCTGTGTACTTGTAGAACCCTCTCTGTGTACTTGTAGAACACTCTCTGTGTACTTGTAGAACCCTCTCTGTGTACTTGCCTGGTTATTGTAGTGTTTATGTACAGAATCAGTTCAATGGAATCCAAACCTCTTCTAGATAAGAGACACAGTTCAATGGAATAAGTTTGTTGAACTTCTCCTATGACCCTTTAATGACTCACTTATCTTACAGTACATAGTTTACCTGTATATTGTGAATGAGGTGTTTTATAGTGTATATGGATCCCAGGGCTCCATGGAAATGTCAGGTGTTAATGAGTCAGTGGGCTGTCCAGTTGTTTTACCATAAACATCTGATGAATGAAACACCAATCAGGAGAGTTTCAGGCTGCTGTGTTGTTTTAGTTTTAAAGTCACATGTTTCTAATCAAATCAAGTCACAAGTTCAGTGGAAACCTTGTAAACAACCCCCCTAACCAGTCAATTAGAAAACAGTCTCCCTGTTGAAACCAGATTGTTTTTCAATTGACAGTTTATGACGGCTCTACTTTTTCGTTCAACTGGAAATTCCAGTTGAAACACGCTTGTCTATTCACCATGTCAGCTAAGTGCCACGACGCACAACAGACACACACAAACAAACACTAAGTATAAAGAGCCACCAAACATTTGTTCTTTAAAATCGCCTGCGAAGCAGGTTAATATATTCCATGAACGAAACATACAATTTCACCTGAAATAATTAAGCAGGAAATGTGGGTGTATCTCACAAATGAATTCCTATCATTAAAGGGCCAGAACAAGAGACTGATGGATCTTTGTCAAAGTCTTCTGCTAGTTTCTAATGGTTATCTTTCTGCTTTCTGAAGTCATGAGTAAGCTGCACACTAAAACAACATGAGCTAAATGACAGTAAATGATGAGTAATTCTGTCAGCCAGGGACGGTAACCAGCTCTACCGTCAGACCTGTTTGTCCCAAATGGAACACTATTCCCTACATAGTGCACTACTTTAAAGGCAAAGGCTCTGGTCATAAGCAGTGGACTACATATGGAATAGGGATCCAAATAAAATAGACATATTAAACACAAAGATTATATATAGGGTCTATATAGACTGTTGTCTCCTCTTTAGGGCCTATATAGACTGTTGTCTCCTCACTAGGGTCTATATAGACTGTTGTCTCCTCACTAGGGTCTATATAGACTGTTGTCTCCTCACTAGGGCCTATATAGACTGTTGTCTCCTCACTAGGGTCTATATAGACTGTTGTCTCCTCTCTAGGGTCTATATAGACTGTTGTCTCCTCATTAGGGTCTATATAGACTGTTGTCTCCTCACTAGGGTCTATATAGACTGTTGTCTCCTCTTTAGGGCCTATATAGACTGTTGTCTCCTCATTAGGGCCTATATAGACTGTTGTCTCCTCATTCGCGCCTATATAGACTGTTGTCTCCTCACTAGGGTCTATATAGACTGTTGTCTCCTCATTAGGGTCTATATAGACTGTTGTCTCCTCATTCGCGCCTATATAGACTGTTGTCTCCTCACTAGGGTCTATATAGACTGTTGTCTCCTCACTAGGGTCTATATAGACTGTTGTCTCCTCATTAGGGTCTATATAAACTGTTGTCTCCTCATTAGGGTCTATATAGACTGTTGTTTCCTCATTAGGGCCTATATAGACTGTTGTCTCCTCATTAGGGTCTAAATAGACTGTTGTCTCCTCATTAGGGTCTATAGAGACTGTTGTCTCCTCATAAGGGTCTATATAGACTGTTGTCTCCTCACTAGGGACTATATAGACTGTTGTCTCCTCACTAGGGCCTATATAGACTGTTGTCTCCTCATTAGGGCCTATATAGACTGTTGTCTCCTCATTAGGGCCTATATAGACTGTTGTCTCCTCATTAGGGCCTATATAGACTGTTGTCTCCTCACTAGGGTCTATATAGACTGTTGTCTCCTCATTAGGGCCTATATAGACTGTTGTCTCCTCATTAGGGTCTATATAGACTGTTGTCTCCTCATTAGGGTCTATATAGACTGTTGTCTCCTCACTAGGGTCTATATAGACTGTTGTCTCCTCATTAGGGCCTATATAGACTGTTGTCTCCTCATTAGGGTCTATATAGACTGTTGTCTCCTCATTAGGGTCTATATAGACTGTTGTCTCCTCACTAGGGTCTATATAGACTGTTGTCTCCTCATTAGGGCCTATATAGACTGTTGTCTCCTCACTAGGGCCTATATAGACTGTTGTCTCCTCATTAGGGCCTATATAGACTGTTGTCTCCTCACTAGGGTCTATATAGACTGTTGTCTCCTCGTTAAGGCCTATATAGACTGTTGTCTCCTCACTAGGGTCTATATAGACTGTTGTCTCCTCATTAGGGTCTATATAGACTATTGTCTCCTAATTAGGGCCTATATAGACTGTTGTCTCCTCATTAGGGCCTATATAGACTGTTGTGTCCTCATTAGGGCCTATATAGACTGTTGTGTCCTCATTAGGGCCTATATAGACTGTTGTGTCCTCATTAGGGTCTATATAGACTGTTGTCTCCTCACTAGGGTCTATATAGACTGTTGTCTCCTCGTTAAGGCCTATATAGACTGTTGTCTCCTCACTAGGGTCTATATAGACTGTTGTCTCCTCAGTAGGGTCTATATAGACTGTTGTCTCCTCATTAGGGCCTATATAGATTGTTGTCTCCTCATTAGGGTCTATATAGACTGTTGTCTCCTCATTAGGGCCTATATAGACTGGTGTCTCCTCATTAGGGCCTATATAGACTGGTGTCTCCTCATTAGGGCCTATATAGATTGTTGTCTCCTCATTAGGGCCTATATAGACTGTTGTCTCCTCATTAAGGTCAGGAATCCGGGTAGCTCTTTCAGCTAGCTGTCACCAGGAGTCCTTGGTATGGTCCCCCCAACAAGCCTCTGGGACTGGATTGAGTGACTTCACCTGTAGTTCACCTGTAGTGCATAAAATCTTGGACATACAGGTTTGGTTAACAAACAGTTTCTCATTTGTTCTGTTTATTAGCTAAAACACATTTTTTTATTAGTTAATTATCCCGTAGGTCACATCCTATTCTAGAACACAATTTACCCATCCCCCCTTTGTTACCTGACTCTGCCCAGGTAACAACCTTGCCTATTCTTAAACAATGACTTAGGTAAGATTTAGTGAATTCTGTAACAATACTCTTGTCAAGTTTCTTATCTACTTTAAAGAACTATCTGTGCTACTTATATATTTTCTTAAATATATATATTCCGATAACCCTCATATCTCTCAAATTCCACTAAGCTTCTAACTGTTTGACTTGATCTACAATCATTGATTTTAGAAAAAACATGTCTATGAGCGGCTTTTCTCTAAAGTCCTTACATTTCCTTAATCAATCTATCTTAATCCTATCAATAATCCTAAATCATCACAGATGTCCAATATTCCTGTTAAATGTAATACTATTTTTAAAAACGTATAATAATCAAACAAAGTCTGATAAATGCTAACCATATCAAAATCCTTCCTACACTAACAAGCCCTCTCCTTCGGGGACCCTCAGTATTCTATCTGACAATAACATGGATTTAATATGTGTTGCAAAGTGTGGAATACCTTATCTACAGTAATTTATCACCCTTAAAAAACTCCAACTTATTTTTCTATGTAATTTCCTGCCCTATTGGCTTAATCTATTTTATCTTCCCCTATTTATTCTCAATGATAAATATGACTTTTTCTCTGTTACAATACCAAATCATTAATAGCCCATTCAAAAACTTCACAGCTAATGTTGTAAAACAGAATCCTGAACCACTTTCTCATTTGTGGTTCAAACAATAATTCTAAACCCCTCAACCAAAACTCCATTATTATGAATTACCTTAAAACTAGTAACTCAATATGACCACATTCATTATACAAATGACTCTCCCCTGAGGCTGATCAGACCTCAGAAGACAGTCACGATAAGATCTATAGGTCATAAAATTAAAAAAATTCACTTGTATAATTAAAACTCATAAACTAAAAACTCATAAAGTTCCATATGTGAGCGTGCCTCTTTAAAATAACTTTGCACTAAAACAAACAGTCCTAACAATGGTTTTATGTGTATATACTTGCAGACCTGTTTTAATTTGGTCGTTTATGGCCTCATTCTCCCCAAGATTATAATCCCAGGAAACATCTAAAATTGAGACACCTAAACATCAATATTCCCAGAAGAACACAACACTCCTAACTAGCATTCACTATGCTAATTCCGATTCAGAAACTCAAAAGTGAACTATAAACTAAACCTAATGATAATTCCCCTTTAACTAAAATCATTAATCATAAGTTTTAAACAACGTCAATGTATATGTTTACTTAAATGAACATGCTACCCTTAGATACAATTTACCCGATAACATTATTGTATTACTTTTTCCCCTCTGCCGCAAATGTCGTACATTTCTCAGTGTAAGAAATCCGTAATTTAATCCCCGATATTTAATAAATATGCATTCGCATTCTCCCATGGCTCCTTTAATTGACTTATTTTAGATAACTTCCATCCGTCCCGGAATGAAGAATCCTACTTAAGCACGCATGTCTACGTATCAGGGGAAAAGTTTGAATAACCAAATTCAACCTAGCTGACTTCCCGAAACATATGCAGTTATGTTTTTCTATAGAGGTTGCTTTTAAACTTTAAATACCTAACATGGTTCCACACAATTGAAAGTGCTCAAATTCACTGGTGTTACATAAACAATCAAACCTGGAATCACAACCATGGAATCCATTACCACGATGTTTTACGATTCATACATCCAGTCTCTCTCTCTCTCCCATATTTTTTATTTTTTTATTTCACCTTTATTTAACCAGGTAGGCTAGTTGAGAACACCTTTATTTAACCAGGTAGGCTAGTTGAGAACACCTTTATTTAACCAGGTAGGCTAGTTGAGAACACCTTTATTTAACCAGGTAGGCTAGTTGAGAACACCTTTATTTAACCAGGTAGGCTAGTTGAGAACACCTTTATTTAACCAGGTAGGCTAGTTGAGAACACCTTTTATTTAACCAGGTAGGCTAGTTGAGAACACCTTTATTTAACCAGGTAGGCTAGTTGAGAACACCTTTATTTAACCAGGTAGGCTAGTTGAGAACACCTTTATTTAACCAGGTAGGCCAGTTGAGAACACCTTTATTTAACCAGGTAGGCTAGTTGAGAACACCTTTATTTAACCAGGTAGGCTAGTTGAGAACACCTTTATTTAACCAGGTAGGCTAGTTGAGAACACCTTTATTTAACCAGGTAGGCCAGTTGAGAACACCTTTATTTAACCAGGTAGGCTAGTTGAGAACACCTTTATTTAACCAGGTAGGCCAGTTGAGAACACCTTTATTTAACCAGGTAGGCTAGTTGAGAACACCTTTATTTAACCAGGTAGGCCAGTTGAGAACACCTTTATTTAAGCAGGTAGGCCAGTTGAGAACACCTTTATTTAACCAGGTAGGCTAGTTGAGAACACCTTTATTTAACCAGGTAGGCTAGTTGAGAACACCTTTATTTAACCAGGTAGGCTAGTTGAGAACACCTTTATTTAACCAGGTAGGCCAGTTGAGAACACCTTTATTTAACCAGGTAGGCTAGTTGAGAACACCTTTATTTAACCAGGTAGGCTAGTTGAGAACACCTTTATTTAACCAGGTAGGCTAGTTGAGAACACCTTTATTTAACCAGGTAGGCTAGTTGAGAACACCTTTATTTAACCAGGTAGGCTAGTTGAGAACACCTTTATTTAACCAGGTAGGCTAGTTGAGAACACCTTTATTTAACCAGGTAGGCTAGTTGAGAACACCTTTATTTAACCAGGTAGGCCAGTTGAGAACACCTTTATTTAACCAGGTAGGCTAGTTGAGAACACCTTTTATTTAACCAGGTAGGCTAGTTGAGAACACCTTTATTTAACCAGGTAGGCTAGTTGAGAACACCTTTATTTAACCAGGTAGGCTAGTTGAGAACACCTTTATTTAACCAGGTAGGCTAGTTGAGAACACCTTTATTTAACCAGGTAGGCTAGTTGAGAACACCTTTATTTAACCAGGTAGGCCAGTTGAGAACACCTTTATTTAACCAGGTAGGCTAGTTGAGAACACCTTTATTTAACCAGGTAGGCTAGTTGAGAACACCTTTATTTAACCAGGTAGGCCAGTTGAGAACACCTTTATTTAACCAGGTAGGCTAGTTGAGAACAAGTTCTCATTTGCAACTGCGACCTGGCCAAGATAAAGCATAGCAGTGTGAACAGACAACACAGAGTTACACATGGAGTAAACAATTAACAATGGAATCCATTACCACGATGTTTTACGATTCATACATCCAGTCTCTCTCTCTCTCCCATAGCCTAGTTCAATCCAAACAAACGCCACAAACCTTATGATGCCTACCTAGGTATCAGCTGATCGTTTTTAGCATCTTTCCTGACTATCCTGGCGACTCTCAAATTACTGTTAAAAATGTATTTTGTAATATTTTTTTTTTTCAACTTCTGAAAAGTAACTCTAAGCTATAATGCATTTTCCCTCTAAATGCCACAACCCCTTTTCTCTGTTTAAATTTGAGGAACGATGTTGTTCAACGTGAAACGTCATCACACATCTGCCTGCCTCTGTTAAATATATATTCCCTATTCAGATTGCGTTCAGTTTTAAATTCTAATCATCAAAGTAAAACCAACCCAACTTCTCAACTTACCAAACTCTAACATTTAAACGTACCATGTTTTGTGCTAAACTTATCATATGTCAGTCGATTCATAAATAGCTATAACGTCCGGATAGCATGAAATTGTATCGTATCTCTCCGTTATTCCCTACATTTAACTTTAGGTGACTTTCTCTTCTATGATACATTTATTTAAATACGACTCCCATCTCAATACATTATTCCCCCAGATCATTTTGGGCAAAATAGCGTATTACCTCAAGTGTCTCGCCATTATTTTTAATGCCTTCTTTTTCAACAACATGTATTCAATATAAAACACATAATAAACGTTCAGTTATATTTAGACAAACACTGGCAAAACATGCAAATGGGTGAATTTCACTCTAATATCAGTTTTAGTTAACCGCATCGCCTGGGAACCTAACCGTGGATTGTCGTTGGTAAAACTGCTGTGCTCACCACTATACCACCTGCGCTATGGAATTGACTGAGACTCTCCGCAATTATACCCATTTTTACAGTTATCTGTATTTGTTACTCCGACAATTAGACAACAGAAAATAGCCCCAATTTAGAAGCCCAAAGTTTTCCCTGTTAGAATTCTTGTTTAATCTCGCTCCCTTTCTATCTGAACCTTCTCTTTCTTTACCCGATTGTCGCCTCTGACTTTCCCCACAGTTAAATTACAACCTTGTTGACGACTTTTGCAGGGAGTGTTACACTCCCGGGCGAAATGTCCAATTTCGTTACAATTAAAACATCTTGTATTTTTCTTTTGACTCACCTCATCCACTTTTCTCGACTTTATTCCCTTCTCTAGCTCCATTATACCTCCCTCGGCTTCAGCGGGATCCACATACTTGGGTGGTCATTTCACAGGTTGCTCCTGCAGCCATTTCCACCCATTCTAAATCCTTGCCGTTACTAGTAGCTATGGTATCTAATCACTTATCTATGCCTTTCTATATAATTTTAAATTCTATGTGCGTGCAGTTCTATACATTTGTAAATTACCTTTACTTAGTTACTTTTAGTCTTTTTCTGTCTGACTATGTGTGTGTTCCTTTAAAAATAATCAGTATGTATTTTCCTTCCTGTGAACCACGTCCATAGAAGACTTTTGATCGGACATCACATTTCACCCATAGGATATTATTTTTGGGACTTTCAACGTTAATGTCTCATATCTCACTACTCTAGACTAATCACTTATCTTTTGATATTAATTTCGTTCAGCATTGTACAGGTTCAATTATTCTGTTGGCCTAGAATTACCCTGCCTTCTCACCAAGCCTAATGTATCTTTATTTAGGTATGTCTTTTGAATGAATGGCTATCCTATTTGTACGGAACAAGCGTCCTAATTCTCCAATGCGTACTATATCCTCCTTAATAACCTTCTGGCTTGCAAGACCAGGATTTATTAATCTCTAGTTTATTTAATGGTAGCGCACCTTACCACAGGTCAATTTCAGACCTGCTTCCTTCCTATCGATTTTGGTTAAAACCCAAGGTAGAAACCCATTTTATTTGTTCGGAATATTCAAGCACCTATTATTGATCAAATTCAACTCCTTCATAACATTTTAATCAATAAATATCCAAAATAATCCCTCCCAAATTCGAGAATAAAGGCTACTTTACCTGCTGCCGACTGGGATAAGCACTGTTCGTTGTATGTAGTCAACCTTCCGTATTTTCTGTGGTAGTACGCAGGCCTGAATTTTAACCTCAATTCGGAGGTCAGGTCTTTTTAGTAAAACGAGTCAAAAACTCGTCCGTGCACAATTTTCAAAGTACTACCTCCAGATAACAGGGAGGGGTATTTAGATCCGGGATCGAAGGACCAATTGTTAGAGGAATTCTAAATTCCTATATGTTTTGTAGCCAAAACAAAATTCGCACTCTCTCTATTTCATTAATGAGTTGTACATTCATTAATTATGCATGAAATAGATCGAGACCAGTCTTAAAAGTCAGGTAACAGCGTTTATTACAAGAGAGTACTGCCACATACACATTTTTCCACAGGTTATAAACTGAAAATGACGTCAGCGTTTTCTAAATGTTCTATCTCTTTCATGACACCGGTAGAGAGGCCCTATAGTTCTCGAGCCTTCGCTCCACGCTTGAAGTCAAGGTCAGTCAGTATAAATCAGCATTCTAGACAGTCTGGAGATAGTCCATCCCTGCCATCTGGAGATAGTACATTCATTTGTACAAGGAACAGACCGTCATTGTTACTAAACTCCTGACTACATTATATACAATTGGGAATGGGAGCAAGAGAGAAAATTCATATATGTACAGTACATTATAGCATTTGGACTAGTCAGTTCTGATTGGAATGTATACATAATTAGTCATTTCAACCATAATTTCCTCCAACAAGTAGTATACTATATACTGTACTAGCCGGGCCCTGTTCTAAAGTAGTATACTATATACTGCACTAGTTGGGCCCTGGTCTAAAGTAGTATACTATATACTGCACTAGCCGGGGCCTGGTCAAAAGTAGTATACTATATACTGCACTAGCCGGGCCCTGGTCAATAGTAGTATACTATATACTGCACTAGCCGGGCCCTGGTCAAAAGTAGCATACTATATACTGCACTAGCCGGGCCCTTGTCAAAAGTACTATTCTATATACTGTACTAGTTTGGCCCTTGTCAAAAGTAGTATACTATATACTGTACTAGCTGGGCCCTTGTCAAAAGTACTATTCTATATACTGTACTAGTTTGGCCCTGGTCTAAAGTAGTAGTAGTTGGGCCCTGGTCTAAAGTAGTATACTATATACTGCACTAGCTGGTCAAAAAGTAGTATGCTATATACTGCAATAGCCGGGCCCTGGTCTAAAGTAGTATGCTATATACTGCAATAGCCGGGCCCTGGTCTAAAGTAGTATACTATATACTGTACTAGTTTGGCCCTTGTCAAAAGTAGTATACTATAATGAATAGGTGCCATTTCAGACACAAACTGTCTGTCAATTTGAAGAGCTTTTTCATGGTTTCAAGACAACCTAGTGACCAATAGAAAGTGGTGGCAGTGTAGGCTAGTGTTTAGAGCATTTGACTAGTAACTGAAAGGTTGCAAGCTTGTATCTCCAAGCTGACAAGGTAGAAATCTGTCATTCTGCTCCTGAACAAGGCAGTTAACCCACTGTTCCTAGACCATCATTGAAAATCAGAATTTGTTCTTAACTGACTTGCCTAGTTTAATAAAACAATAACTCACAGCAGGAAATTAATCACAGAATCATTCCCCTAACATGCTGCATAAATTCTCCTAACCTGCTCCGAAAAAGTCAATTTTGGTCGTATCTTTATCAAAGTGATGTGTTTTTATGGAATCTCATATGCAAGAATGCATACAGGGTTCTCTGAGACATGATTACGACAGAGAGTGATTTCAGTCATGTACTGCACACATCAAAACCAAGGACAGTGGAATGTTTAGGGTTTGTTTGGTGTTTTAGGAAATAGTAGTGTAGAATGTGAAGTGTATTAACACCCCCAACTCTATTTGGGGTCCACAAATAGTTGGATATCAGACAGTTACTTTCCTAATGTAATGATAATAATAAGCAATTTCACAACTCTAAGACAGGGTTATTTTAAAGTGGATGTATCAATAAATATAATTCCAGTATAAAAACCTGCTCTTCAAACAGAACAGATGAATTAAGCATGTCCAATGAGGATAAACAAATCCAACATCCCTGATTTGGGAAACTGGAAATGATGCAGACAATTACATTGATAACAGAAACAATCTGCAACATTGAAGCTGTTCTAAAATGATGTCATAATAAATACTAAACCTCCACTTCCCTTCATGCAGTAATACACCTTTTATCAAATCATTAAACATCTATTATAAACATTGTTCACAGTATATTGTATTGTACACAGCACACATTGTACAGCACACAGTCTCTAACCTTCACCCCTCTATCTATATTTCTATCTATCTATCTATCTATCTATCTATCTCTATCTATCTATCTATCTATCTATCTATCTATCTATCTATCTATCTATCTATCTATCTATCTATCTATCTATCTATCTATCTATCTATCTATCAATTCAATTCAAGGGGCTTTATTGGCATGGGAAACATGTGTTAACATTGCCAAAGCAAGTGAGGTAGATAATATACAAAAGTGAAATAACCAATAAAAATTAACAGTAAACATTACACACACAGAAGTTTCAAAACAATAAAGACATTACAAATGTCATATTAAACATATGTGTACAGTGTACAGTGTTGTAACAATGTACAAATGGTTAAAGTACACAAGGGAAAATAAATAAGCATAAATATGTAAATATCTATCTATCTGTCTGTCTGTCTGTCTGTCTGTCTGTCTGTCTGTCTGTCCATCTATTCATAACTTCCTTTATCTTTCTTTCTTCCTCCATCCATTTAATATCTTATTTTTTATTTCCTCCACCTATCCATCTTCTATTATTAATATTATAATTTAACCCTTAGTTTACCAGGTAAGTTGACTGAGAACATTACACATACCCAAAGTCAATCAAACACAAAGCATATGAATAATTGGTTCAATCTTGCTTCATGATGTAAAATCACCAGTCGGTCCTGTTTTATGAATTAGATACTCAATGAGTATCTCCTGCTCTGAAATGAGAAATCCAGGCTTCTTTGACTGCTCTTCGTCTTCTCGGTTTACAGTACATTGTGCTTCATCCTCCTCAGGAAATTCTGTAGTTTGAGCCTCAAGCCACAATGCCTTGATGGAGAACTAGAGGACAGGAGAGAAGGGGGAAATAAACAGAAGAGAGAGAGAGAGAGAGAGAGAGAGAGCAGAAATAGAGAGCAAAAGAGACATAACCAAATGTTAGGAAGATCAGAGAACAGAGGAAGGTTTCTCCAGGTTTCTAAATCAGTCTATCAATCCATCCACCTTTGTCTGGGGTACTCACCATGTGTACTGTGTAGTGGTCTGAGTCTGTCTGTTAGCTCCCTTCCACTCTTCCTCCTCTTCCTCCTCCTCCTCTTCCTGTTGTCTGTCTAGTATCTGGTCCCAGATCTCAGTGTTAACCCACAGCGACCCCGGCAGGGTGAGGCTGGGCTCGGTGCAGGTGATCCAACGGCACAGGGGGCAGCAGACTGTCAGTAGGCCGCTTTGGAGCCTGGACATCGCCTGCAAGCACAGCCCACAGAATGTGTGCTTACAGTGGAGCATCCGAGGGATCTTCTCCCTGCGAGAGTAGGGCTGGAGGCAGACACAGCACTCCATGTCCTCGCTCATCAGACCCATGGCTGGCTGGCTGGGGTGTGGATGGACGGATGAATGGATGGATGGATGGATAGATGGACGGATGGATGGATGGACAGCTGGAGCGCAGAGGAATTCTGGACGGAGTGTCAGTGTCTTGGCAGGAAGACGTGGGGTTTAAACGCTGGTCTGAGGTTAGTGTTCCCCTTGTGGTTTGTTAATGTCCTGGTTTGGATTTGATGAGGATGAGCTGATCCTAGATCTGTGCTTAGGAGCGTAGGTCAGGAACCTGCCAAAGACATTAAGATGTTAAATTAAATTAGACTCAGAGACTTCATCACTGGCACTATGTAAACACATCTAATGTGATGACGTATCTTAAATCAACAGGCTGTCAGGTTTTTCTGATTAGACATGAAGAAATAAATATCTTGAAAAATATCACACACATTTATAACATCCATAGTTATCAGATATAGACAAACCTTTTCACTTTTATCATTATCAATGAGAGATAATATTTTACTTACAGTTTCTGGAAGATTTTCAGCACAGCGACCAACTATCCTACGACAAAACTGTGTGTGTGAGAGAAGAGTGTGTGTGCTCCTATTTTAAGCTTTGGGGGAGGAGAATAAATTGTGTTATTTTCCCAGAAAGGGCGATCTCTCACCTCCTCTACTCTCAGGTGAGGCAGGAAAGTTCCATGGAACGAGTTAAACACTTCTAGGTCACTTCTATTGCATAATAGGACACTTCAGGAGAATTTCCAGGGCTGTGTATTGACATTTTCAGGGCAGGTATTCATTTCTACAAATGGCACGTACACTGAGTGTACAAAACATTAAGAACACATGCTCTTTCCTTGACATAGACTGAGTGTACAAATGGTTTTCCTAATGTTTGGTCCAGTTTATGATGGAACAATATTTGAAGGGGAATTTTCACTAGAGAGGGGAAAGCACTTGTACAACCCTCTCTGTGGACTTGTAGATCCTCTCTGTGGACTTGTAGAACCCTCTCTGTGGACTTGTAGAATCCTCTCTGTGGATTTGTAGATCCTCTCTGTGGACTTGAAGATCCTCTCTGTGTACTTGTAGATCCTCTCTGTGGACTTGTAGAACCCTCTCTGTGTACGTGCCTGGGTCTTGTAGTGTTAATGTACAGAATCAGTTCAATGGAAGCGTTATCTCTTCTAGATAAGAGACAGTGGCACAGTTCAAGTACTTTACACTACTGTTGTTGACAAATTACAACATGACCTGGCATTGCAGATTACTGTTGATAAGTGCCCTCTTCCCTTACCACTTTGAACCATTTCACGTCACGGGCCATAGACCAGTGACCCGCCGTTTAGCATAATCCAATCCACCCATTGGTGCACGAGCCTTCCTTACAGTAAATTCTGAGTTTAGCAGCTGATTATGCCAGGAAGAGGCGAAGGGAAAGGATTTACTCAACCCAAAACCTTATTTTTGTACGGAGGTCTATGAGAGAGTGTCGAATAATTTGAGGCTTATTTGATCGAATAGCTGTTTCATAATGTTTAGGCTGTTACAAATGTGTTGACGAAAGTGCATGCACGTGGCATTCCGGCAACTTTGAGTAAAACGATTGTAGTTGTGCCTCTTGTTCACACACTATCTGCCCTCTCATTGGCCAGAATGGTCCGACTGGTTCCTTATTAGAGTGGTTCTTGTCAATATAATAGGTATTATTTGCCTATGCGGCGTCACCAGAAAACATCGGTTTTCAGGGATACAACAAAGACTTGTAACTACATCTCATTGTTCTGTCTATGTTTTCAACCTAACGTCCGTTACCTCTGAAAAACGGAAGTAGGACCTCCGCTCACACTCTAACCCTAGCCAAGTCATTAACCATTTTCCTAACCGTAACCTAATTATCCTATCTGAGGGCAATTATACTTTTTTTTTTTTTTTTTTTAAGATTCAAGTTGGATATTCGATGGATATTCGCCCATTCAAACCTCAATAGTTTTCAAAACACTTGAGCCACAGACTCCAAATAAGTGTCATGATGTTGGAATATTTGCGCACAGCATTGCACAGGTCTTATTTTCATGATTTGGACATGAATTTGCTTTCAAAGCTAATAAACATGTGGAAATGTGAGCAGAATTTTGTATTCCTAGTTGAATTAGTTAGGGAGCGTAAACAAAGCACAAACTTTTTTACATTTGAATTTCAATAGTTTCTTGGTCATGTGACCTACTTGACTCTAACAAGGTTCCGAATGTCCACTGACTACCCTTCTATTTTGTTCATATTCATCTCACATGTTTTTTTTTACAAGAATTGTTCAAACATTCTAATGTCAATAGCTCTTTGGTCATGTGACCTGACTTCAATCAAGGTTCAGAATGTTCTCTCAGTGGGCATTGCACACATTGCACACCCTTGAGTTTGTCCATTTACATCTCACTCGATTTTACATACATTTTTAAAACTTTCAAATAATATCAAATATCAATGCAGTATGACGAATTAGCCATCCATTGTGTTATATAATAAATTGTCTGAAAAAAGATTATAAACATGTTAAATAAAGTTACTAACACAGACAGTCTTTGGGTCACATCCGTGTTCTTCATCAGTGACACACATGAAGCAGTTGTTGGCTTTGCTGAACTCTGAACTCTGAAATCATAGGCAGGAACTGAACATCCCACACAACTACATCAAAATAAAGAATTTACATTTACTTTGAATTAAATGTCATTACATACCAGACATCCTCAGCCATTTCTTTTCGCTGTTGCTCCATGTGTTTTTGAAGGTTCCATATCAATTTGGGAGGGGATGTTGGGGACGTTTTGTGCATCTTCCTTGGCCATTTACACCAAAAAATAAAATATGGGTTTTGACCTAATTGTCCTGTAACAGGTAACCGTTCATTATTGAAAATATAACTGTCAAAACTGCGTTACAAAGACCCCACAGCTGAAGGTGTCCTGCTGCATGGTGGGAGTTATGTCCCCTCCTTTCCACTTTATTTCTTTATTTCCCCTTTATTTAACCAGGTAGGCAAGTTGAGAACAAGTTCTCATTTACAACTGCGACCTGTCCAAGATAAAGCAAAGCAGTTCGACACATACAACAACACAGAGTTACACATGGAGTAAAACAAACATACAGTCAATAATACAGTAGAAAAATAAGTCTATATACAATGTGAGCAAGTGAGGTGAGATAAGGGAGGTAAAGGCAAAAAAAGGCCATGGTGGCGAAATAAATACAATATAGCAAGTAGAGATAGAAATAATGAGGTTCAAAGGAGCAAAATAAATAAATACAGTAGGGAAAGAGGTAGTTGTTTGGGCTAAATTTATGTCCACCCAGTCGTCTTTTCTATGGCAGGATTCTTCTCATTTTGAAGTATTCTCTTTTTTTTATGTAAACATAAAGGAATTCTGATTAGTTTATAGGCAAATAAATACACAGGCCAAAACTGTATACTGATTTTCTTATCACTATAATCTAGTGGAAGTAATTTCCTGTATGCCCCGTTTTACACACAGCCTAAATTATAGGCACTGAACTATTTACAGGAGAATAATAAGAGTAGCAAATAGGATCCCTATCACAGAGTGAATACATGTAGAGCGCTTGTCCAG
>NC_088410.1:101051891-101249391 GCF_034236695.1 Oncorhynchus nerka | reverse complement strand
ATGTCCCCAATCATTGCCCTGGGGAATTGGGATATGTTTTTTAGGCCTGACGACAGGGTTCCTCCTACTGGCCTTTTAACTCCACTTCCACTTCACACACTGTTCCTTGTCCATATGGTCTATACACACCATCTGATATAACTACTGTGTGTCCAAACTTTTGACTGGTACTGTATATATCACATTTACATGAGTCTTCAGACCCATTAAACTCTGTACCTGTTTTAAAGTCACCACTTGCTCATTAAATAGTACCCCCAGTGAAGAGGCGACTCCGGGATGCAGGCCTTCTAGGCAGAGTTGCAAGGAAAAAAGCCATATCTCAGACTGTACACTTCAACTATGACAGACAAAATTAGAGAAAAAAAATCCAGAAAATCACATTGTAGGATTTTTAATGAATTTATTTGCAAATTATGGTGGAAAATAAGTATTTGGTCAATAACAAAAATGTATCTCAATACTCTGTTATATACCCTTTGTTGGCAATGACAGAGGTCAATCGTTTTCTGTAAGTCTTCACAAGGTTTTCACACACTGTTGCTGGTATTTTGGCCCATTCCTCCATGCAGATCTCCTCTAGAGCAGTGATGTTTTGGGGCTGTTGCTGGGCAACACGGACTTTCAACTCCCTCCAAAGATTTTCTATGGGGTTGAGATCTGGAGACTGGCTAGGCCAATCCAGGACCTTGAAATGTTTCTTACGAAGCAACTCCTTCGTTGCCCGGGCGGTGTGTTTGGGATCATTGTCATGCTGAAAGACCCAGCCACGTTTCATCTTCAATGCCCTTGCTGATGGAAGGAGGTTTTCACTCAAAATCTCACGATACATGGCCCCATTCATTCTTTCCTTTACATGGATCAGTTGTCCTGGTCCCTTTGCAGAAAAACAGCCCCAAAGCATGAGGTTTCCACCCCCATGCTTCACAGTAGGTATGGTGTTCTTTAGATGCAACTCAGCATTCTTTGTCCTTCAAACACGACGAGTTGAGTTTTTACCAAAAAGTTATATTTTGGTTTCATCTGACCATATGAAATTCTCCCAATCTTCTTCTGGATCATCTAAATGCTCTCTAGCAAACTTCAGACGGGCCTGGACATGTACTGGCTTAAGCAGGGGGACACGTCTGGCACTGCAGGATTTGAGTCCCTGGTGGCGTAGTGTGTTACTGATGGTAGGCTTTGTTACTTTGGTCCCAGCTCTCTGCAGGTCATTCACTAGGTCCCCCCGTGTGGTTCTGGGATTTTGTGATCATTTTGACCCCACGGGGTGAGATCTTGCGTGGAGCCCCAGATCGAGGGAGATTATCAGTGGTCTTGTATGTCTTCCATTTCCTAATAATTGCTCCCACAGTTGATTTCCTCAAACCAAGCTGCTTACCTATTGCAGATTCAGTCTTCCCAGCCTGGTGCAGGTCTACAATTTTGTTTCTCGTGTCCTTTGACAGCTCTTTGGTCTTGGCCATAGTGGAGTTTGGAGTGTGACTGTTTGAGGTTGTGGACAGGTGTCTTTTATACTGATAACAAGTTCAAACAGGTGCCATTAATACAGGTAACGAGTGGAGGACAGAGGAGCCTCTTAAAGAAGAAGTTACAGGTCTGTGAGAGCCAGAAATCTTGCTTGTTTGTAGGTGACCAAATACTTATTTTCCACCATAATTTGCAAATAAATTCATTAAAAATCCTACAATGTGATTTTCTGGATTTTTTTCCCTCATTTTGTCTGTCATAATTGAAGTGTACCTATGATGAAAATTACAGGCCTCTCTCATCTTTTTAAGTGGGAGAACTTGCACAATTGGTGGCTGACTAAATACTTTTTTGCCCCACTGTGTATATATATATAGAAATAGTTACAATCAAACGACCCGACCCGGACGACAAGTTAGAATGTTGGATACAGACCCGCTCAGGGGTTCAGGTGTATAAACATCCAATACTCAGTGTATATTTCTAATGAACATTCTGAAACATGTAAGATATGTCCCATTGATAGATCTCTCTCTTTGCTCCCCACCACCCCTCTCTCTCTCTCTCCTTCCTCACCACCCCTCCCTCTCGCTCTCTCTCTCCTTCCTCCCCACCCCCTCCCTCTCTCTCTCTCCTTCTTCCCCATCACCTCTCCACCCCTCCCTCTCTCTCTCTCTTTCCTCTCCACCCCTCCCTCTCTCTCTCTCCTTCCTCACCACCCCTCCCTCTCTCTCTCTCTCTCTCTCTCTCCTTCCTCCCACCCCCTCCCTCTCTCTCTCTCTTTCCTCTCCACCTCCCTCTCTCTCTCTCCTCCATCACTCTCCTTCCTGCCCCTCCCTGCTCCCTCCTACCTCCAGGTATGTCGTCCCAGGTCCAAGTGTTTTGTCCTCCCTCCATCTCTCTCCTTCCTGCCCCTCCCTGCTCCCTCCCTGCTACCCTACCCCTTTCTCTCTCGCTCTCTCTCCTCCATCACTCTCCTTCCTGCCCCTCCCTGCTCCCTCCCTGCTACCCTACCCCTTTCTCTCTCGCTCTCTCTCCTCCATCACTCTCCTTCCTGCCCCTCCCTGCTCCCTCCTACCTCCAGGTATGTCGTCCCAGGTCCAAGTGTTTTGTCCTCCCTCCATCTCTCTCCTTCTGCTACGTCAAGAAGATGAAGGTTTGGGAGGTGTCTTCTGACGCCCCCTATGGTTCCGTGGTCAGCCAGCAGGGGGTAGGGGGTTACTCCTTCGCCCCCTCTGCCACCCCAGGCTCCCGAGGCCAGGTGGTGGTCCAGGCGGCCGACAGCACAGGCAGCCTACCCAGAGGCTCCAGCCGCCGCCTCAATGACCACTACTCACACACACATACCTCACGCACACACGCCAAGACGACCGCAACAGGCACGGGGACGCGACGACAGGGCCAGAAGAGGAAGAATAAGGAAGTTGAAGGAAGTGGTAGTGTTCAGATTCTGGAGGAGCTCTCTGCCCCTCCACCAGTCTTCTCCACGAGGACAGGGGGTGTCGGAGGAGGGGGTACGGGCCAGTCCGTCCCCAACTCGGCCTCCACTACCAAGAGCTCCAGCTCCAACGGAGAAGGGGACTACCAGCTGGTGCAGCATGAAACCCTGTGTTCAGTCTCCTGTAGTTATGAGGTGCTTGAGTTCCTGGGGAGGGGGACCTTCGGTCAGGTGGCCAAGTGTTGGAAGAGAGGAACCAATGATATCGTGGCCATCAAGATCCTCAAGAACCACCCTTCTTACGCACGACAGGGTCAGGTCGAGGTCAGTTCTATTTTTATTTATTTCAGCATGATTGATTGATTGATTGATTGATTGATTGGTGATGTTTATCAGCCTGGAATCCAAACTGATATGCACTGTTTTACCTTTGTGGTTTTGTGAAGTGAGACACACTCTGGGGGAAACATATCAGCTTGGACACCAGCCTAGATGTTTATTGCTTTTCAAGAGGACCTTCAACCTCTCCTGTCAATGACTATTTAAAAAAAGAAAAAAATATTTCACCTTTATTTAACCAGGTAGGCCAGTTGAGAACAAGTTCTCATTTATAACTGTGACCTGGCCGAGATGAAGCAAAGCAGTGAGACACAAACAACAACACAGAGTTACACATAAACAAATGTACAGTCAATAACACAATAGAAAAAAGAAAGTCTTTATACAGTGTGTGCAAATGGTGTGAGGAGATAGGGCAATAAATAGGCTGTAGTAGCGAAGTAATTACAATTTAGCAGATTAACACTGGAGTGATAGATGTGCAGATGATGATGTGCAAGTAGAGATACTGATGTGCAAAAGGGCAGAAAAGTAAATAAAAACAAAATGGGGGATGAGGTAGGTAGATTGGATGGGCTATTTACAGATGGGCTATGTACAGCTGCAGCGATCGGTTAGCTGCTCAGACTAGCTCAATTATATACATAGGACTAACAAATGTCGAGTGTTTTGAGCTGTGTCAATGTTTTCTCACAAACACACCCTCTTGATTCATGTTCATTATCCTTCAAGAGAAACGCCTGGTAACCCATTGATCATCTACGGGGGGGTAGTTTCCAAATAACGTGCGACTGAAATTCTTACTATAGACCTTTGTCAGGCATGGAGTTCACACTTCCTGCTTGTTCCCAGGAGCTAGACTAGTTCTAGAATAGACAACTGGAACACAAGTGTAGCAGATTATGTTGAGTTCTAGGATAGACAACTGGAACACAAGTATAGCAGATTATGTTGAGTTCTAGAATAGACAACTGGAACACAAGTGTAGCAGATTATGTTGAGTTCTAGGATAGACAACTGGAACACAAGTATAGCAGATTAAGTTGAGTTCTAGAATAGACAACTGGAAAAAAAGTGTAGCAGATTAAGTTGAGTTCTAGAATAGACAACTGGAACACAAGTGTAGCAGATTAAGTTGAGTTCTAGAATAGACAACTGGAACACAAGTGTAGCTGATTATGTTGAGTTCTAGAATAGACAACTGGAACACAAGTGTAGCAGATTAAATTGAGTTCTAGAATAGACAACTGGAACACAAGTGTAGCAGATTAAGTTGAGTTCTAGAATAGACAACTGGAACACAAGTATAGCAGATTAAGTTTGATCTGTGTCAATGTGCTCTCGCTAAGCCAATCCACCCTCCTGTCTGTTCCCAGGTGGGCATCCTGAACCGTCTGAGCGAGGAGAACGCCGACAAGTTTAACTTTGTGCGTTCCTACGAGTGTTTCCAACACAAAGGCCACACCTGCCTGGTGTTTGAGATGCTGGAACAGAACCTGTATGACTTCCTGAAGCACAGCAAGTTCAGCCCCCTGCCACTACAACACATCAGACCCATACTGCAACAGGTGACAATACAGTACAACATTATTGATCCATTATACATACTATAGAAATGTGTGGAAGGAATATGGTCATGATATTATGATCGAACCTTATTTGACAGTCTGTTTACCTGGTAGCCTACTCATTCTTAAAGTTGAGTGATATTACACTGGAGCTGCAGGTCGTCCAGTGGTTAGAGTGTAGAGGCGGCAGGCAGCCTAGTGGTTAGAGGGGAGAGGCGGCAGGTAGCCTAGTGGTTAGAGGGGAGAGGCGGCAGGTAGCCTAGTGGTTAGAGTGTAGAGGCGGCAGGCAGCCTAGTGGTTAGAGGGGAGAGGCGGCAGGTAGCCTAGTGGTTAGAGGGGAGAGGCGGCAGGTAGCCTAGTGGTTAGAGGGGAGAGGCGGCAGGTAGCCTATTGGTTAGAGGGGAGAGGCGGCAGGTAGCCTAGTGGTTAGAGGGGAGAGGCGGCAGGTAGCCTATTGGTTAGAGGGGAGAGGCGGCAGGTAGCCTAGTGGTTAGAGGGGAGAGGCGGCAGGTAGCCTAGTGGTTAGAGGGGAGAGGTGGCAGGTAGCCTAGTGGTTAGAGGGGAGAGGTGGCAGGTAGCCTAGTGGTTAGAGGGGAGAGGCGGCAGGTAGCCTATTGGTTAGAGGGGAGAGGTGGCAGGTAGCATAGTGGTTAGAAGGGAGAGGCGGCAGGTAGCCTAGTGGTTAAAAAGGAGTGGCAGCAGGTAGCCTAGTGGTTAGAGTGTAGAGGTGGCAGGTAGCCTAGTGGTTACAAGGTAAAAATATGTCGTCCTGCCCCTGAAAAAGGCAGTTAACCCACTGTTCCCTGGTAGGCCGTCATTGTAAATAAGAATTTGTTCTTAACTGACTTGCAAAGTTTAGTAAAGGTTAAATAAAGTTTAATAAAGGTACAAATTGAGTCTTGTGAATATGAGGAGTGTAACATAAATATTTTCTGTGTTTAATAGACTCCTTCAGAGCACGAGGCTGAGATGGGCATCAGGTCTAAGGAGGCCAGGAAATACATCTTCAACTGTCTGGATGACATGGTGCAGGTAGGTAGGCTACATGGTGCAGGTAGGTAGGCTACATGGTGCAGGTAGGTAGGCTACATGGTGCAGGTAGGTAGGCTACATGGTGCTGCTAGGTAGGCTACATGGTGCTGCTAGGTAGGCTACATGGTGCAGCTAGGTAGGCTACATGGTGCTGCTAGGAAGGCTACATGGTGCTGCTAGGTAGGCTACATTTTCCAGCTAGGTAGGCTACAAGGTGCTGCTAGGTAGGCTACATGGTGCAGGTAGGTAGGCTACATGGTGCTGCTAGGTAGGCTACATGGTGCTGCTAGGTAGGCTACATGGTGCTGGTAGGTAGGCTACATGGTGCTGCTAGGTAGGCTACATGGTGCAGCTAGGTAGGCTACATGGTGCAGCTAGGTAGGCTACATGGTGCTGCTAGGTAGGCTACATGGTGCAGCTAGGTAGGCTACATGGTGCAGCTAGGTAGGCTACATGGTGCTGCTAGGTAGGCTACATGGTGCTGCTAGGTAGGCTACATTTTCCAGCTAGGTAGGCTACATGGTGCAGCTAGGTAGGCTACATGGTGCAGCTAGGTAGGCTACATGGTGCTGGTAGGTAGGCTACATGGTGCTGCTAGGTAGGCTACATGGTGCTGGTAGGTAGGCTACATGGTGCTGCTAGGTAGGCTACATGGTGCAGCTAGGTAGGCTACATGGTGCAGCTAGGTAGGCTACATGGTGCTGCTAGGTAGGCTACATGGTGCAGCTAGGTAGGCTACATGGTGCAGCTAGGTAGGCTACATTTTCCAGCTAGGTAGGCTACATTTTCCAGCTAGGTAGGCTACATGGTGCAGCTAGGTAGGCTACATGGTGCTGCTAAGTAGGCTACATGGTGCTGCTAGGTAGGCTACATGGTGCTGCTAGGTAGGCTACATGGTGCTGCTAGGTAGGCTACATGGTGCTGCTAGGTAGGCTACATGGTGCTGCTAGGTAGGCTACATGGTGCTGCTAGGTAGGCTACATGGTGCAGGTAGGTAGGCTACATGGTGCTGCTAGGTAGGCTACATGGTGCTGCTAGGTAGGCTACATGGTGCTGGTAGGTAGGCTACATGGTGCAGCTAGGTAGGCTACATGGTGCAGCTAGGTAGGCTACATGGTGCTGCTAGGTAGGCTACATGGTGCAGCTAGGTAGGCTACATGGTGAAGCTAGGTAGGCTACATGGTGCTGCTAGGTAGGCTACATGTTGCTGCTAGGTAGGCTACATTTTCCAGCTAGGTAGGCTACATGGTGCAGCTAGGTAGGCTACATGGTGCAGCTAGGTAGGCTACATGGTGCTGCTAGGTAGGCTACATGGTGCTGCTAAGTAGGCTACATGGTGCTGCTAGGTAGGCTACATGGTGCTGCTAGGTAGGCTACATGGTGCTGCTAGGTAGGCTACATGGTGCTGCTAGGAAGGCTACATGGTGCTGCTAGGTAGGCTACATGGTGCTGCTAGGTAGGCTACATGGTGCAGCTAGGTAGGCTACATGGTGCTGCTAGGTAGGCTACATGGTGCTGCTAGGTAGGCTACATGGTGCTGCTAGGTAGGCTACATGGTGCTGCTAGGTAGGCTACATGGTGCAGCTAGGTAGGCAACATGGTGCAGCTAGGTAGGCTACATGGTGCTGCTAGGTAGGCTACATGGTGCTGCTAGGTAGGCTACATGGTGCTGCTAGGTAGGCTACATGGTGCTGCTAGGTAGGCTACATGGTGCTGCTAGGTAGGCTACATGGTGCAGCTAGGTAGGCTACATGGTGCAGCTAGGTAGGCTACATGGTGCTGCTAGGTAGGCTACATGGTGATGCTAGGTAGGCTACATGGAGCTGCTAGGTAGGCTACATGGTGCTGCTAGGTAGGCTACATGTTCCAGCTAGGTAGGCTACATGGTGCTGCTAGGTAGGCTACATGGTGATGCTAGGTAGGCTACATGGAGCTGCTAGGTAGGCTACATGGTGCTGCTAGGTAGGCTACATGGTGCTGCTAGGTAGGCTACATGGTGATGCTAGGTAGGCAGGTGGCTAGGTGGCAGCCCGGCCCAACGTGGCAGACCCGGCCCGAGGTGGCAGCCCGGCCCGAGGTGGCAGACCCGGCCCGAGGTGGCAGACCCGGCCCGAGTTGGCAGCCAGAACGGACCTCAGCTCAGTGTCTTTAGCAGTAGCTTCACCCTTCATTCAACCTCACCACTTCCATCCTGTTGCATCACTTGTTCCTTCCACCTCCTGATGCAGGTCAACCTCTCGTCTCACCTGGAGGGGACGGACATGCCGGCGGAGAACGCTGATAGGAGGGAAATCGACCTGCTGAAGAGGATGCTCCGATTGGACGCTGACAAGAGGATCACGCCCACTAAGACGCTAGGTCACCCCTTCGTCACCATGAGTCACCTGCTGGATTTCCCTCACAGCTCCCAGTACGTACACATGTCACTGTGTGTGGAAGGAGGTACTTGTGGGCGTCTCAGGGTGGGGTGTTATTACATTTGACTTTGAGATGTGATTGGTTGATTGGTTAAATGATTTGATTGGTTGATTGGTTAAATGATTTGATTGGTTGATTGGTTAAATGGTTTGATTGGTTAAATGATTTGATTGGTTGATTGGTTCAATGATTTGATTGGTTGATTGGTTAAATGTTTTGATTGTCTCGCACCTTTGCAGTGTGAAGTCTTGCTTTCAGGACATGGAGCTCTGTAAACGTAGGAGCTCATCGTTCGACAACAACAACAACAAAACTCTCTTCTCCACCAACACTCTTCCTAGTGCTGCCACCGGCAACCTCACAGTCACCTTCAGCAATCAGCTCAGCCAGGTACACACACACACTTATACCTTCAGCACCCAGCTCAGCCAGGTACACACACACACTTATACCTTCAGCAACCAGCTCAGCCAGACACACACACACACACACACACACACTGTTACCTTCAGCAACCAGCTCAGCCAGACACACACACACACTGTTACCTTCAGCAACCAGCTCAGCCAGACACACACACACACACACACACACACTGTTACCTTCAGCAACCAGCTCAGCCAGACACACACACACACTGTTACCTTCAGCAACCAGCTCAGCCAGACACACACACACACACACACACACACACACACACACACACACACACACACACACACTGTTACCTTCAGCAACCAGCTCAGCCAGATACACACACACACAAGTTAAGACCACTGTATACGTTCACGACGTCATACAGTGGAAGTTTAATTGAGTATGAAAATGTCTTTGGCAGTTCCAGTTCCAGACGCTGTTCCAACCAATGAGATCAGAGAACTACAAACTTGTTATATAGGTTGCTGAAAATGACTCCATATTTTTTGATGAGTCATGTTCAGGATTCCTGCTCATGTACGTAATGGGAGTAGGAGTTTCCCATTTTGCTCACCACTAAACTGTCAATAGACAACATGACATAATAAAATGATACAAAACAATACGTTGGAATCACTGAATACATTTAAATGTTGGTGGAATTCCCCTTTAAACAGAACGGAATTGTATTCATCACTATGAACCTCTATTCTAACTGCTGGACTGTACAACCAGGTGCCGTCAGCAGGGGGAGCTGTTTCTATCCTGAACTACCAGCCAGCCCTCTACCAGCAGGCCACCATCAACATCCCTGGTCTGGCCCAGCAGAGCGTTCCCCTGCAGGCACGACCCAACGGCCTGGCCTGCCAGACCGAGCCCTTCCACCAAACACCATACAGGGTAAAAACACTTTAGGAACTGTTTCCTAGACACAGATTTTTTTAATTTAAATTTTTTATCTTTATTTGACTAGGCAAGTCAGTTAAGAACAAATTCTTATTTTCAATGACGGCCTAGGAACAGTGGGTTAACTGCCTGTTCAGGGGCAGAACGACAGATTTGTACCTTGCCAGCTCGGGGATTTGAACTTGCAATCTTTCTAACCACTAGGCTGACCCTGCCGCCACAGATTAGTGACTGTACAGAAACGCATGTTCAATGGAGATTGTCCCTTTTTAGACCAGCGCTGTTAACCAGAGTCAGGTTTATTAGGGAATTTCAACAGACCAAACCAGAAAATGTTAGAAATTGGTTCAATGTAACAACACGGTAATTACCAATGAATGATTTTTTTGAGGGGAGGGAGTAGCATTATTGTCGAGGTTGAAACAGGAGTGAAAATTCATTCATGCCCTGTTCTGGGGTTCTTATAACCCCAGAACTTTCCTGTCCTGATAAAAAAAGCCCCGCCCCTTTCTCACCCATCAATGCCCCACAATGCCCCATTATGACAAAGTGAAAACCTGTTTTTTAGAAAATTGTGCAAATCACACCCTGAGTCAATAGTTTGTAGAAGCTCCTTAGGCAGCGATTAAAACGTTGAGTCATCTTGGGCTTGTCTGTATCAGCTTGTGCACATCTGGATTTGGGGATCTTCTCCCACACTTCCTTGGAGATTTTCTCAAGCTTTGGCAGGGCCACTCAAGGACTTTCACATCTTTGTTCTGAAGTCATTCCAGCGTTGCTTTGGCTGTATGCTTGGGGTCATTGTCCCTGTCGAAACGTAAATATTCTCCCCCAGTCTAAGTTCGTTTGCACTCTGAAGCAGGTTTTCATCAAGGAGTTGTCTGTATTTAGTGAGCTGTGTTTTCGCCAGACAAGCCAAAGAGTTACATTTGTATCTCATCAGACCACAGAATCTTTTGCCTTATATAATTTTGCACGCCCAATTTTTCAGTTTTTGATTTGTTAAAAAAGTTTGATATATCCAATAAATGTCGTTCCACTTCATGATTGTGTCCCACTTGTTGTTGATTCTTCACAAAAAAATACAGTTTATATATCTTTATGTTTGAAGCCTGAAATGTGGCAAAAGGTCGTAAAGTTCAAGGGGGCCGAATACTTTCGCAAGGCACTGTATATATAGTGTATCCCCCTCCCCCACCCCAGTTTATAACTATTCCTGTACTGCCCGTTCCTGTGGACTGCAATCCCATTCTGTCCAGTCCCTAGCTTGATTCTAGAACTTCAGGCCCATTCTGTCCAGTCCCTAGCTTGATTCTAGAACTTCAGGCCCATTCTGTCCAGTCCCTAGCTTGATTCTAGAACTTCAGGCCCATTCTGTCCAGTCCCTAGCTTGATTCTAGAACTTCAGGCCCATTTTGTCCGGTCCTTAGCTTGATTCTAGAACTTCAGTCCCATTCCTGCCAGAATCCCGCAAGACCCACAGGAGTCCTGTTCCCGTGTCAGCCTCTATTGTGTTGTTGGTTACTGATTGGCTGTTCCTCTGTCCGCAGGGCTCCAGTCGTCCAATAAGAGCTCTAGTTTCCCAGTGAGGATGGATAGTTCAGTCCCCACAGTGAACCAGAACCAATCAACACAGCCACTGCAGCTGCAGCCTGCCATGCTTACACAGGTATGTGTGTGTGTGTGTGTTCTCTTTCCTGCCTGGTCTGGCTTCCAGCTGGGTCTCAAACTCTAGCCTCAGTGGCTCAGAACAGAATACCTTTTGAGAGTTAAGGGCTTTCCAGACAGGAAGCAGCCCACCCCTGAGGAGCGGAACAGAGTAAGCCATAATAGAGCAGATTCATATTTTGTCTGAGCGGATTTTTTCGGCGGCGTACATGAGCCCCGCCGATCGCTCCTCTTGAATAGAATTCCACCCGCTGCCGCCGCTTCAAGCCTGGGAGGCCCTTTAGGCTCATCATGCTGCAGGTTCTCCTCTCCTAGACCTCTGTCAGACCTCAGGCAGTTTCTCCTCTCCTAGACCTCTGTCAGACTTCTCTGACAGTTTCTCCTCTCCCAGACCTCTGTCAGACCTCTGACAGTTTCTCCTCTCCCAGACCTCAGCCAGTGTCTCCTCTCCCAGACCTCAGCCAGTGTCTCCTCTCCCAGACCTCTCCCAGACCACAGCCAGTTTCTCCTCTCCTAGACCTCTGTCAGACTTCTCTGACAGTTTCTCCTCTCCCAGACCTCAGCCAGTGTCTCCTCTCCCAGACCTCTCCCAGACCTCAGCCAATTTCTCCTCTCCCAGACTTCTCCCAGACCTCAGCCAGTTTCTCCTCTCCTAGACCTCTGTCAGACTTCTCTGACAGTTTCTCCTCTCCCAGACCTCTGTCAGACCTCTGACAGTTTCTCCCAGACCTCAGCCAGTTTCTCCTCTTCTAGACCCCTGTCAGATCTCTCAGACAGTTTCTCCTCTCCCAGACCTCTGATAGTTTCTCCTCTCCCAGACCCCTGTCAGATCTCTCAGCCTGTTTCTCCTCTCCCAGACCTCTGTCAGATCTCTCAGCCATGGATCAGCCTGTTTCTTATCATCTTTACATTTACAACCCATATCTATCAATCTAACCTCAATCAGTCCACAGTCACAACCCACAACCCTGGTCAATCTATAGACTAACTCTAGTGTCCTCAATCAGTCCACACTCAGGTCTAAAGTAATTAAAATGTGCCACTGAGAGAAGATATCTAGCCATGAAGTGAGTCGAGACCTTCTGAATTAACCTTCGTCCTTCTCCAGCCTTTCCTGCCCCATCCCCTCCTTCCTACACCCACGGTAGCGGGGGTAACCCCCCAGTACTCATTTCCCCTGGGGCTGGGCTGTGGGGCTGGGCTGTGGGGCTGCTGGAGCACACTGCCTCTGTGCTGGTAAAACACTTAAATACATACTCTATCATTCATTTTCTCTCTCTGTAGGTCTGCTGTACTAAGGGCATGGAGACGTGATGATGTGGCTGACTGACTGCTCTTAACTACCTCCTTTCCCCACTCAAATCAAATCAAATTACATGTTTATTTGTCAAATGTGCGAATACAATAGGTGAGGTAGACCTTACAGTGAAATGCTTACTTACAAGCCCTTAATCAACAACGCAGTTTTAAGAAAATACCTACATTTTTTTTTAACTAAGAGATAAGAATAAACAAATAATTGAAGAGCAGGAGTAAATAACAATAGCGAGTCTAAATATATATTATACTATATTACTATAAATATTTATATTCATGAAATCACAAGTGCAATATAGGAAAACACAGTTTAGCCTTTTGTTAATCCACCTGTCGTCTCAGATTTTGAAATTATGCTTTACAGCGAAAGCAATCCAAGCGTTTGTGTAAGTTTATCGATCGCACGATAAAACATTAAGTACACTTAGCATCAGATAGCTCGGTCACGAAAATCAGAAAAGCAATCAAATTAATCGTTTACCTTTGATGATCTTCGGATGTTTTCACTCACGAGACTCCCAGTTACACAACAAATGTTCCTTTTGTTCCATAAAGATTATTTTTAGATCCAAAATACCTCAGTTTGTTTGTAGCGTTATGTTCAGAAATCCACAGAAAAGAGCGGTCACCACAACGCAGATATTCCAAATAATATCCATAATGTCCACAGAAACATGTCAAACGTTTTTTATAATCAATCCTCAGGTTGTTTTTAAAATATTAAAATATTTAAAATATATAATCGATAATATATCAACCGCAAATGTCTTTCACTTGACGGGATGTCTCGTTCTGGCTCATTTTTCAAAATAAAAGCCTGAAACTATGTCTGAACACTTGCCACCTTGAGGAAGCGATGGGAAAAGGAATCTGGTTCATATCCCTTTAAATCCAGGAAAGGGAGGCTTTGGAACATGGAGTTTTCAAAATAGAAGCCGCTTCCTGTTTTGATTTTCCTCAGGGTTTTGCCTGGAATATCAGTTCTGTTATACTCACAGACAATATTTTGACAGTTTTGGAAATTTGTTTTCTATCCAATACTAATAATAATATAATAATATGCATATATTAGCAACTGACTGAGGAGCTGGCCGTTTACAATGGGCACCTTTTCATCCAAGCTACTCAATACCGCCCCTGCAGAAAAGTACAAAGATCTTTTATAGCCAAGATACACCCCTCTCCACCTACATGACGAACCACAGATTTTAGGAACAGGGACTTTATAATGAGAAAGGAGTATCCCTTTGGCAGATAACATTCGCTATAAACGTTCAGTTTGGTCCCTAAGACGAGGTTCTAATCTTGTTCATCATAGCACAGAACCGCATCCAATGGCATTTTTTTTTCACCTTTATTTAACCAGGTAGGCTAGTTGAGAACACCTTTATTTAACCAGGTAGGCTAGTTGAGAACAAGTTCTCATTTGCAACTGCGACCTGGCCAAGATAAAGCATAGCAGTGTGAACAGACAACACAGAGTTACACATGGAGTAAACAATTAACAAGTCAATAACACAGTAGAAAAAAAGGGGAGTCTATATACATTGTGTGCAAAAGGCATGAGGAGGTAGGGGAATTTTTACAATTTTGCAGATTAACACTGGAGTGATAAATGATCAGATGGTCATGTACAGGTAGAGATATTGGTATGCAAAAGAGCAGAAAAGTAAATAAATAAAAACAGTATGGGGATGAGGTAGGTACAAATGGGTGGGCTATTTACCGATAGACTATGTACAGCTGCAGCGATCGGTTAGCTGCTCAGATAGCAGATGTTTGAAGTTGGTGAGGGAGATAAAAGTCTCCAACTTCAGCGATTTTTGCAATTCGTTCCAGTCACAGGCAGCAGAGAACTGGAACGAAAGGCGGCCAAATGAGGTGTTGGCTTTAGGGATGATCAGTGAGATACACTTGTTGGAGCGCGTGCTACGGATGGGTGTTGCCATCGTGACCAGTGAACTGAGATAAGGCGGAGCTTTACCTAGCATGGACTTGTAGATGACCTGGAGCCAGTGGGTCTGGCGACGAATATGTAGCGAGGGCCAGCCGACTAGAGCATACAAGTCGCAGTGGTGGGTGGTATAAGGTGCTTTAGTGACAAAACGGATGGCACTGTGATAAACTGCATCCAGTTTGCTGAGTAGAGTGTTGGAAGCAATTTTGTAGATGACATCGCCGAAGTCGAGGATCGGTAGGATAGTCAGTTTTACTAGGGTAAGTTTGGCGGCGTGAGTGAAGGAGGCTTTGTTGCAGAATAGAAAGCCGACTCTAGATTTGATTTTCTATTGGAGATGTTTGATATGAGTCTGGAAGGAGAGTTTACAGTCTAGCCAGACACCTAGGTACTTATAGATGTCCACATTTTCAAGGTCGGAACCATCCAGGGTGGTGATGCTGGTCAGGCGTGCGGGTGCAGGCAGCGAACGGTTGAAAAGCATGCATTTGGTTTTACTAGCGTTTAAGAGCAGTTGGAGGCCACGGAAGGAGTGTTGTATGGCATTGAAGCTCGTTTGGAGGTTAGATCGCACAGTGTCCAAGGACGGGCCGGAAGTATATAGAATGGTGTCGTCTGCGTAGAGGTGGATCAGGGAATCGCCCGCAGCAAGAGCAACATCATTGATATATACAGAGAAAAGAGTCGGCCCGAGGATTGAACCCTGTGGCATCCCCATAGAGACTGCCAGAGGACCGGACAGCAATGCCCTCCGATTTGACACACTGAACTCTGTCTGCAAAGTAATTGGTGAACCAGGCAAGGCAGTCATCCGAAAAACCGAGGCTACTGAGTCTGCCGATAAGAATATGGTGATTGACAGAGTCAAAAGCCTTGGCAAGGTCGATGAAGACGGCTGCACAGTACTGTCTTTTATCGATGGCGGTTATGATATCATAGCATAACTCAATTGTCAACTCTAGATACTCCTATCTTGGGGAAAAGACCTTCATGACCACTCTCCTGGACAAGCTCACTGAGGGGAGTGAGCCTCTAGGTCATACACTATCCCAGGATAAGTGCAACATCAGAGAGGACATACAATGGTTCCAGACACTACCACACACATCCCCCAATGCTAAAGGAGGGAGTGACTTGACCACAGACATTGTGGAGACATCCCTTCACATGGTTTAACAGATACATATGAAGACAATGTTAATCCCAACTAATTCAGACAGACGATTTTTTGTCTCATGCGGATGCTGGAACCTGCGCAGGAAGTTCGACAAAGGATTGAGAAGCAAAAAAAGAACGCTCTGCGTTCCAGCATCCGCAGCCTGTCTTTGCTTCATGCAACTGAAGTGACTGAAGTGAGTAAAAACTGAAAAGTAGGCATCTTAAAAAAAAACAACATACAAACTTTGTGTCTGAACTGACGCTGTGGTTAGAAAGTTTATTTTGATTGGCGATTTTTGTTTGTTTGTGCATTTATCAAAATTCCATCAGGTAGCCTGATTTATGATGTATAAACTAAATTATTAGGGGAATTGTTCTTCGTGCGTGTGTGTGTGTGTGTGTGTGTGTGTGTGTGTGTGTGTGTGTGTGTGTGTGTGTGTGTGTGTGTGTGTGTGTGTGTGGGGATCTCAGTACAGCGGAATGCTGCAGCAGAACCTGGGGGTTAATTCGAGGAGCGGAGCACGGAAGAGGGTGGCTGGTCTCAAACGATCCCGCAGGTGAAGATGCCGGATGTGGAGGTCCTGGGTTGGCGTGGTTACACGTGGTCTGCGGTTGTGAGGCCGGTTGGACGTACTGCCAAATTCTTTAAATGATGTTGGAGGCGGCTTATGGTAGAGAAATTAACATCAAATTCTCTGGCAACAGCTGGACATTCTTGCAGTCAGCATGCCAATTGCAACGCTCTCTTAAAACTTGAGACATCTGTGGCATTGTGTGACAAAACTGCACATTTTAGAGTGGCCATTTATTGTCCCCAGCACAAGGTGCACCTGTGTAATGATCATGCTGTTTAATCAGCTTATTGATATGCCACACCTGTCAGGTGGATGGATTATCTTGGTTAAAGGAGAAATGCTCACTAACGGGGATGTAAACAAATTTGTGCACAAAATTTGAGAGAAATACGTTTTTTTGTGTTGAACATTTCTGTGATGTTTTCTTTCAGCTCATGAAACATGGGACCAACACTTTTACATGTTGTGTTTACATATTTTGTTCAGCGTAGAAGCTGGTTAGGCCCATCAACTAGTAACGTGTAATAACTAGTAATAGCTGGAAAAGTTATGTTTTCAGTGGCTCCACAATTTTTTTTTTGCTTCCTGACTGAATGTCTTCACTCTTGAAATCAGGAATAGTAAAGTTGTGGAACTAGATATTTTTATTTTTGATTTAACTCTTATTTTAACCAGGTAAGTTGACTGAGAACACATTCTCATTTACAGCAACAACCTGGGGAATAGTTACAGGGGAGAGGAGGGGGGTTGATGAACGAGCCAACTGTGAACTGGAGATGATGAAGTGGCCATGTTGGTATGAAGGCCAGATTGGGGAATACTACATTTGTTTCTTTGCCGTGTCCGTGCGTGTGCTTGTGTTCGTCCAGGGGCGTGTCCCGACTCACCAACGCCGTGCTGACTCCGCCCATCTGCAGCGCGGCGGTTCTCTCTCAGCCAATCATCATCTCGGACACGCCCAGCCCGGCGGTCAGCGTCATCACCGTCCACTCAGACGAGGAGGACGAGAGGAAGTTCCACCCCGCCAGGTGTGTCTGGTCTCCCATCCAATCACAGACCACTGTAGCAGCTGGGCCTCCGCTTTATGTGCATCGATATATAGACGGTCTGTAGATGTAGACAAATCGGTTGATATGTTGACATCTTGACTGTTACTTGACTTCAACCCTTTTACTCTGTGAGGAGCACAGGTCATCCACAAATGTACAAGGCTTTTTAACCCTGTAGAGTCAAAGTATATTCATACCAAGGATAATTCAGCAATTTGCTTTGGAATTTTAGGATCCCTTAAGGTATATAGAAATGTATTTTATGAAACATTTTAATTTGGCCTTACTGCTATTAGCCAATAGAAACACATTGAATAACAGATAGTCCTTACTGCTATTAGCCAATAGACACATTGAATAACAGATAGTCCTTACTGCTATTAGCCAATAGAAACACATTGAATAACAGATAGTCCTTACTGTTATTAGCCCATAGAAACACATTGAATAACAGACAGTCCTTACTGCTATTAGCCAATAGAAACACATTGAATAACAGATGGTCCTTACTGCTATTAGAAACACATTGAATAACAGATAGTCCTTACTGCTATTAGCCCATAGAAACACATTGAATAACAGAGTCCTTACTGCTATTAGCCCATAGAAACACATTGAATAACAGATAGTCCTTACTGCTATTAGCCAATAGAAACACATTGAATAACAGATAGTCCTTACTGCTATTAGCCAATAGAAACACATTGAATAACAGATAGTCCTTACTGCTATTAGCCAATAGAAACACATTGAATAACAGATAGTCCTTACTGCTATTAGCCCATAGAAACACATTGAATAACAGATAGTCCTTACTGCTATTAGCCAATAGAAACACATTGAATAACAGACAGTCCTTACTGCTATTAGCCAATAGAAACACATTGAATAACAGATAGTCCTTACTTGAATAACTATTAGCCCATAGAAACACATTGAATAACAGATAGTCCTTACTGCTATTAGCCAAACACATTGAATAACAGATAGTCCTTACTGCTATTAGCCAGATAGTCATAGAAACACATTGATTAACAGACAGTCCTTACTGCTATTAGCCCATAGAAACACATTGAATAACAGATAGTCCTTACTGCTATTAGCCCATAGAAACACATTGATTAGCCCATAGAAACAGAATAACAGTCCTTACTGCTATTAGCCCATAGAAACACATTGAATAACAGACAGTCCTTACTGCTATTAGCCCATAGAAACACATTGAATAACAGATAGTCCTTACTGCTATTAGAAACCCAGACTAAAAAGCCCACACATTGATTAACAGACAGTCCTTACTGCTATTAGCCCATAGAAACACATTGAATAACAGATAGTCCTTACTGCTATTAGCCAATAGAAACACATTGAATAACAGATTCACGACATGGAACAAAATATCTAAATAAAATTGGTTCTGAAGTGTCTGTTCTATATCTAGAAAAATATGAACAGAGACTCAGCCCATAGAAACATATTGAATAACAGTGTTTCTGTATTTAAATCTCATTGATTAAAGACGTCCTTACTGAAACCCTGTAGAAACTGCTGATGTGAATATGGACTCGGAAATGATGATCCTATCCACCACCAGTACATCTACCATCTGTCTTGTTTTCTTGTTAGTATCTAATGTGTCTGTCGACTGTCTGTCTGTCGACTGTCTGTCTGTCGACTGTTTGTCTGTCGACTGTTTGTCTGTCGACTATCTGTCTGTCGACTGTTTGTCTGTCGACTGTCTGTCTGTCGACTGTTTGTGTCTGTCGACTGTTTGCCGACTGTTTGTGTCTGTCGACTGTTTGTGTCTGTCGACTGTTTGCCGACTGTTTGTGTCTGTCGACTGTTTGTGTCTGTCGACTATCTGTCTGTTGACTGTTTGTCTGTCGACTGTCTGTCTGTCGACTGTTTGTGTCTGTCGACTGTTTGCCGACTGTTTGTGTCTGTCGACTGTTTGTGTCTACCGACTGTTTGTCTGTCGACTATCTGTCTGTCGACTATCTGTCTGTCGACTGTTTGTCTGTCGACTGTTTGTGTCTGTCGACTATCTGTCTGTCGACTGTTTGTGTCTGTCGACTGTTTGTGTCTGCCGACTGTTTGTGTCTGTCGACTGTTTGTGTCTGTCGACTGTTTGTGTCTGTCGACTGTTTGTGTCTGCCGACTGTTTGTCTGTCGACTGTTTGTCTGTCGACTGTTTGTGTCTGTCGACTGTTTGTGTCTGCCGACTGTTTGTGTCTGTCGACTGTCTGTCGACTGTTTGTCGACTGTTTGTGTCTGTCGACTGTTTGTGTCTGTCGACTGTTTGTCTGTCGACTGTTTGTCTGTCGACTGTTTGGCTGTCGACTGTTTGTGTCTGTCGACTGTTTGGCTGTCGACTGTTTGTGTCTGTCGACTGTTTGTCGACTGTTTGTGTCTGTCGACTGTTTGTGTCTGTCGACTGTTTGTCTGTCGACTGTTTGTCTGTCGACTGTTTGTGTCTGTCGACTGTTTGTCTGTCGACTGTTTGTCTGTCGACTGTTTGTCTGTCGACTATCTGTCTGTCGACTATCTGTCTGTCGACTGTTTGTGTCTGTCGACTGTCTGTCGACTGTTTGTGTCTGTCGACTGTTTGTGTCTGTTGACTGTTTGTCTGTCGACTGTTTGTGTCTGTCGACTGTTTGTGTCTGTCGACTGTTTGTGTCTGTCGACTGTTTGTCGACTGTTTGTCTGTCGACTATCTGTCTGTCGACTGTTTGTGTCCGTCGACTGTTTGTGTCCGTCGACTGTTTGTGTCTGTCGACTGTTTGTGTCCGTCGACTGTTTGTGTCTATCGACTGTTTGTCTGTCGACTGTTTGTGTCTGTCGACTGTTTGTGTCTGCCGACTGTTTGTGTCTGCCGACTGTTTGTCGACTTTTTGTGTCTGTCGACTGTTTGTGTCTGTCGACTGTTTGTGTCTGTCGACTGTTTGTCTGTCGACTGTTTGTGTCCGTCGACTGTTTGTGTCTGTCGACTATCTGTGTCTGTCGACTGTTTGTGTCTGTCGACTGTTTGTGTCTGTCGACTGTTTGCCGACTGTTTGTGTCTACCGACTGTTTGTCTGTCGACTATCTGTCTGTCGACTATCTGTCTGTCGACTATCTGTCTGTCGACTGTTTGTGTCTGTCGACTGTTTGTGTCTGCCGACTGTTTGTGTCTGTCGACTGTCTGTCGACTGTTTGTGTCTGTCGACTGTTTGTCGACTGTTTGTGTCTGTCGACTGTTTGTCTGTCGACTGTTTGTGTCCGTCGACTGTTTGTGTCCGTCGACTGTTTGTGTCTGTCGACTATCTGTCTGTCGACTGTTTGTCTGTCGACTGTTTGTGTCTGTCGACTATCTGTCTGTCGACTGTTTGTGTCTGTCGACTGTTTGTCTGCCGACTGTTTGTGTCTGTCGACTGTTTGTGTCTGTCGACTGTTTGTCTGTCGACTGTTTGTGTCTGTCGACTATCTGTCTGTCGACTGTTTGTCTGTCAACTGTTTGTGTCTGTCGACTGTTTGTGTCTGTCGACTGTTTGTCGACTGTTTGTGTCTGTCGACTGTCTGTCGACTGTTTGTGTCTGTCGACTGTCTGTCGACTGTTTGTGTCTGTCGACTGTCTGTCGACTGTTTGTCGACTGTTTGTGTCTGTCGACTGTCTGTGTCTGTCGACTGTTTGTGTCTGTCGACTGTTTGTCGACTGTTTGTGTCTGTCGACTGTTTGTCGACTGTTTGTGTCTGTCGACTGTTTGTCGACTGTTTGTGTCTACCGACTGTTTGTGTCTGTCGACTGTCTGTGTCTGTCGACTGTCTGTGTCTGTCGACTGTTTGTCGACTGTTTGTGTCTACCGACTGTTTGTGTCTGTCGACTGTTTGTCGACTGTTTGTGTCTACCGACTGTTTGTGTCTGCCGACTGTTTGTGTTTGCCGACTATCTGTCTGCCGACTGTCTGTCTAATGTATGTATGTGTGTGATTGTGAACCAGCTGTGGTCTGGCTCAGAGGACTAACGTGATCAGCTGTTTGACGGATCACGACTCCGACTCCTCTACGGCCAGCCCCCTCACCCCCTGCCCCGCACACACCTCCCTGGAGGAGGGACGTCTAGAGGCAAGTCACTGGCCGTGGTCGCACCGTCTGTAAAGACCCGGCCGACTGAGACAGGTGACAGGGCTCACTCACTCACTCACACACACACACGTACACAAATGTATACACATACACAAATACAGAATGGTTTAAAACCAGTTTGAGGGTGAAAATAATTGTATTATTATTTGAGTATTGGAAATGTTATTTTTTTGCATATACCAGTTGCCCTTGAGACACCCTCTGAGAGTGGGGTCACGGCCAAGGTCAGCCGTTATCAACGGCAACCCTGGAGCTATTATGGTTAAGTGCCTTGCTCAAGGGCACATTGACAGATTTTCGCTTTGTCGGCTCGAGGTTTTGAACTAGCGACCTTTCGTTTACTGACCCTCCTTCTTCCCGGTTGGTTTCCAGTGCAACCCCAGACTTCCTACATCAATCCCAAGCTGGCCAGTCGGCATCCCTGTAGCTCTGGAGACGGCAGCAACCGCCATAGGCTAGTCCCCAGCCAATCACATCCTCTTAACCTCAGCCAGGTGAGTCCGCCAGCTAATAGCATCCTCCTTTTACTAGTGAATATTTCACATTACAGGGGCATATAGGGCCCAATAAAATCTGCGTGGCAGACGGAGAAGGGGGAGGGGTTTGTCTCTACATCAACAATGATTGGTTGCTGAGTCGAGCGCAGTGTCGACCTATTGTTCAGCCGTCTCGGAATACCTGTTGGTCAAATGCCGACCCTTCTACCTCCATCACTCCAGTATCCCTGTCTCCTTCCCCCTATACATATCTACCTCCATCACTCCAGTATCCCTGTCTCCTTACCCCTATACATATCTACCTCCATCACTCCAGTATCCCTGTCTCCTTCCCCCTATACATATCTATCTCCATCACTCCAGTATCCCTGTCTCCTTCCCCCTATACATATCTACCTCCATCACTCCAGTATCCCTGTCTCCATCCCCCTATACATATCTACATCCATCACTCCAGTATCCCTGTCTCCTTACCCCTATACATATCTACCTCCATCACTCCAGTATCCCTGTCTCCTTACCCCTATACATATCTACCTCCATCACTCCAGTATCCCTGTCTCCTTCCCCCTATACATATCTACATCCATCACTCCAGTATCCCTGTCTCCTTACCCCTATACATATCTACCTCCATCACTCCAGTATCCCTGTCCCCTTACATTACATTACATTTACATTTAAGTCATTTAGCAGACGCTCTTATCCAGAGCGACTTACAAATTGGTGCATTCACCTTATGACATCCAGTGGAACAGCCACTTTACAATAGTGCATCTAAATCTTTTAAGGGGGTGGGGGGGTGAGAAGGATTACTTTATCCTATCCTAGGTATTCCTTAAAGAGGTGGGGTTTCAGGTGTCTCCGGAAGGTGGTGATTGACTCCGCTGTCCTTGCGTCGTGAGGGAGTTTGTTCCACCATTGGGGGGCCAGAGCAGCGAACAGTTTTGACTGGGCTGAGCGGGAACTGTACTTCCTCAGTGGTAGGGAGGCGAGCAGGCCAGAGGTGGATGAACGCAGTGCCCTTGTTTGGGTGTAGGGCCTGATCAGAGCCTGGAGGTACTGAGGTGCCGTTCCCCTCACAGCTCCGTAGGCAAGCACCATGGTCTTGTAGCGGATGCGAGCTTCAACTGGAAGCCAGTGGAGAGAGCGGAGGAGCGGGGTGACGTGAGAGAACTTGGGAAGGTTGAACACCAGACGGGCTGCGGCGTTCTGGATGAGTTGTAGGGGTTTAATGGCACAGGCAGGGAGCCCAGCCAACAGCGAGTTGCAGTAATCCAGACGGGAGATGACAAGTGCCTGGATTAGGACCCACGCCGCTTCCTGTGTGAGGCAGGGTCGTACTCTGCGGATGTTGTAGAGCATGAACCTACAGGAACGGGACACCGCCTTGATGTTAGTTGAGAACGACAGGGTGTTGTCCAGGATCACGCCGAGGTTCTTAGCGCTCTGGGAGGAGGACACAATGGAGTTGTCAACCGTGATGGCGAGATCATGGAACGGGCAGTCCTTCCCCGGGAGGAAGAGCAGCTCCGTCTTGCCGAGGTTCAGCTTGAGGTGGTGATCCGTCATCCACACTGATATGTCTGCCAGACATGCAGAGATGCGATTCGCCACCTGGTCATCAGAAGGGGGAAAGGAGAAGATTAATTGTGTGTCGTCTGCATAGCAATGATAGGAAAGACCATGTGAGGTTATGACAGAGCCAAGTGACTTGGTGTATAGCGAGAATAGGAGAGGGCCTAGAACAGAGCCCTGGGGGACACCAGTGGTGAGAGCACGTGGTGAGGAGACAGATTCTCGCCACGCCACCTGGTAGGAGCGACCTGTCAGGTAGGACGCAATCCAAGCGTGGGCCGCGCCGGAGATGCCCAACTCGGAGAGGGTGGAGAGGAGGATCTGATGGTTCACAGTATCGAAGGCAGCCGATAGGTCTAGAAGGATGAGAGCAGAGGAGAGAGAGTTAGCTTTAGCAGTGCGGGAGCGCCTCCGTGATACAGAGAAGAGCAGTCTCAGTTGAATGACTAGTCTTGAAACCTGACTGATTTGGATCAAGAAGGTCATTCTGAGAGAGATAGCGGGAGAGCTGGCCAAGGACGGCACGTTCAAGAGTTTTGGAGAGAAAAGAAAGAAGGGATACTGGTCTGTAGTTGTTGACATCGGAGGGATCGAGTGTAGGTTTTTTTCAGAAGGGGTGCAACTCTCGCTCTCTTGAAGACGGAAGGGACGTAGCCAGCGGTCAGGGATGAGTTGATGAGCGAGGTGTGGTAAGGGAGAAGGTCTCCGGAAATGGTCTGGAGAAGAGAGGAGGGGATAGGGTCAAGCGGGCAGGTTGTTGGGCGGCCGGCCGTCACAAGACGCGAGATTTCATCTGGAGAGAGAGGGGAGAAAGAGGTCAGAGCACAGGGTAGGGCAGTGTGAGCAGAACCAGCGGTGTCATTTGACTTAGCAAACGAGGATCGGATGTCGTCGACCTTCTTTTCAAAATGGTTGACGAAGTCATCTGCAGAGAGGGAGGAGGGGGGATTCAGGAGGGAGGAGAAGGTGGCAAAGAGCTTCCTAGGGTTAGAGGCAGATGCTTGGAATTTAGAGTGGTAGAAAGTGGCTTTAGCAGCAGAGACAGAAGAGGAAAATGTAGAGAGGAGGGAGTGAAAGGATGCCAGGTCCGCAGGGAGGCGAGTTTTCCTCCATTTCCGCTCGGCTGCCCGGAGCCCTGTTCTGTGAGCTCGCAATGAGTCGTCGAGCCACGGAGCGGGAGGGAGGACCGAGCCGGCCTGGAGGATAGGGGACATAGAGAGTCAAAGGATGCAGAAAGGGAGGAGAGGAGGGTTGAGGAGGCAGAATCAGGAGATAGGTTGGAGAAGGTTTGAGCAGAGGGAAGAGATGATAGGATGGAAGAGGAGAGAGTAGCGGGGGAGAGAGAGCGAAGGTTGGGACGGCGCGATACCATCCGAGTAGGGGCAGTGTGGGAAGTGTTGGATGAGAGCGAGAGGGAAAAGGATACAAGGTAGTGGTCGGAGACTTGGAGGGGAGTTGCAGTGAGGTTAGTGGAAGAACAGCATCTAGTAAAGATGAGGTCGAGCGTATTGCCTGCCTTGTGAGTAGGGGGAAGGTGAGAGGGTGAGGTCAAAAGAGGAGAGGAGTGGAAAGAAGGAGGCAGAGAGGAATGAGTCAAAGGTAGACGTGGGGAGGTTAAAGTCGCCCAGAACTGTGAGAGGTGAGCCGTCCTCAGGAAAGGAGCTTATCAAGGCATCAAGCTCATTGATGAACTCTCCGAGGGAACCTGGAGGGCGATAAATGATAAGGATGTTAAGCTTGAAAGGGCTGGTAACTGTGACAGCATGGAATTCAAAGGAGGCGATAGACAGATGGGTAAAGGGGAGAAAGAGAGAATGACCACTTGGGAGAGATGAGGATCCCGGTGCCACCACCCCGCTGACCAGAAGCTCTCGGGTGTGCGAGAACACGTGGGCGGACGAAGAGAGCAGTAGGAGTAGCAGTGTTATCTGTGGTGATCCATGTTTCCGTCAGTGCCAAGAAGTCGAGGGACTGGAGGGAGGCATAGGCTGAGATGAACTCTGCCTTGTTGGCCGCAGATCGGCAGTTCCAGAGGCTACCGGAGACCTGGAACTCCACGTGGGTCGTGCGCGCTGGGACCACCAGATTAGGGTGGCCGCGGCCACGCGGTGTGGAGCGCTTGTATGGTCTGTGCAGAGAGGAGAGAACAGGGATAGACAGACACATAGTTGACAGGCTACAGAAGAGGCTACGCTAATGCAAAGGAGATTGGAATGACAAGTGGACTACACGTCTCGAATGTTCAGAAAGTTAAGCTTACGTAGCAAGAATCTTATTGACTAAAATTATTAAAATGATACAGTACTGCTGAAGTAGGCTAGCTGGCAGTGGCTGCGTTGTTGACTTTGTAGGCTAGCTGGCAGTGGCTGCGTTGTTGAGTGTAATAGTTTTTACAGTGCTGCTATTCGGGGGCTAGCTGGCTAGCTAGCAGTGTTGATTACGTTACGCTGCGTTAAAAGAACGACAATAGCTGGCTAGCTAACCTAGAAAATCGCTCTAGACTACACAATTATCTTTGATACAAAGACGGCTATGTAGCTAGCTATGTAGCTAGCTACGATCAAACAAATCAAACCGTTGTACTGTAATGAAATGAAATGAAAATGTGATACTACCTGTGGAGCGAAGCGGACCGGGTTGTTGAGTGCGGAAGTTCTATTCGGTAGACGTTGGCTAGCTGTTGGCTAGCTAGCAGTGTCTCCTACGTTAAGGACGACAAATAGCTGGCTAGCTAACCTCGGTAAATTAAGATAATCACTCTAAAACTGCACACTCTAAACTACACAATTATCTTGGATACGAAGACAGCAAAGACAACTATGTAGCTAGCTAACACTACACTAATCAAGTCGTTCAGTTGGGTGTAAAAGTTTCTACAGTGCTGCTATTCGGTAAACGGTGGACGTTTGCTAGCTGGCTAGCTGCTGGGCAGATAGCAGTGTAGACTAGGTTAGGACGACGAAATACGATAATTACGCAATTATCTTTGATACAATGACGGCTATGTAGCTAGCTAAGAAGAAATTGCTAAGATTAGACAACTCAAACCGTTGTACTATAATGAAATGTAATGAAAAGTTATACTAGCCTGCGGACCGAAGTGCGGATGTGACCACTCGCTCCAACCCGGAAGCGAAAATACCCCTATACATATCTACCTCCATCACTCCAGTATCCCTGTCTCCTTCCCCCCTATACATATGTACCTCTATCACTCCAGTATCCCTGTCTTCTTACCCCTATACATATCTACCTCCATCACTCCAGTATCCCTGTACATTGTTAATATGGTACTGACCCTGTATATATATATATATATATATATATATATATATATATATATATATTAGTGTGCTTACTAACTTTCTCGTTTTATTTTAATTTCTCATGTTTTTGTTAATATTACCATTGTTATTGATTACTGCATAGTTGGGTTAAAAACTAGAATCACGGAATCCAGACATTATTAAAACAGAAAACATCAATATTAATAAAAATGTATTGAACTCATTAGAAAGTTAATCATCATACATGATTCATATTTTCCTGCAACTTTTTGAAAAAAGACACAGGACTGTCCATCTGTCTCTCTGTCTCAGTCTCTTTGTGTCTCTGTCTGTCTGTAGGAGCGATCCATTTTCGTAAACAGGGTGGTGCACCTAATAAACTGTCCTGTGAGAGTATGTCTACACTTTGTAGCAGTTAGCGGTGTAGCAGTTAGCGGTGTAGCAGTTAGCGGTGTAGCAGTTGGCGGTGTAACAGTTGGCGGTGTAGCAGTTAGCGGTGTAGCAGTTACCGGTGTAGCAGTTGGCGGTGTAGCAGTTGGCGGTGTAGCAGTTAGCGGTGTAGCAGTTACCGGTGTAGCAGTTGGCGGTGTAGCAGTTAGCGGTGTAGCAGTTAGCAGGGGAGCAGTTAGCGGTGTAGCAGTTGGCGGTGTAGCAGTTAGCGGTGTAGCAGTTGGCGGTGTAGCAGTTGGCGGTGTAGCAGTTAGCGGTGTAGCAGTTAGCAGGGGAGCAGTTAGCGGTGTAGCAGTTGGCGGTGTAGCAGTTGGCGGTGTAGCAGTTAGCGGTGATGCTAATGACCACCTTCTTCTGCTAGAGATGGAAAAGCAAAGTAGGTTATGCTTACCTGGTAGAATGATATCATGATTATTTCCATCATTCCAGTGGGTATTTGTTTAGCAAACTCTGCAAACACATGAGCGCTACAGAAATACTACTAACCAAGGTCTCTGACTGGTGCACAGTGGAATTATAGGGTAACTACACCCCAAAATCGACACATCTATTATCCCCAGACCTCAAAAGTGTGGATGTGGGATGAGGGATGTTCTAGAGGGTGCAACCTTCAGAGAAGTATAGATAGAAATGTTCAGTACAATATTATTGTATATTTGTGCCTTGTTGCTTGATGTATGAAATATTGTAATGGACAATAACATTTTCTATTATGTTGTTGTTTGTACAGCCTGTAGTCTCGTTCCTCTTCGTCCCAGAACCGTTCCCACGGAAACCTGCATCGCCAGGCAACCTACCCCCCCCTCCTCCCACTACACCTTCCAGGAAGTGCCCTCTTTAAGCTCTGCCCCAAGTCTATACACTTTCCCTGTATCCGCTGTTCTAGCTCCTGGTGCGTGGCCACTCCTCCACCTATGCCCCGCCCACCGTCCCTTACGGTACCTCGGGATTGGTCCGGAGGGATGCAGGAACCAGGAAGGAATCTTCTGTGTAGGGGTGGTGATGGGGCTTCCCGCAGCTTATCAGCACCAGTTTACTACTGGATCCCTTAGTGTCGCGCCACGTGCTGAGACCTACAGCGCATACCAGCTCAGCCCTCGACGCCTGGGACCCCTACTTATGATGAGAGATGATACTGGATGTAGAGAGGGGGTGGGCAAGCGGTGGGAGCGATGACGAGTAGGGCTATGGCCCCCTCATACCGACGTATTTGCACACACACTGAAGGGGCAATGAGTCCCACGGCTTCACCATGGTGATGGATCTGGGTGAGGTAGGGAGGGAGACAGGAAGGGGGAACAAATTAACATTTGCACTACTGCATTTGGTTCAGCAGTGGTTCCTATCAAACTGGTTCAACTTTCCCACCTATTTTAGTACATTTTGTTTTTTAAAACACTGGATATTTAGGGGTATTATTATTTAATATTGTACTGTTTTTTATTTATTTTCCAGCAGCAAAAAAAAGAAGCTGTAATTGTTTTATTTTATCCCTGTTTTAATTGGATACAGAATGAGTTATTGTGGTGATAGACCAGATATATTATTATGTATTGTGTTAATGAACAAAAGGCTTTTAATTCATGTTTTTAAAGGGTACTAGTCTCGTTCTCTAGTGGTGTCGTCAGTCAGCTGAAATATACAGAATAATGCAGATGGAAACATTGGTTTCTATACCGTACGTATAACGTGTATGGCTCTGGTTTCTATACCGTACGTATAACGTGTATGGCTGTGGTTTCTATACCGTACGTATAACGTGTATGGCTCTGGTTTCTATACCGTACGTATAACGTGTATGGCTCTGGTTTCTATACCGTACGTATAACGTGTATATGGCTGTGGTTTCTATACCGTACGTATAACGTGTATATGGCTCTGGTTTCTATACCGTACGTATAACGTGTATGGCTCTGGTTTCTATACCGTAACGTGTATAACGTCATCTCCCGTGGATGGCTGTGGTTTCTATACCGTACAACTCATAACGTGTATGGCTCTGGTTTCTATACCGTTCGTCTCATAACGTGTACTGGCTGTGGTTTCTATCCGCTACAAGACCATGGTGCGTATAACTGTGTATGGCTCTGGTTTCTATACCCAAACAAGGGCACGTTCATCCACGTGTATGGCTCTGGTTTCTATACCCAGTCAAAACTGTTAACGTGTATATGGCTGTGGTTTCACCACCTATAGACACCTGAAACCCCACCTCTTTAAGGAATACGTAGGATAAAGTAATCCTTCCCCCCCCCTGGCTCTGATGCACTTTCTATACCGTTCCACGTGTCATAACGTGTATGGCTCTGGTTTCTATACCGTAATGTATAACGTGTATGGCTGTGGTTTCTATACCGTACGTATAACGTGTATGGCTCTGGTTTCTATACCGTACGTATAACGTGTATATGGCTCTGGTTTCTATACCGTACGTATAACGTGTATGGCTCTGGTTTCTATACCGTACGTATAACGTGTATGGCTCTGGTTTCTATACCGTACGTATAACGTGTATGGCTGTGGTTTCTATACCGTACGTATAACGTGTATATGGCTCTGGTTTCTATACCGTACGTATAACGTGTATGGCTCTGGTTTCTATACCGTACGTATAACGTGTATGGCTCTGGTTTCTATACCGTACGTATAACGTGTATGGCTCTGGTTTCTATACCGTACGTATAACGTGTATGGCTGTGGTTTCTATACCGTACGTATAACGTGTATGGCTCTGGTTTCTATACCGTACGTATAACGTGTATGGCTCTGGTTTCTATACCGTACGTATAACGTGTATATGGCTCTGGTTTCTATACCGTATGTATAACGTGTATGGCTCTGGTTTCTATACCGTACGTATAACGTGTATGGCTCTGGTTTCTATACCGTACGTATAACGTGTATGGCTCTGGCGTGCCTCTGTACTCCACATGGCAGAAATGTATGGTGTGTAACAGATATGCTGGTGTGTGTGCATTCTGTAACGTTAGTCTCCTGAATAGGCCCTCGCTGTTGTTTCCTTACATTAGGAGATCCTAGAAAGGCCCTGGCTAGAGAGATGCTAGCAAACCTAAAGAAGACCTAAAGGTGGTCATTGTCTGTAGCACGGCACGCTAGAGAGATGCTAGCTATTAGCTAACCTGAAGATGGTCATTGTTTGTAGCACGGCACGCTAGAGAGATGCTAGCTATTATCTAACCTAAAGGTAGTCATAGTCTGTAGCACGGCACGCTAGAGAGATGCTAGCTATTAGCTAACCTAAAGGTGGTCGTTGTCTGTAGCACGGCACGCTAGAGAGATGCTATCTATTAGCTAACCTAAAGGTGGTCATTGTCTGTAGCACGGCACGCTAGAGAGATGCTATCTATTAGCTAACCTAAAGGTGGTCATTGTCTGTAGCACGGCACGCTAGAGAAATGCTAGCTATTAGCTAACCTAAAGGTGGTCGTTGTCTGTAGCACGGCACGCTAGAGAGATGCTATCTATTAGCTAACCTAAAGGTGGTCATTGTCTGTAGCACGGCACGCTAGAGAGATGCTAGCTATTAGCTAACCCATTGGGCACAGAGCCATCCCATTGGACACAGAGCCATCCCATTGGACACAGAGCCATCCCATTGGGCACAGAGCCATCCCATTGGGCACAGAGCCATCCCATTGGACACAGAGCCATCCCATTGGACACAGAGCCATCCCATTGGACACAGAGCCACCCCATTGGACACAGAGCCATCCCATTGGACACAGAGCGGGATGGGTCTGTGACCAGTAGGATGGGTCTGTGACCAGTGGGATGGCTCTGTGACCAGTAGGATGGCTCTGTGACCAGTAGGATGGCTCTGTGACGGCTCTGTGACCAGTAGGATGGCTCTGTGACCAGCGGGATGAGTCTGTGACCAGTAGGATGGGTCTGTGACCAGTAGGATGGGTCTGTGACCAGCGGGATGAGTCTGTGACCAGGAGGATGGGTCTGTGACCAGTAGGATGGGTCTGTGACCAGTAGGATGGGTGCCATACTTGTGAACATTAGAACAAGTTTACATTATAAACTGTTTCTCCATCTCAAAATGTCTGGATGGCAGGGAGCTCGGCTCCAGTGATGTACTGGGTATACACTGCCCTCTGTAGCGCCTTGCGGTCGGATGTCAAGCAGTTGCCGTACCAAGCGGTGACGCAGCCTGTCAAGATGCTCTCAATGGTGCAGCTGTAGAACCTTTTGAGGATCTGAGGGCCCACGCCGAATAAGCACACACCCCCGAGATGCCCCCGTATTGAGGGTCAGAGTGGCGGATGTGTTGTTGCCTACCTTCACCGCCTGGGGACGACCCCTTCAACATATTCTGCAGAGTTGTGAATGTTCTGCACAATTTATAATGACCAGCAATAGAGAACCACAGTATGAGTCATAATACCCATTAAAAACCTGTCTGAGAGAGATTTACAAGGTCATCAAAACGTCAATGCCAGGGTAAGCTGACATGAAATTACAACCCTTATTTTGAAGTGTTTGAATGGTGGAAAATTAATGGTGGAAAAACAATTTGAATAATTTCCCTGTTTGACCACTAGGTTTTATGGGTACTAAGATACTTCCACTGCAGGGCTCTGTGGATCAATGGATAAGTGAAGTCTGGTCTCTCTCAATTCAAATTGCTTTATTGGCATGGGGAAACATATGTTAACATGGCCAAAGCAAGTGAAATAGACAATAAACAAAAGTGAAACAATCAAAAAACAAACGAGAAGCACAAGTTCCAAAGGAATGGAGACAGTTTCAATGTCATATTATATGCAGTGTTATAACAATGTGCAAATAGTTAAAAGTACAAAAGAGAAAATTAATTAACATAAATATGGGTTGTATTTATAATGGTGTTTGTTCTTCACTGGTTGCCCTTTTCTTGTGGCAACAGGTCTTGCTGCTGTGTGATGGCATGCTGTGGTATTTCACCCAGTAAATGTGAGTTTATCAAAATTGGATCTGTTTTCAAATTCTTTGTGGATCTGTGTAATCTGAGGGAAATATGTCTCTCTAATATGGTCATACATTGGGCAGGAGGTTAGGAAGTGCAGCTCAGTTTCCACCTCATTTTGTGGGCAGTGAGCACATAGCCTGTCTTCTCTTGAGAGCCTTGTCTGCCTACGGCGGCCTTTCTCAATAGCAAGGCTATGCTCACTAAGTCTGTACATAGTCAAAGCTTTCCTTAATTTTGGGTCAGTCACAGTGGTCAGGTATTCTGCCACTGTGTACTCTCTGTTTAGTGCCAAATAGCGTTCTAGTTTGCTCTGTTTCTTGCTAAATTCATTCTAATGTGTCAAGTAATGATCTTTTTGTTTTCTCATGATTTGGTTGGGTCTAATTGTGTTACTGATGCTGTCCTGGGGCTCTGTGGGGTGTGTTTGTGTTTGTGAACAGAGCCCCAGGACCAGCTTGCTTAGGGAGACTCTTCTCTAGGTGAATCACTCTGTAGGTGATGACTTTGTTATGGAAGGTTTGGGAAACTCCCCAAATACTGGTGTGCCAAGCTTGTAGCTTCTTACCTATGAAGACTCAAGGCTGTGATCTCTGCCAAAGGTGCTTCAGCAAAGTACTGAGTAAAGGGTCTGAATACTTATGTAAATGTGATATTTACGTTTTTTAACATTTTTATATAAATTTGCACAATTTAAAAAAAACTTGTTGATTTGTCATTATGGGGTATTGTGTGTAGATTGATGAATGAGGAAATAAAATATTTTAATCAATTTTAGATTAAGGTTGTAAAGTAACAAAATGTGGAAAAAGTCAAGCGGTCTGAATACTTTCCAAATGCGCCGTATAAGTTGAAGAGGGTGGCGGATCAATCTGGATCCCTGTCTCACTCCACGGCCCTGTGGAAGAAATGTGTTTCTTTTGCCAATTTTAACCGCACACTTGTTGTTTGTGTACATGGATTTTATAATGTTGTATGTTTTCCCCCCCAACACCACTTTCCATCAGTTTGTATAGCAGAACCTCATGCCAACACCACTTTCCATCAGTTTGTATAGCAGACCCTCATGCCAACACCACTTTCCATCAGTTTGTATAGCAGAACCTCATGCCAACACCACTTTCCATCAGTTTGTATAGCAGAACCTCATGCCAACAACACACTTTCCATCAGTTTGTATAGCAGACCCTCATGCCAACACCACTTTCCATCAGTTTGTATAGCAGACCTCATGCCAACACCACTTTCCATCAGTTTGTATAGCAGAACCTCATGCCAACACCACTTTCCATCAGTTTGTATAGCAGAACCTCATGCCAACACCACTTTCCATCAGTTTGTATAGCAGAACCTCATGCCAACACCACTTTCCATCAGTTTGTATAACAGACCCTCATGCCAACACCACTTTCCATCAGTTTGTATAGCAGAACCTCATGCCAACACCACTTTCCATCAGTTTGTATAGCAGAACCTCATGCCAACACCACTTTCCATCAGTTTGTATAGCAGACCCTCATGCCAACACCACTTTCCATCAGTTTGTATAGCAGAACCTCATGCCAACACCACTTTCCATCAGTTTGTATAGCAGAACCTCATGCCAACACCACTTTCCATCAGTTTGTATAGCAGAACCTCATGCCAACACCACTTTCCATCAGTTTGTATAACAGAACCTCATGCTGATTAGAGGCAAAAGCTTTTTTGAAATCAACAAAGCATAAGAAGACTTTGCCTTTGTTTTGGTTTGTTTGTTTGTCAATTAGGGTGTGCAGGGTGAATACGTGATCTGTCGTACGGTAATTTGGTAAAATGCCAATTTGACATTTGCTCAGTACATTGTTTTCACTGAGGAAATGTACAAGTCTTCTGTTAACGATAATGTAGAGGATTTCCCCAAGGTTGCTGTTTTCGCATATCCCACGGGAGTTATTAGGGTCAAATTTGTCTTCACTTTTGTAGATTGGTTGTGATCAGTCCTTGGTTCCAAATGTTTGTGAAAATGCCAAAGCTGAGGAGAATGTTAAAAGGTTTAAGTATAGCCAATTTAAATTTGTGGTCTGTATATTTTAATAGTTTAATTTAGGATACCATCAACATCATAGGGCAGCTGTCACGGACATCCTCCTCTTCATCTGAAGAAGAAGAAGGATCGGAGGATCAAAATGCAGCGTGGTATGTGTTCATCTTGAACTTTAATAAAGAAAACACTGAAACACACTATACAAAAACAATAAACGAAATAACGACCGTGAAGCTAATGAGAACTGTGCTGAACACAAGCAATCAACATAGACAATCACCCACAAACAAACAGTGAAATCCAGGCTACCTAAGTATGATTCTCAATCAGAGACAACTAATGACACCTGCCTCTGATTGAGAACCATTCTAGGCCGAAACATACAAATCCCCAAATCATAGAAAAACAAACATAGACTGCCCACCCCAACTCACGCCCTGACCATACTAAATAAATACAAAACAAAGGAAATAAAGGTCAGAACGTGACACTCTATTCAATTCAAATGCAGCGCACAATTGGTCCAGCGTCGTCTGGGTTTGGCACATGTAGGCCGTCATTGTAAATAAGAATTTGTTCTTAACTGACTTTCCTAGTTAAATAAAGGTAACATTTAAAATAAATTTAAAATAAAATGTGACTGATCAGGTTTTTTTTTATATTTATTTTTAAAATTATGATCCAACCACAGGATCCAGATATCATAATTTAGGAGATCAATAGTACAAAAAATAACTGTGGATTAAGTTTTATCACAAGCACATGGCTAAAGGTCCATCAGATTTGTGATCATAATCCCTAGCTGTGTGTTGCCGCTTTCCATGTTGTCTGTTGTCTGTAGCTTGTGAGGTGTGGAAACACTTTGTTGTTGCTTTTATGAACTTTGTCTTGCTGCTTTTTGTTCTCAAGTGAACAAGCAGTGCACGCAGTCAGGCAGATATCAAAGCACACCCCTGGTGCACAGAGAACGCGTTTTAGAACGGAGAGAGACATAACTCCAAAACAGAGCGACACAGACTCAAAACATGTGGATATTGTGGATACAAAGTGCATGGCGAACAAGGAAATTGCCCAGCTAAAGGCAAACAGTGTACTAAAATGTGGAAAATGGATTCACTTTGCAAAAATGCACAGGGCTTACCGTGGAAAAACAGTACACACAGTGAGTGAAGATGAAATGTCAATCAAAGAGTCAAACACTGATGAACTGTTTATTGATTCAGTGACACAGAAAAGTCAAATTTCAGAGACAGAGCAAGCCTTTGCTGACATTGAGATAGGAACACGAGGCACAGAGCTAAAGTTCAAACTAGACACTGGTGCACCAGTAAACATTATTCCTCTGAATAAGTACCGCAGCTTGACATCTGAGTACGAGCTACAGCCCACAACGGCGCAGACTGACTGGTTATGGTGGTGAACAGCTCCCAGTAAAAGGCACATGCACTTTCAAATGCAAATACAAGGAAAGTGACATGATGTTGGACTTTTATGTTGTTGACACTAGAGCACATGCAGGTCTTAAAGCATGTTAAAAGCATGGACCTTATCGGAATAATTTTCAAAGGAGAGAAAATCATTATTCCTTCCAGTTTCAGAGAAGAGAAACTCTTCCTCTTCCTCTTCCATCCTATCATCTCTTCCCTCTGCTCAAACCTTCTCCAACCTATCTCCTGATTCTGCCTCCTCAACCCTCCTCTCCTCCCTTTCTGCATCCTTTGACTCTCTATGTCCCCTATCCTCCAGGCCGGCTCGGTCCTCCCCTCCCGCTCCGTGGCTCGACTCATTGTGAGCTCACAGAACAGGGCTCCGGGCAGCCGAGCGGAAATGGAGGAAAACTCGCCTCCCTGCGGACCTGGCATCCTTTCACTCCCTCCTCTCTACATTTTCCTCTTCTGTCTCTGCTGCTAAAGCCACTTTCTACCACTCTAAATTCCAAGCATCTGCCTCTAACCCTAGGAAGCTCTTTGCCACCTTCTCCTCCCTCCTGAATCCTCCTCCCCCCTCCTCCCTCTCTGCAGATGACTTCGTCAACCATTTTGAAAAGAAGGTCGACGACATCCGATCCTCGTTTGCTAAGTCAAACGACACCGCTGGTTCTGCTCACACTGCCCTACCCTGTGCTCTGACCTCTTTCTCCCCTCTCTCTCCAGATGAAATCTCGCGTCTTGTGACGGCCGGCCGCCCATCAACCTGCCCGCTTGACCCTATCCCCTCCTCTCTTCTCCAGACCATTTCCGGAGACCTTCTCCCTTACCTCACCTCGCTCATCAACTCATTCCTGACCGCTGGCTACGTCCCTTCCGTCTTCAAGAGAGCGAGAGTTGCACCCCTTCTGAAAAAACCTACACTCGATCCCTCCGATGTCAACAACTACAGACCAGTATCCCTTCTTTCTTTTCTCTCCAAAACTCTTGAACGTGCCGTCCTTGGCCAGCTCTCCCGCTATCTCTCTCAGAATGACCTTCTTGATCCAAATCAGTCAGGTTTCAAGACTAGTCATTCAACTGAGACTGCTCTTCTCTGTATCACGGAGGCGCTCCGCACTGCTAAAGCTAACTCTCTCTCCTCTGCTATCATCCTTCTAGACCTATCGGCTGCCTTCGATACTGTAAACCATCAGATCCTCCTCTCCACCCTCTCCGAGTTGGGCATCTCCGGCGCGGCCCACGCTTGGATTGCGTCCTACCTGACAGGTCGCTCCTACCAGGTGGCGTGGCGAGAATCTGTCTCCTCACCACGCGCTCTCACCACTGGCGTCCCCCAGGGCTCTGTTCTAGGCCCTCTCCTATTGTCGCTATACACCAAGTCACTTGGCTCTGTCATAACCTCACATGGTCTCTCCTATCATTGCTATGCAGACGACACACAATTAATCTTCTCCTTTCCCCCTTCTGATGACCAGGTGGCGAATCGCATCTCTGCATGTCTGGCAGACATATCAGTGTGGATGACGGATCACCACCTCAAGCTGAACCTCGGCAAGACGGAGCTGCTCTTCCTCCCGGGGAAGGACTGCCCGTTCCATGATCTCGCCATCACGGTTGACAACTCCATTGTGTCCTCCTCCCAGAGCGCTAAGAACCTCGGCGTGATCCTGGACAACACCCTGTCGTTCTCAACTAACATCAAGGCGGTGGCCCGTTCCTGTAGGTTCATGCTCTACAACATCCGCAGAGTACGACCCTGCCTCACACAGGAAGCGGCGCAGGTCCTAATCCAGGCACTTGTCATCTCCCGTCTGGATTACTGCAACTCGCTGTTGGCTGTGCTCCCTGCCTGTGCCATTAAACCCCTACAACTCATCCAGAACGCCGCAGCCCGTCTGGTGTTCAACCTTCCCAAGTTCTCTCACGTCACCCCACTCCTCCGCTCTCTCCACTGGCTTCCAGTTGAAGCTCGCATCCGCTACAAGAGCATGGTGCTTGCCTACGGAGCTGTGAGGGGAACGGCACCTCAGTACCTCCAGGCTCTGATCAGGCCCTACACCCAAACAAGGGCACTGCGTTCATCCACCTCTGGCCTGCTCGCCTCCCTACCACTGAGGAAGTACAGTTCCCGCTCAGCCCAGTCAAAACTGTTCGCTGCTCTGGCCCCCCAATGGTGGAACAAACTCCCTCACGACGCCAGGACAGCGGAGTCAATCACCACCTTCCGGAGACACCTGAAACCCCACCTCTTTAAGGAATATCTAGGATAGGATAAAGTAATCCTTCTCACCCCCCTTAAAAGATTTAGATGCACTATTGTAAAGTGGCTGTTCCACTGGATGTCATAAGGTGAACGCACCAATTTGTAAGTCGCTCTGGATAAGAGCGTCTGCTAAATGACTTAAATGTAAATGTAAATGTAATTTAGACAAAGATCCATGCTGGACACATGGGCATGGAAAAGTGCAGACAGCACGGGACATTTAGTTTTGGCCCGGAATGTGAAAACAAATAGAGGACGTTGTTGGTAAATGCACCATATGTCTTGAACGACACCCCTCAAACACCAAAGAGCCAATGTTACCTCACTGTATCCCAGACCGACCCTGGCAGGTCTAGCCAATGTTACCTCACTGTATCCCAGACCGACCCTGGCAGGTCGTGAACGACACCCCTCAAACACTAAAGAGCAAATGTTACCTCACTGTATCCCAGACCGACCCTGGCAGGTCTAGCCAATGTTACCTCACTGTATCCCAGACCGACCCTGGCAGGTCGTGGCAACCGATCTGTTCATCTGGAACAACGAAGACTACATCGTAACAGTGGACTACTACAGCAGATACTTCAAACTCAACAAGCTTCACAGCACCACATCTGCAGCTGTGATCCACAAGCTTTGTTACCTCAGTCGTCATCCAACCAGTTGACACTGAACTGTTCATAGAAGGAAGGAGCGGTGCACCGGCCCGTACTGAACACAAGAGAACAACACACTGATGAGATGAACTGTTCCCCTGAAAGAGAACGTGATGGACTACACACACACACACACACACACACACACACACAGCACAACATACTCACACACACACACACACAGCACACACACACACACACACACACACACACACACACACACACACACACACACACACACACAACATACTCACACACACACACACAGCACAACATACTCACACACACACACACACACACACACACACACACACACACACACACACACACACACACACACACACACACACACACACACACAGCACAACATACTCACACACACACACACACACACACACAGCACAACATACTCACACACACACACACACACACACAGCACAACATACACACACACACACACACACACACACACAGCACACACACACACACACACACACACACACACAGCACACACACACACACACACACACACACACACACACACACACACACACACAGCACACACACACACACACACACACACACACACACACACACACACACACACACACACACACACACACACACACACACACACACACACACGCAACACCACAATAACTGTTGACTGACACAGAAGCATGCTCAGCATCATATCGCACAAGGTCAGGAAGAGAGGTCAAGCCCCCCGAGCTGTGAAATGTCAAAGGGTGTAGGCGGATCTGCCCTAAAAGAGTTCCAGACTGTAAACTAGTTATTGAAAGTTCACTTGAAATGCTTTGGTAATTGTATTTGTTTGAAATGTTAAGATGTTATTTCTACAGTGGAAGCTGAGTTGCTGAGAATCCCTTGTCCGAAAAGTAACAGTATGTTGGATTATTGTTTCAGAGTCTATGTTGATTCAGTTGGTGAAGTATGAAATATAAATGGTTCCTTACCTTGAGTTCAAACTACAGAGCATGTATTCAAAAGAAACCCTTAGAATATGTAAACATTTATTTTGTTTTAAAAGAAGGGGGGTGTAATATTCATATCTGTAAACATACTGACTTCTAATTGGATGCATTTTACCGCCATATCATACTGTGCTATGATTGGTTAAGACCACCCAAATGGTTAGTTCATGGGCAGTTTGATCCTGGTTGGCGATACGTGAAAATTACAGTTAAAGCTAGCTAATAAAGAGCCACGTTAAGAAATATCCTTTAGTACTGCATTTTCTTATTTTTTACAAAGTGTGCAAAGCTAGACAACAGCATCATTGGACTGATTTTATTGTCATTGCAGGCAAACTCAACGCTGTATGTTTACAGGGAAGACCTCCTCCCTCATGTGGTACCCTTCCTGCAGGCTCATCCTGACATGAACCTGACCAGTCACTTTAATTTTATTTTAAATCGTGTGCGTGTGTGTGTATTCTTTAGAATAAAAAATAAAAGTTATTATTTTTTATGGAGCGGATTTATTTAGACGTTTATTTAGAAACAAATGATTCATAAAAAGGCAACCGGAAGTTGCGAACCTCACCACCCAGCGCTGTCGCTAGGTGACAACAGCGCTACATCAGGAAATTATACGACTCGCAGTGTCCAAACATTTTATTTTATTATTTTTAAACATAATTTATTGGGTTACAAACTGATTCATAATTGTATAGAATTAGCTACTGGTTGCCAATTTTTATTCAAGCTACATAAAACATTGTGTAGATAGCTAGTCGTAGCTTAGTAATGTTATGAGGGTGAATGGTCGATGTTACGGCCTGACATTATTATTGGGTTGAGTCGTGGTTTCAGACGAGAGGGACACACACACACATATATATAGTTGTCTAAATTGAAGGACCCAAATTAGGTAGCTATTGTGCTAACCCAGGGGCTAACTTAACAATGCCAGAAGCGAACTGGCTACCAACTAGCTAGCCAAGCGAACGTACAGTAAATTACCTAGTTAATGTACTCCGATATTTAGCTACGCTAACTGTTAGCTAGCTAAGGGTTAACCGTTAGATAACTAATGTTAGCTAGCTAACAGTTAGCTGGATACTTGGTCTCAGGTTGCAAGTACATTTCTATTGAGCTACATTAACGTGAGTTACCCAGATCTAGGTAACGTTAGTTATAGTTAGTTTGCTAGTCTAGTTAAACTGCAGTCACACAGGCTACACGTTAGCTGCTAGGTACATTAAAAAATATATATTTTCGGGAACGACAACTTCATTCAGTCATTGAATGCCAGTCATTGTTTGCCAATTCTATCTGGGATTTCACCGATTTGCTTCCAGCTGTTAAACTGAGGATTCACAAAACCTGGTAAGTAAACAACGTTTGCTAACGTTGGTTTAATGTGTAACTAACTTAGCTGTGAAGCTTGCATTGTCATAAACGTTGGTTTGCTAGCTATCTGGCTGAGATAATCTGAAATATATTGGTTTATTAACATACATATTTTGGTAACAAGGCTAGCTAGCTATGTGACTAACGTTGTTTATCTATCTAGCTAACGTCAGATGATCCACGAACAATGGTATCAGCAAACTACTTTACAATATAAAGATCTTTGCAATGTTTGGTTGTTGTTACTGCAATGTCTGTGATAGCTAGCTAATGTTAGCTTAATTATAAACATGAACCGTGATTGTTATATAACGTTAGCTAACTATAGACGGCAGTAACGTTAAATAGCTGCTCTTGTCATGTCCAGTATCTGTTCTCTAGTATCATCAGTGTTATACAGTGGCCCGTCATACTCTGCCCTTGAAATGACTGGCAAGTCAGGTGGACCTCTGCCTGAACATGGATTCATTTGTTCCGTTGTTACCTTACTTGCTCCTCTTATATTTTTAATGAGAGAGAGAAAGACAATAGCAGCATCAGTGTCATTTGGAACTCTTGTAAACTGGCAGGCCAGGCTGACTAACAGACATCCAGAGAATTCCCATCCTCTCTCTGCCCATGTCAACACCTCCAGGCTTCCATCCTCTAGCCCCCCCCAGCCCTCTCTCAACATCACCACAGACCTAGGGTTGTTGCCTGCCTCCCCGCTGGGCCGTGCCTCATCAATTAGCATTCATGTCACCTGTCGAATGTGTCTTTTTCCATGCCGAGCCACTTTCCAAATACAAAAATGGTATTGGTCACATACACAAGGTTAGCAGATGTTATTGCGAGTGTAGCGAAATGCTTCTAGTTCCCGACTGTGCAGCAGTACCCCCGTCTGGGTGACCTCCCTTGTGTACTGAAGCTGACAGTGGTATAGAAATTGTGGTGTAGCTTAGTGGTTAGGGGCGGCAGGTAACCTAGTTGGGCCAGTAACAGCAAAAGGTTGCTGGATTGAATCCCAGAGCTGACGAGGTAAAAATCTGTCGTTCTGCCCCTGAACAAGGCAGTTAACTCACTGTTCCCCGGTAGGCCGTCATTGTAAGTAAGACTTGCCTAGTCCTAACTGACTTGCCTAGTGAAATATAAGGTAAATAGTAACTAAAGGCTGTCTCTCCATGCCTCTTGGTCTGAGGCTTTGGGATAGTTAAAAGGCTGCCTCTCCATGCCTCCTGGTCCTAGGCTTTGGGATAGTTAAAAGGCCTGAGGGACCTACTGGGTACATAACTTAAAAGCATGTCTGACATGTATTGGGGTGAACAATCATGTATTGATTTAAAAACCAATCGAATAATCCTAAAATGAATTCCAAATGACACAAGCACCCAGTGTAGAAACCTTTAAACAGGGTTTAATGTGTGCTCTCCGTCTGGTCTTTGTAGGTACCCATGTGTGTTTTGCAGTTGACCAATGGCTTTATTGGGTAGACCAGTCATGAGAGCATTACAGTAGTCAAGCCTGTTTGTAATAAAAGCATGGATGAGTCTCTCTCAGTATCAGCCGGATAGAGAAACCGTGGGACAATACTGTATCCATTTTAAACCATTTCAGTTGAAACATGCAAGGATTCCCTTCATTTATTCGGATATCTGTGGTAGTTGTGAACACATGCCCGCTGTACTAGTGACATTAAGATTAATTACCCACTTTATTGGACATTTGCACACAAGGCCCAACCTGAATTTTGACTTCCTCCTTTAACCCAACCCCTCTGAAAGACACATACACACATAGGTTGTGGAGAGTTTGGGGGGGGGGGGGCTGCTGTTGTTGTGGGCGGTTTAGTGCCTAGGGTTTGATACCAGCAACCCTCTGGTTCCAGCTCATTTCCCACAATGTTTTTTTCCCTTCTCACCCGGGATTCAAACTGGCAACCCTTCAGTTGCTGTCTTTCCTCTCTAACTGCTAGGCATAAATATGAATTAGTCAGAAAGTGTGTGATGAAACTCTATTGTAGTTGCTCTAACTGTCGATGGGAAGACACACACAGAGGCTTGGATATAAAGTCACAAGCAGGTTGTGGGGAAGATTACAGGATTGTGGGTAATTGCTTAGGGCTCATTGCACAAATCAGAAGCTGCTTTCTCTCATCCGGTCTCCCGACTCTGCATATCCTGGAATGGTTTACCACGAGTCAACACACACGACCGATGTAGGCACATCATGGATCCCTCCCTAATGGCACCCTATTCCCTATATAGTGCACTACTTTCGACCAGGGCCCAAAGCCCATCATGTATGCGTCCCATATTGCACCCTATTCCCGATGTAGTGCACTATTTTCGACCAGGGCCCATAAGGAAGAGGGTGCCTCTAATAACTGTAACTTCCTCCTTGTCTTCCCACATGAGTGCTGTTGTTTTGTCAGTGCACAGTAACATCATGGACACTTCCCAAATGGCACCCTATGTCCTATGTAGTGCACTTCTTTTGACCAGAGCTCCATTTGGGACGGATTCGTTGAAGACCGACTGACTGGTCAAGCAGAAGCAGGGTGAAGGCAGACTGACTGGTTAAGCAGAAGCAGGGTGAAGGCAGACTGACTGGTTAAGCAGAAGCAGGGTGAAGGCAGACTGACTGGTTAAGCAGAAGCAGGGTGAAGGCAGACTGACTGGTCAAGCAGAAGCAGGGTGAAGGCAGACTGACTGGTCAAGCAGAAGCAGGGTGAAGGCAGACTGACTGGTCAAGCAGAAGCAGGGTGAAGGCAGACTGACTGGTTAAGCAGAAGCAGGGTGAAGGCAGACTGACTGGTCAAGCAGAAGCAGGGTGAAGGCAGACTGACTGGTTAAGCAGAAGCAGGGTGAAGGCAGACTGACTGGTCAAGCAGAAGCAGGGTGAAGGCAGACTGACTGGTCAAGCAGAAGCAGGGTGAAGGCAGACTGACTGGTCAAGCAGAAGCAGGGTGAAGGCAGACTGACTGGTTACAGACTGACTGGTTAAGCAGAAGCAGGGTGAAGGCAGACTGACTGGTCAAGCAGAAGCAGGGTGAAGGCAGACTGACTGGTTAAGCAGAAGCAGGGTGAAGGCAGACTGACTGGTCAAGCAGAAGCAGGGTGAAGGCAGACTGACTGGTTAAGCAGAAGCAGGTGAAGGCAGACTGACTGGTTAAGCAGAAGCAGGGTGAAGGCAGACTGACTGGTTAAGCAGAAGCAGGGTGAAGGCAGACTGACTGGTTAAGCAGAAGCAGGGTGAAGGCAGACTGACTGGTTAAGCAGAAGCAGGGTGAAGGCAGACTGACTGGTCAAGCAGAAGCAGGGTGAAGGCAGACTGACTGGTCAAGCAGAAGCAGGGTGAAGGCAGACTGACTGGTCAAGCAGAAGCAGGGTGAAGGCAGACTGACTGGTTAAGCAGAAGCAGGGTGAAGGCAGACTGACTGGTTAAGCAGAAGCAGGGTGAAGGCAGACTGACTGGTTAAGCAGAAGCAGGGTGAAGGCAGACTGACTGGTTAAGCAGAAGCAGGGTGAAGGCAGACTGACTGGTTAAGCAGAAGCAGGGTGAAGGCAGACTGACTGGTTAAGCAGAAGCAGGGTGAAGGCAGACTGACTGGTTAAGCAGAAGCAGGGTGAAGGCAGACTGACTGGTTAAGCAGAAGCAGGGTGAAGGCAGACTGACTGGTCAAGCAGAAGCAGGGTGAAGGCAGACTGACTGGTCAAGCAGAAGCAGGGTGAAGGCAGACTGACTGGTCAAGCAGAAGCAGTGTCTGAGCCATGGTGTTTTTATATGGGCTGGAAAACCACCCTGATAGCTGAAGAGATGCTGTTGGTGCCTTTCAATCAATCTCACACACGCACACACACACACACACAGAGCTCTGTTTGCTGTGGTGGTTAAGGTCAGGGCCTGTCAGTTATCTGATTTATCAGTTCTGGTTGGCTGTTTCTGTGGCTGTTTATCAGGGCTGGCTGCATGGCCTAAATTAACTTTATGGGACACCAGCCACTCAGATTTTTTTTACCAGCTAAAATAACCCCCCCGCTAACATTACACCAGCAAAACACAAAAAATGGACCAGCATGCTTTGTAGTATTTTTAAAACATAGGTGTATAACTAGTAAGAAGTAATGTGCTGTATTGTTTAATTTAATTAAAACATTTTGTGACCTAAGTCTTTTAACAAAAATATCACAGATAAGACCATTTTGAAGGGCAGGAGGGTTACCATGGTGCGGCAGGGTAGCCTAGTGGTTAGAGCGTTAGACTAGTAACCGAAAGTTTGCAAGTTCAAATCCCAGAGCTGACAAGGTACAAATCTGTCGTTCTGCTCCTGAACAGGCAGTTAACCCACTGTTCCTAGGCAGTCATTGAAAATAAGAATTTAGTTCTTAACTGACTTGTCTAGTTAAATAAAGGTAAAATAAATGGTAATGCAACTCAAGTCATGTTTGTGTCTGTGAGATTGAGAGTCTGACTAGATGTTTTTTTTGTTTGTCGCACCATTCTTGGTAAACCCTAGACACTGTTGTTTGTAAAAAGCCCAGGAAGCCGGACGTTTCTGAGATACGGTAACCGACGATCATACCACGCTCGGTCACTTAGGTCACTCGTTTTGCCCATTCTAACGTTCAATGGAACAGTAACTGAATGTCTCGATGCCTGTCTGCCTGCTTTATATAGCAAGCCATGGCCACGTGACTCGCTGTCTGTAGGAGCGATCCATTATTGTGAACGGGGTGGTGTCACCAATCATCTGCCATATAAACAATGCTAACCATAAGTTACTGTATCTAATTAGCATGCTATCTAGCCTGACCGCTATCGTTACATCCGAAATGTGTTTGCAACAATAACAGCTGAGTTTCATCTTAGTAACTGTCTTTAACAACTTATGACATGTTGTTTGGACTGTTATGTTCATGTTATTGTCACGAATCAACTGCAATACACTAATATGTCATTCAAATGTAGATGCTAACTAGCTATTCTAACTAATACAGAGTTACTGTATCTAGTTAGCATGCTATGTCCCAAATAATGTTTGTAGCAATAATAGCAGAGTTTAATCTTAGCGACTTAGTCCAAACAAAATGTAGGCCTGTTAGAAGAACACATTTATTATGAAATCTACAGAAAAATCATTTTCTGAATCTTAGTTTCTCATGCTGTATCTTTGGCGCTAACGTTAGCAAATCTAGCTAACTAAGTAACTATACATGCTGTATCTGTTAAATCACTGCTGGTTGTGATACTGTCTGGAATCAAATCAGGGTCTTTGGTAATGCCTCTAGCACTGAGATGCAGTACCTTAGACCGCTGCGCCACTCGGGAGCCCAAATGACAACAGACAAATACAACCTCATCGACTGTCCAAACAACCATCCAAAAAACACTGGAGGCTTATTGGAACTAATAAAGGATGATGTTTACAAGTAATTCAATATGAACATATAGGCTATTTGGAAATGGCACATTGGGTGCTGGACTGCACCTCCAGTCGTCGTGACGGTGGGACTATTTTTGCCGAATGCATTCATGGGAGTTTAAGCATTGAACAACTATTTTTTTGTGTGTAAACTGACTATATACAGTGCCTTCGAACCCCTTCAGACCCCTTGAATTTTTATCAAATTGTGTTATGTTACAGCCTTATTTTAAAATCGATTACATTTTTTTTCCCCCCCTCACCAATCTACATACCCCATAATTAAAAACATAATTAAAAACAGGTTTTTTAGAAATGTTTGCAAATTTATTCAAAATAAAAAAACATATCACATTTATATAAGCATTCAGACCCTTTACTCAGTACTTTGTTGAAGCACCTTTGGCAGATCCTCTCAAGCTCTGTCAGGTTGGATGGGGTGCAGTGCTGCAAAGATAGTTTCACGTCTCTCCATAAATATTCAATCAGGTTCCAGTCTGGACTCTGGCTGGGCCGCTCATGGACATTGAGAGACTTGTCCCGAAGCCACTCCTGTGCTGTCCTGTTTGGAGGATCAACCATTGCCCCAGTCTGAGGTCCTGAGCGCTCTGGAGCAGGTTTTCATCAAGGATCTCTCTGTACTTTGCTCTATTCATCTGTTCTCTTAATCCTGACTAGTCAGGTTTTCTCCCGATGTGACGCTTGGCATTCAGGCCAAAGATTTTAAATCATGGTTTCCTCACACCAGAGAATCTTGTTTCTCATTGTCTGAGAGTCCTAGGTGCCTTTTTGCAAACTCCAAGTGGGTTGTCATGTGCCTTTTTACTGAGGAATTGGGGGTATAGTCGAAATGCATTGTTGCAACTTGGGGTCTGGCTTCCTATGCAGCCTGCGTGACTTAAGAGAGGTGCTGCTCAGCTTGCTTGTGCAGCAGGGGATGGGCAGGGACCAGGGTATAAAAGCATTGCCACTTAGGGAACTCTGCCGTAGGTTATCTATCATCCCATCTGGTAGTGCCTGTCTTCACTGCGGCAAATCCATGTAAAGAAGCTAGCCAAGATAACCCCGCTAATTTAGGCCGTTTTTCTACACTCCCTGTCCATGTCTACATCAACTCCATGAAACAACAGCCTACCAGATGGCTGCTCATTGTAGCCACTTCCTTCTCATTGTATACTAACTTAATTCCCGTAATTGTAATTCTATTTCGATGTACGGTGCCTTCAGACATGAATCACATCCCTTGACTTTTTCCACATTGTCTTTTTGTTTGTTTGTCAACGATTTACACACAAAATAATGTTAGAATCTTACTTTCACTTTGACTTTTTTTGTGCAAAAATGATGAATAAAAATCATGCACACATGACGTGTGGGAGCTGTAGTTGGCAGCCACGTCCCCTTCTAGCCATAACTTGCCTGCTTCTCTCAATACTCTCTTCTAATTCTAAATTAGCCGTGAGGGAGAGTGGGTATGCAGTCCCTGATGAGTCTTCTGTTGTTAGATTAGATGATACATTGGAGCAGCATGCAGTCCCTGATGAGTCTTCTGTTGTTAGATTAGATGTTACATTGGAGCAGCATGCAGTCCCTGATGAGTCTTCTGTTGTTAGATTAGATGATACATTGGAGCAGCATGCAGTCCCTGATGAGTCTTCTGTTGTTAGATTAGATGTTACATTGGAGCAGCATGCAGTCCCTGATGAGTCTTCTGTTGTTAGATTAGATGATACATTGGAGCAGCATGCAGTCCCTGATGAGTCTTCTGTTGTTAGATTAGATGTTACATTGGAGCAGCATGCAGTCCCTGATGAGTCTTCTGTTGTTAGATTAGATGTTACATTGGAGCAGCATGCCGAGCGAGCAAAGTTGATGCATTTGTATTAATTTCATGAAACAGAGGAACAGTCTGGGTAGGCTTTTACAAGTTTACTGTCACGCATGCTCTGAGTGCCAGAGACGACACATACAGCACAGCTTCGTGACTGTCATGCGTGCAGATTTACAGCAAATAGCAATCTTTACCAGCACTACTTTTTTTCCTTGTGTGATTTATTCATTTATTTGCACAGATTTGATATCATTTCACAAACTGTTGCGGGCTGTTTTAAACTAATCCAGGGTCGCTAATTATTGGTTTGATTAACAACGTTGTTCAGTCACGTTACCTAGCTGACAACCTGCTAACTTCACAATAGGTCTAGGCTAATTTGATTGGCCCAGGAGTGTTTCAAAGGTAGGATTCATATAGGTGTGATTCATATAGGTGTGATTCATATAGGTGTGATTCATATAGGTGTGATTCATATAGGTGTGATTCATATAGGTGTGATTCATATAGGTGTGATTCATATAGGTGTGATTCATATAGGTGTGATTCATATAGGTGTGATTCATATAGGTGTGATTCATATAGGTGTGATTCATATAGGTGTGATTCATATAGGTGTGATTCATATAGGTGTGATTCATATAGGTGTGATTCATATAGGTGTGATTCATATAGGTGTGATTCATATAGGTGTATAGGTGTGATTCATATAGGTGTGATTCATATAGGTGTGATTCATATAGGTGTGATTCATATAGGTGTGATTCATATAGGTGTGATTCATATAGGTGTGATTCATATAGGTGTGATTCATATAGGTGTGATTCATATAGGTGTGATTCATATAGGTGTGATTCATATAGGTGTGATTCATATAGGCCTTAATGGAAGACTAATTTATACTGAACAAACATATAAATGCAGCTTTGCAACAATTTTAAATGATTTTACAAAGTTACAGTTCATATAAGAAAATCAGACAATTTAAATAAATAAATTAGGCCCTAATCTATGGATTTCACATGACTGTGCAGGGGCTCAGGCATGGGTGGGCCTGGGAGGGCATGGGCCCACCCTCTGGGGAGCCGGGCCCAGTCAGTCAGAATACTCCTCAGTTTCATCAGCTCTCTGGGTGGCTGATCTCAGACGATTCCGCAGGTGAAGATGCCAGATGTGGAGGTCCTGGGTTGGCATGGTTACATGTGGTCAGCGGTTGTGAGGCCAGTTGGACATATTGCCAAATTCTCTAAAACACCATTGGTGGCGGCTTATGGTAGAGAAATGAACATTAAATTCTCTGGCAACAGCTCTGGTGGACATTACTGCAGTCAGCATGCCATTTGCACGCTCTCTCGACTTGAGACATCTGTTGCATTGTTGTGTGACAAAACGGCACATTTTAGTGGCCTTTTATAGTCCCCCAGCACAAGGTGCACCTGTGTAATGATCGTGCTGTTTAATCAGCTTCTTGATATGCCACACTCGTCAGATGGATGGTGTATCTTTAGAACTGAGAAAGGCTGACGAACAGGTATGTTAACAAATTTGAACATTTGAAGTGTTTGTGCGTAAGGAACATTTATGGGATGTTTTATTTCAGCTCAATAAACAATGTTGCATTAGATTTTTACATATCTACTCTACAAAAATATATTTCTGGTGCTCCTTCAATTCAGTTTTATACCTACCATTTTTTAAAAATTGGGAGCAGTGTGTGCTTGTGGGAGAGAGTGATGTGTGTGTTTTGAGGGAGGGAGAGTGTGTGGCTCTGTTTACTGAAGAGTTAAGGTTTTACACAGTGTTTTCACCTTACTGCCACAATGGCTTGCAGATCATGATGCTTGTACAGTACATTCCTGTCCTGCCATTCCTCCATCTAAATCACAGGTATGAGCAAATCAGACATTCTGTGGACTATTATAATATGCAATGTGAAGTTAATTCAATATGTGTTGTGTTCAGTAATGGTGTGAATATCAGTGTTCAGTAATGGTGTGAATATCAGCGACCAGTGTGACGTTGTGTTCAGTAATGGTGTGAATATCAGTGACCAGTGTGAAGTTGTGTTCAGTAATGGTGTGAATATCAGCGACCAGTGTGAAGTTGTGTTCAGTAATGGTGTGAATATCAGCGACCAGTGTGACGTTGTGTTCAGTAATGGTGTGAATATCAGTGACCAGTGTGAAGTTGTGTTCAGTGGTGTGAATATCAGCGACCAGTGTGACGTTGTGTTCAGTAATGGTGTGAAGTTGTGTTCAGTAATGGTGTGAATATCAGCGACCAGTGTGAAGTTGTGTTCAGTAATGGTGTGAATATCAGTGACCAGTGTGAAGTTGTGTTCAGTAATGGTGTGACGTTGTGTTCAGTAATGGTGTGAATATCAGCGACCAGTGTGACGTTGTGTTCAGTAATGGTGTGAAGTTGTGTTCAGTAATGGTGTGAATATCAGTGACCAGTGTGAAGTTGTGTTCAGTGGTGTGAATATCAGCGACCAGTGTGACGTTGTGTTCAGTAATGGTGTGAAGTTGTGTTCAGTAATGGTGTGAATATCAGCGACCAGTGTGAAGTTGTGTTCAGTAATGGTGTGAATATCAGTGACCAGTGTGAAGTTGTGTTCAGTAATGGTGTGACGTTGTGTTCAGTAATGGTGTGAATATCAGCGACCAGTGTGACGTTGTGTTCAGTAATGGTGTGAAGTTGTGTTCAGTAATGGTGTGAATATCAGTGACCAGTGTGAAGTTGTGTTCAGTAATGGTGTGAATATCAGTGACCAGTGTGAAGTTGTGTTCAGTAATGGTGTGAATATCAGTGACCAGTGTGAAGTTGTGTTCAGTAATGGTGTGAATATCAGTGACCAGTGTGAAGTTGTGTTCAGTAATGGTGTGAAGTTGTGTTCAGTAATGGTGTGAATATCAGTGACCAGTGTGAAGTTGTATTCAGTAATGGTGTGAATATCAGTGACCAGTGTGACGTTGTGTTCAGTAATGGTGTGAATATCAGTGACCAGTGTGACGTTGTGTTCAGTAATGGTGTGAATATCAGTGACCAGTGTGAAGTTGTATTCAGTAATGGTGTGAATATCAGTGACCAGTGTGACGTTGTATTCAGTAATGGTGTGAATATCAGTGACCAGTGTGACGTTGTGTTCAGTAATGGTGTGAATGTCAGTGACCAGTGTGAAGTTGTGTTTTACCTCGTCAGCTCGGGGATTTGATCTAGCAACCTTTCGGTTACTGGCCCAACGCTCTAACCACTAGGCTACCTGCCACCTCCACACTCTAACCACTAGGCTACCTGCCACCTCCACACTCTAACCACTAGGCTACCTGCCACCTCTACACTCTAACCACTAGGCTACCTGCCACCTCCACACTCTAACCACTAGGCTACCTGCCACCTCTACACTCTAACCACTAGGCTACCTGCCACCTCCACACTCTAACCACTAGGCTACCTGCCACCTCTACGCTCTAACCACTAGGCTACCTGCTGGTTACTGGCCCTACACTCTAACCACTAGGCTACCTGCCGCCTGTTTGAAACGTCAAACAATTGTGCCCATCTCTAGTCAGTGTGAATGGCGTTAGCCTGGATTCACACTTTGTCCCCTAATTCCTAGATGGCCGTCAGTTATGATTAGCTCAATGCGTCCAGTCGGCGTGGCAGCAGATCAGTCAGGTGATAATTGTGGAGTATGGTAATGACACAGAAGTCTAATGTCCCCCCAGCCCCTGGGTCTGCCCCTGGGTCTGCCCCTGGGTCTGTCCACCGGTCTGGGTCTGTCCACGGCCCTGTCCATAGGTCCGTCCATGGGTCTGGTTCTGTCCCTGGGTCTGTCCCTGGGTCTTTCCACAGGTCTGGGTCTGTCCCTGGGTTTGTCCATGGGTCTGTCCACGGGTCTGGGTCTGTCCCTGGGTCTGTCCCTGGGTCTGTCCACCGGTCTGGGTCTGTCCATGGGTCTGGGTCTGTCCACGGGTCTGGTTCTGTCCCTGGTTCTGTCCCTGGGTCTGTCCACAGGTCTGGGTCTGTCCCTGGGTTTGTCAATGGGTCTGTCCACGGGTCTAGGTCTGTCCCTGGGTCTGTCCACAGGTCTGGGTCTGTCCCTGGGTCTGTCCACCGGTCTGGGTCTGTCCCTGGGTTTGTCCATGGGTCTGTCCACGGGTATGGGTCTGTCCCTGGGTCTGTCCACTGGTCTGGGTCTGTCCCTGGGTCTGTCCACCGGTCTGGGTCTGTCCATGTGTCTGGGTCTGTCCACGGGTCTGGTTCTGTCCCTGGGTCTGTCCCTGGGTCTGTCCACAGGTCTGGGTCTGTCCCTGGGTTTGTCCATGGGTCTGTCCATGGGTCTAGGTCTGTCCCTGGGTCTGTCCACAGGTCTGGGTCTGTCCCTGGGTCTGTCCACCGGTCTGGGTCTGTCCACGGCCCTGTCCATGGGTCTGGGTCTGTCCCTGGGTTTGTCCATGGGTCTGTCCACGGGTCTGGGTCTGTCCACTGGTCTGGGTCTGTCCCTGGGTCTGTCCACTGGTCTGGGTCTGTCCCTGGGTCTGTCCCTGGGTCTGTCCACCGGTCTGGGTCTGTCCACGGCCCTGTCCATGGGTCCGTCCATGGGTATGGGTCCGTCCATGGGTCCGTCCATGGGTCCGTCCATGGGTCTGTCCCTGGGTCCGTCCCTGGGTCCGTCCATGGGTCCGTCCATGGGTCCGTCCCTGGGTCCGTCCCTGGGTCCGTCCATGGGTCCGTCCATGGGTCTGTCCACGGGTCTAGGTCTGTCCCTGGGTCTGTCCACAGGTCTGGGTCCGTCCCTGGGTCCGTCCATGGGTCCGTCCCTGGGTCCGTCCATGGCCCTGGCCTGGCTGCAAACAGGACTGTCGCCACACTAAAGAGGCTTAGAGGGTTCACATCTCTTGAAATCTCTCTCGAATACTATAGTAATTAGGACAATAATATCTGCAAAAACACATTCAGACCCCAGTCCTTCCTAACTACAGGTTATTGCCAGGTTATTGAATGTGCTCATTTGACTATTTCTCCAGCAGGGTTTCTCAGAGAAAGCCTCGACTTCTATGTCAAAGATAATAAAACAAAAACAATACTACAATCTGTAAAAACCCTCCATCAATTACTAGTAGTATGTACAGTAGTTTTATTTTACTACATTATTTATACTATAGATAATTGTAAATACTACAGTGAATACTGCATTTATTTATACTCTAGTTAACTGTAAATACTACAGTATGTTAACTGTAAGTTCTACAGTATTGACTGTGGTGTTTTTGCTCACTTTAGTCTGCAAAAACACGGGTGAATACTAAAGTATTTATACCATAGTATACTATACATTTTTTTTTCATGTGGGTTGTAGTGTTGGATTGGGGAATTTACTGGAGGTAGACTGAAACTGGCTGTACAGGAAGGATGCAGTTTGTTATGTCACAGAAATACAAGGCTTTAGTCCCTCCCCCTTTTTGAACGCTGAGCAGTGGATGGTCTGTTACACTGAGTGCCACTTAATGTTCTATAGGACTAATAGTGTGGACTACCACAGCACGGCACGGCACGGCTAGCTCTGTACTGACAGAAGAGTGGTGAACAAGGGGTGTTCTTAACTGCTGGATGCGACTGTACTTCTCTGGTCATAAGAGCTGGGACTTGTCAGACGAGGATGCCACAATGATCAGGTTACGAGACTGTTTTATTTTATATGTACAGATGTAGGATCTTAATTGGACCTATATTGTCAAAGCAACATTTGTTTAATGTTTAGTCCATGAAGTTGCTTGATCAATGGTTAGGCTATTAGCTGGCTAAAAATGGACTTTGTGAAAAGTGCAATCCTGTGTGTGTTAGTGTGTTTTCAGTGAATGTATGTAAATCACACAGCTCATTTGCATTTTCTGCGGCGTGGGAAAATTCTCAACAAAACGTTTTATGTTGATTCGAGTCATTTAGCAGACGCTCTTATCCAGATCATCTTACAGGAGCAATTCGTTTTAAGTGCCTTGCTCAAAGGCACATCGATAGTCGGCTCTGGGATTCTCAAACCAGTGTCCTTTCGGTTACTGGCCCAATGCTCTTAACAGCTAGGCTGATCAAATGAAGATCCTACATCTGTAGCTACTTCAGTCGTGTCTTTTCGTTTCTGGTCTAGATATTGTTAATGCTTAATTGAACAGCGGGAGTGGTGTGACTTTTTGCTTCTCTAAAAATAACTGTAGCTTTGTGATGTTTGGGATGGATGTTTGGGATGGATGTTTGGGATGGATGTTTTGGATGGATGTTTTGGGATGGATGTTTTGGGATGGATGTTTTATGGATGTTTTGGGATGGATGTTTTGGGATTGATGTTTGGGATGGACTCTGAGGTCGTAGATTGACTTGGATACTCTTAATTGTAGGCTAGGGTATATTTCATATCCATTCGCCGACACCGACTGTTGTGGAAAGGCAGTTTTTTATTCTAATATAGTCGGGCAAAGCAGTGTCAGATCGTCATGGTTAGAGTCATCTACAGTCTATGAAGAAACAATAAAGTGAATGTGTTCTGGGCAGATGTTCTTTCAGTAACCTGCTATTTCTATATGGGGTCATTCCATTTGATTTCAATCACTTTTTTGACCACACCCATTTTTGATTTGAACAAAACTTTCCATACACATTTGCCAAGTGGTCAAAGGGACATTTTGGACCTGAATGCCAAAATATTCAGAAGATAAGAGGTGCTCAAAGTTGACCCATTTTGAATACCCCACAATACCATGAGACATCCATGTCTTCATCACTGGAAAATATACACGGTTGAGTTTGATATCATTTAAAGAGATTCTCCGGTACTTTTTGTATACTTTTTAGCCAGTAGTTCTGAAAGCAGCGCTCACAAGCCAAAAGGGGTCCCTGAAAAGTGGGTACTCTGTCATGTGTGCAGAGACCCTATGTGCAGCACTCTGTTGTGTTTGCCTCTTGCTAGCTGTCACTCAAAGGGCGAGGGGATGAAGCACATTGGCTGGAACTTGGATTGATAAGGGGTTGGCCCAAGTGGGAGGAAAATGTAGGGAAAATGGCACCTCACAGCTTCCAGTAAACGGTCGCTTTTAAACGAGGGATTTTGTGGCTAATCGAGGTAAAATTGTATTTCTGCTCATAGATTATGCATGTATAAACTACACAATGACAAATCCAGCCCAAAGCGGGAGGTAAAAAAAAGGTTCCAGAGAATGTCTTTAAAAGCTTACAAACAGGGTTGTCAAACTATTTTAGAATGTCTTTAAATATCTTGAAATATCCTAGGTCCAAGAAGCTTCTAAACAGCTTCTACTTCCAAGCCAGAAGACTCCTGAACTTCTAATCAGATAGCTACCCAGACTATTTGCATTGCCTCCCCCCCCCCCCCCCCCCCTCTTGTACACTGCTGCTACTCTCTGTTGTTATCATCTATGCATAGTCACTTTAATAACTCTACCTACATGTACATATTACCTCAATTACCTTGACAGCGGTGTCCCCGCACATTGACTCTGTACCGGTTCCCCCTGTTTTGCTATTATTATTTTACTGCTGCTATTTAATTACTTTTAATTCTTATTCGTATTTCATATATATATGTGTGTGTGTGTGTGATATATATATATATATATACCAAAGTTGCCATAAAAAAATTAAAATAAAATATATATATATATATATATATATATTTATTTATTTTAAACGACATTGTTGGTTAGGGGCTCGTAAGTAAGCATTTCACTGTAAGGTTGTATTTGACTAATATACAATTTGATATTTATTTTATTTTATGTACACTACCGTACAAAAGTTTGAGTTCACTTAGAAATGTCATTGTTTTTAAAAGAAAAGCAACAAAAAAATATTGTCCATTTAAAATAACATCAAATTGATCAGAAATACAGTGTAGGTATTGATAATGTTGTAAATGACTGTTGTAGCTGGAAACGGCTGACTTTTAATGGAATATCTACATAGGCGTACAGAGGCCCATTATCAGCAACCATCACTCCTGTGTTCCAATGGAATATCTACATAGGAGTACAGAGGCCCATTATCAGCAACCATCACACCTGTGTTCCAATGGAATATCTACATAGGCGTACAGAGGCCCATTATCAGCAACCATCACTCCTGTGTTCCAATGGAATATCTACATAGGAGTACAGAGGCCCATTATCAGCAACCATCACTCCTGTGTTCCAATGGAATATCTACATAGGAGTACAGAGGCCCATTATCAGCAACAATCACACCTGTGTTCCAATGGAATATCTACATAGGAGTACAGAGGCCCATTATCAGCAACCAATCACTCCTGTGTTCCAATGGTACATTGTGTTAGCTAATCCAAGTTTATCATTTTAAAAGGCTAGTTGATCATTAGAAAACCCTTTTGCAATTATGTTAGCACAGCTGAAAACTGTTGGTCTGATTAAAGAAGCAATAAAACTGGCCTTCTTTAGACTAGTTGAGTATCTGGAGCATCAGCATTTGTGGGTTCGATTACAGGTTCAAAATGGCTAGAAATAAAGAACTTTCTTCTGAAACTCGTCAGTCTATTCTTGTTCTGAGAAATGGAGGCTATTGCAAGTGAGAAATTGCCAAGATACTGAAGATCTGGTACAACGCTGTGTACTACGCCTTCACAGGACAGCGCAAACTGGCTCTAACCAGAATAGAAAGAGGAGTGGGAGGCCCCAGTGCACAACTGAGCAAGAGGACAAGTATATTAGTGTCTAGTTTGAGAAACGGACGCCTCACAAGTACTCAACTGTTAGCTTCATTAAATCGTACCAGTCTCAACGTCAACAGTGAAGAGGTGACTCCGGGATGCTGGCCTTCTAGGCAGAGTTCCTCTGTCCAGTGTCTTTGTTTTGCCAGTCAAAGGCTTGGACACACCTACTCATTCAAGTTATTTTTATTTTTTATTTTTTAAACCAATTTTCTACATTGTAGAATAATAGTGAAGACATCAAATGATGAAATAACACATGTAATCATGTAGTAAGCAAAAAAAATTACAATTCTTCAAAGTAGCCACCCTGTTCCTTGATGACAGCTTTGCACGCGCTTGGCCTTCTCTCAACCAGCTTCATGAGGTAGTCACCTGAAATGCATTTCAATTAATAGGTGTGCCTTGTTAATAGTTAGTTTGTGGAATTCCTGTCCTTCATGTGTTCGAGCCAATCAGTTGTGTTGTGACAAGGCAAGAGTGGTATACAGAAGATAATCAACCAAATAGGGCTAACGTTTCCATCCTCAGAAATTGCAGCCCAAATAAATGCTTCAGAGTTCAAGTAACACACACACACACACACACATCTCAACATCAACTGTTCAGAGGAGACTGCGTTCTGAGGGCAAAAGGGGGTGCAACTAAATTTGAGTAAAGTGTTCCTAATGTTTTGTACACTCAGTGTACATACACCATTTAAATCATCTACACGCACACAGAGAGCAATCGGCTCAGGCAGATTCAGCTCAGACCTCCAACTGCAGCAGATTTGAATTTAGAAGGGAAAATGGAAAAAAATAAATATAATTGTACGTTGAACCGAATCTCATCGATTTGTTCTTTTAATGAAACCGAATCACACCGAATTGTTTCAAACTCAATGTATTGTTCCTGTATCGTACCAGAGCCCATGTATCTTAGATACGTATCCAATCGCCTTGGTAGAGAATGATGCACATCTCTAACATCTATGATTGGTTTAGGTATGGTCCCGTCGTCTGTGATTGGTTCAGGTATGGTCCAGTCGTCTGTGATTGGTTCAGGTATGGTCCCGTCATCTGTGATTGGTTCAGGTATGGTCCCGTCATCTGTGATTGGTTCGGGTATGGTCCCGTCGTCTGTGATTGGTTCAGGTATGGTCCCGTCATCTGTGATTGGTTCGGGTATGGTCCCGTCGTCTGTGATTGGTTCAGGTACGGTCCCGTCGTCTATGATTTGGTTCAGGTATTGTCCCGCCGTCTGTGATTGGTTCAGGTACGGTCCCGTCGTCTATGATTTGGTTCAGGTATTGTCCCGCCGTCTGTGATTGGTTCAGGTATTTTCCCGTCGTCTATGATTAGTTCAGGTTTGGTCTGGTCTGGACCAACCAGATGTGGTCTTGTTTGGTGGCTGAGCTCATTAAAATAATCGCCAGTCTGTAGAATAATACCCAAATATGCAACAGGAGCATATTAAATATTTCTACCTTTTTTGTAGGAAACATCACCATGAAGAGAATGACATTCATATCCATCATTATGTATTTCTGTGTAGTACAGATCACGGAAGCAATGATGTCATTCTGATTGGTGTTAATCCACTTAATTTACTGTAGTTAAATAATCAAAAGAGAGTGTCATGTCATAGTTGACATCCCTTAAAAAAAAAAAAAATTAAGAAATCTTAATTTAGAGCAGATATTTAACTGAGTTTTTGGAAAAATGTCACAAAATAATGTTTTGTTACCAAACTTTGTATCTGCAAAGTTCTTCCATGTGTTTTTGTAAAATGTTTAGTGTAAATTGTTAGTCTTTGTTCGTCGAGAAATATTTGTTTTGTTTGGGATACATTTTAAGTCACCGTGGAATTGCCCTCGACAACTGTGAATGGGTGACTCGAGTCTTGGTGATTTGACAGAAGATTAGTTGAGTCAATTGGCAATGGGTGTGTAACTTTTCCCAGTACTTTTGTGCACTATTTTGGACCAGGGCCAACACCAGGGAATAGTTTGCTGTTTGATCGTCAAGTAGAGACATACTGCACCCGCTGCATCCAAGGAGATGGTCGTTTTCAATATCACCCTGGCAATTTTTGTTTTACTTAAAGCTAGATGTATGCTTATGACACACTCCCTGATATAATGGTACCACTATTTATTAGCCAGCTTGGCAAAGTAGGTTTTAAACTCTTTCAACTCTGAACTGTCGGAGCACGCTGCCATAGAGAGACATAAATGCTTTCCTCCCAACGCAGCCATCTGTTGATCACCAATGAATGTGCCTGTAGCCTTTTCCCATCTAGATAAATCTAACAGCTACTCAAAGCATTGAGCTATATTTGAGATTGCCATTAATTTCCACCCATGCCTATTTGCACACTGCATCTCATATTGACCTGTTAGTCAATATCTCTCTCAGGGAGAATGTGATTTTAGCCTAGCTGCCTAGATGTCAGCCATGGCGGCCAATGGCCAGTGGGCAGCACATGGAAAGGCTGTGAACTTTTGAGGTAGAATCAGTCACTGTGTTCGTAGGCTGCAGTATAGCCTTTATGATCGTTTGGCGCTCGGTTGGTAGAATGGTGCTTGCAACACTTGGACAGTGGGTGCGATTCCCAGAAATACCTGTACGTTAAATGTATGCATTCATGACTGTAAATTGCTATGAATAAAAGTGTCCGGAAAATGGCATATATTAGATGATGTCTGTCTACATGTGTCTATGGTTAGAATACTGAAGCATTTGGAGTAAAATCCCAGAAATCCCAGAAACCTGGCAAGTTTCTGGATGGTACAACTTTAATTTGGAGACTCGCGTTCTGTTCCTGGAAGTCATTGGTTGTTCTACGGATCAACTGTGGTCCTTGGCGCGGCCTGGTGTGGACATCCTGGCCTGGCCTGCTCTGCTCTCTCTAGTAGGCTGATAGAAATAGCTGCTAATCTGGACCAGGATGTTACTGCAGTACATAGAGTTGGATAGAGAGCGCACCTGGAACAAAGCCCGTTTTAGAATGAGCAGTGCCATTTTTGAAGGCTTTCACCATTTTGAAGTCGTCAACTCGGTGGGATTATTTACAAACTGCCAATATACACAGAAGAAGAACCAAAAAAATAAGAAATGTACTACTTTTAAGATAGTTTAATGGCTCTTTCAAAGAAAGCCCCATGGTAAAGATTGGAGTTGTCATCTTTCCATATCTATGTTCCAGTCTAATGTCGTGGATCCTCAGCCTTCCTGTCCCGTTGATGATGTAAGTGCTTAGTTAGAGCTCCACAAATCTCATTTGCGAATGAATAGCAGCCACAACCCACATCCTGGATCCAACCGCATCGGATGGAAAATCTTAAAATGCACAGCAAGCAGAGATTACTGCTGTTTGTGTGAACGAATGAAGCCTTCGGTCTCCCATTCCTTTTCATGTTGTTGTAGGTGTTGGTTTGGCTGTAGCAATGCATTACAAACAACTCTTGACTTAAATTGACACATATCAGATCTGTTAATATGAACACATAAGAGTCTAATCCCTGTCTAAGGTTTGGTAGGGAGGGGTTTCTACTAAACTATATGGAATTGTTTTAAGAAGGTCGTACCAAGGATCCTTTTGATATTTGATTTAGAATACGAAGACCCCTTGAAGTATCGAAAAAATATAAAAACATTATTTGATGAAAAATGTTGTCAGTACCAGCAGATCTGTTAATGTTACGTCACTGAGTCAGTACCGGCAGATGTGTTAATGTAACTGAGTCAGTACCGGCAGATGTGTTAATGTAACTGAGTCAGTACCGGCAGATCTGTTAATGTTACGTCACTGAGTCAGTACCGGCAGATCTGTTAATGTAACTGAGTCAGTACCGGCAGATCTGTTAATGTAACTGAGTCAGTACCGGCAGATCTGTTAATGTAACTTAGTCAGTACCGCAGATCTGTTAATGTAACTGAGTCAGTACCGCAGATCTGTTAATGTAACTGAGTCAGTACTCAGATCTGTTAATGTAACTGAGTCAGCAGATGTGTTAATGTTACGTCACTGAGTCAGTACTGGCAGATCTGTTAATGTAACTGAGTCAGTACTGGCAGATCTGTTAATGTAACTGAGTCAGTACCGCAGATGTGTTAATGTAACTGAGTCAGTACCGGATCTGTTACGTCACTGAGTCAGTACTGGCAGATGTGTTAATGTAACTGAGTCAGTACCGCAGATGTGTTAATGTAACTGAGTCAGTACCGCAGATGTGTTAATGTAACTGAGTCAGTACCGCAGATCTGTTAATGTTAACTGAGTCAGTACCGCAGATGTTAATGTTACATCACTGAGTCAGTACCGCAGATCTGTTAATGTTCACGTCACTGAGTCAGTACCGCAGATCTTTTAATGTAACTGAGTCAGTCCCGCAGATGTGTTAATGTAACTGAGTCAGTACCGCAGATGTGTTAATGTAACTGAGTCAGTACCGCAGATCTTTTAATGTTACGTCACTGAGTCAGTACCGCAGATCTGTTAATGTTAACTGAGTCAGTACCGCAGATCTTTTAATGTAACTGAGTCAGTACCGCAGATGTGTTAATGTAACTGAGTCAGTACCGCAGATCTTTTAATGTTACGTCACTGAGTCAGTACTGGCAGATCTGTTAATGTAACTGAGTCAGTACCGGCAGATGTGTTAATGTAACTGAGTCAGTACCGGCAGATGTGTTAATGTAACTGAGTCAGTACCGCAGATATGTTAATGTAACTGAGTCAGTACCGCAGATCTGTTAATGTTACGTCACTGAGTCAGTACCGCAGATCTGTTAATGTTACGCCACTGAGTCAGTACCGCAGATCTTTTAATGTAACTGAGTCAGTACCGCAGATCTGTTAATGTAACTGAGTCAGTACCGCAGATCTGTTAATGTAACTGAGTCAGTACCGCAGATCTGTTAATGTAACTGAGTCAGTACCGCAGATCTGTTAATGTAACTTAGTCAGTACCGCAGATCTTTTAATGTAACTGAGTCAGTACCGGCAGATCTGTTAATGTAACTGAGTCAGTACTGGCAGATCTGTTAATGTAACTGAGTCAGTACCGCAGATGTTAATGTAACTGAGTCAGTACCGCAGATCTTTTAATGTTACGTCACTGAGTCAGTACTGGCAGATCTGTTAATGTAACTGAGTCAGTACCGCAGATCTTTTAATGTAACTGAGTCAGTACCGCAGATCTGTTAATATAACTGAGTCAGTACCGCAGATGTGTTAATGTAACTGAGTCAGTACCGCAGATGTGTTAATGTAACTGAGTCAGTACCGCAGATCTGTTAATGTTACGTCACTGAGTCAGTACCGCAGATCTGTTAATGTTACGTCACTGAGTCAGTACCGCAGATCTTTTAATGTAACTGAGTCAGTACCGCAGATCTGTTAATGTAACTTAGTCAGTACCGCAGATCTGTTAATGTAACTGAGTCAACCGGCAGATCTGTTAATGTAACTGAGTCAGTACTGGCAGATCTGTTAATGTAACTGAGTCAGTACCGCAGATGTGTTAATGTTACGTCACTGAGTCAGTACTGGCAGATCTGTTAATGTAACTGAGTCAGTACTGGCAGATCTGTTAATGTAACTGAGTCAGTACTGGCAGATCTGTTAATGTAACTGAGTCAGTACCGGCAGATGTGTTAATGTAACTGAGTCAGTACTGGCAGATCTGTTAATGTAACTGAGTCAGTACCGGCAGATCTTTTAATGTTACGTCACTGAGTCAGTACTGGCAGATGTGTTAATGTAACTGAGTCAGTACCGGCAGATGTGTTAATGTAACTGAGTCAGTACCGGCAGATCTTTTAATGTTAGTCACTGAGTCAGTACTGGCAGATGTGTTAATGTAACTGAGTCAGTACCGGCAGATGTGTTAATGTAACTGAGTCAGTACCGGCAGATGTGTTAATGTAACTGAGTCAGTACCGGCAGATCTGTTAATGTTACGTCACTGAGTCAGTACCGGCAGATCTGTTAATGTTACATCACTGAGTCAGTACCGGCAGATCTGTTAATGTTACGTCACTGAGTCAGTACCGGCAGATCTTTTAATGTAACTGAGTCAGTACCGGCAGATGTGTTAATGTAACTGAGTCAGTACCGGCAGATGTGTTAATGTAACTGAGTCAGTACCGGCAGATCTTTTAATGTTACGTCACTGAGTCAGTACTGGCAGATCTGTTAATGTAACTGAGTCAGTACCGGCAGATGTGTTAATGTAACTGAGTCAGTACCGGCAGATGTGTTAATGTAACTGAGTCAGTACCGGCAGATCTGTTAATGTTACGTCACTGAGTCAGTACCGGCAGATCTGTTAATGTAACTGAGTCAGTACCGGCAGATCTTTTAATGTAACTGAGTCAGTACCGGCAGATCTTTTAATGTTACGTCACTGAGTCAGTACTGGCAGATCTGTTAATGTAACTGAGTCAGTACCGGCAGATCTTTTAATGTAACTGAGTCAGTACCGGCAGATCTGTTAATGTAACTGAGTCAGTACCGGCAGATGTGTTAATGTAACTGAGTCAGTACCGGCAGATGTGTTAATGTAACTGAGTCAGTACCGGCAGATCTGTTAATGTTACGTCACTGAGTCAGTACCGGCAGATCTTTTAATGTAACTGAGTCAGTACCGGCAGATCTGTTAATGTAACTTAGTCAGTACCGGCAGATCTGTTAATGTAACTGAGTCAGTACCGGCAGATCTGTTAATGTAACTGAGTCAGTACTGGCAGATCTGTTAATGTAACTGAGTCAGTACCGGCAGATGTGTTAATGTTACGTCACTGAGTCAGTACTGGCAGATCTGTTAATGTAACTGAGTCAGTACTGGCAGATCTGTTAATGTAACTGAGTCAGTACCGGCAGATGTGTTAATGTAACTGAGTCAGTACCGGCAGATCTTTTAATGTTACGTCACTGAGTCAGTACCGTGTAATGTAACTGAGTCAGTACCGGCAGATCTGTTAATGTTACGTCACTGAGTCAGTACCGGCAGATCTGTTAATGTTACATCACTGAGTCAGTACCGGCAGATCTGTTAATGTTACGTCACTGAGTCAGTACCGGCAGATCTTTTAATGTAACTGAGTCAGTACCGGCAGATGTGTTAATGTAACTGAGTCAGTACCGGCAGATGTGTTAATGTAACTGAGTCAGTACCGGCAGATCTGTTAATGTAACTGAGTCAGTACCGGCAGATCTTTTAATGTTACGTCACTGAGTCAGTACCGGCAGATCTGTTAATGTTACGTCACTGAGTCAGTACCGGCAGATCTTTTAATGTAACTGAGTCAGTACCGGCAGATGTGTTAATGTAACTGAGTCAGTACCGGCAGATCTTTTAATGTTACGTCACTGAGTCAGTACCGGCAGATCTGTTAATGTAACTGAGTCAGTACCGGCAGATGTGTTAATGTAACTGAGTCAGTACCGGCAGATGTGTTAATGTAACTGAGTCAGTACCGGCAGATATGTTAATGTAACTGAGTCAGTACCGGCAGATCTGTTAATGTTACGTCACTGAGTCAGTACCGGCAGATCTGTTAATGTTACGTCACTGAGTCAGTACCGGCAGATCTGTTAATGTTACGTCACTGAGTCAGTACCGGCAGATCTTTTAATGTAACTGAGTCAGTACCGGCAGATCTGTTAATGTAACTGAGTCAGTACCGGCAGATCTGTTAATGTAACTGAGTCAGTACCGGCAGATCTGTTAATGTAACTGAGTCAGTACCGGCAGATCTGTTAATGTAACTGAGTCAGTACCGGCAGATCTGTTAATGTAACTGAGTCAGTACCGGCAGATCTGTTAATGTAACTTAGTCAGTACCGGCAGATCTTTTAATGTAACTGAGTCAGTACCGGCAGATCTGTTAATGTAACTGAGTCAGTACCGGCAGATCTGTTAATGTAACTGAGTCAGTACTGGCAGATCTGTTAATGTAACTGAGTCAGTACCGGCAGATGTGTTAATGTAACTGAGTCAGTACCGGCAGATCTTTTAATGTTACGTCACTGAGTCAGTACTGGCAGATCTGTTAATGTAACTGAGTCAGTACCGGCAGATCTGTTAATGTAACTGAGTCAGTACCGGCAGATCTGTTAATGTAACTGAGTCAGTACCGGCAGATGTGTTAATGTAACTGAGTCAGTACCGGCAGATGTGTTAATGTAACTGAGTCAGTACCGGCAGATCTGTTAATGTTACGTCACTGAGTCAGTACCGGCAGATCTGTTAATGTTACGTCACTGAGTCAGTACCGGCAGATATTTTAATGTAACTGAGTCAGTACCGGCAGATCTGTTAATGTAACTTAGTCAGTACCGGCAGATCTGTTAATGTAACTGAGTCAGTACCGGCAGATCTGTTAATGTAACTGAGTCAGTACTGGCAGATCTGTTAATGTAACTGAGTCAGTACCGGCAGATGTGTTAATGTTACGTCACTGAGTCAGTACTGGCAGATCTGTTAATGTAACTGAGTCAGTACCGGCAGATGTGTTAATGTAACTGAGTCAGTACCGGCAGATCTTTTAATGTTACGTCACTGAGTCAGTACTGGCAGATGTGTTAATGTAACTGAGTCAGTACCGGCAGATGTGTTAATGTAACTGAGTCAGTACCGGCAGATGTGTTAATGTAACTGAGTCAGTACCGGCAGATCTGTTAATGTTACGTCACTGAGTCAGTACCGGCAGATCTGTTAATGTTACATCACTGAGTCAGTACCGGCAGATCTGTTAATGTTACGTCACTGAGTCAGTACCGGCAGATCTTTTAATGTAACTGAGTCAGTACCGGCAGATGTGTTAATGTAACTGAGTCAGTACCGGCAGATGTGTTAATGTTACGTCACTGAGTCAGTACCGGCAGATCTTTTAATGTAACTGAGTCAGTACCGGCAGATCTGTTAATGTAACTTAGTCAGTACCGGCAGATCTGTTAATGTAACTGAGTCAGTACCGGCAGATCTGTTAATGTAACTGAGTCAGTACTGGCAGATCTGTTAATGTAACTGAGTCAGTACCGGCAGATGTGTTAATGTTACGTCACTGAGTCAGTACTGGCAGATCTGTTAATGTAACTGAGTCAGTACTGGCAGATCTGTTAATGTAACTGAGTCAGTACCGGCAGATGTGTTAATGTAACTGAGTCAGTACCGGCAGATCTTTTAATGTTACGTCACTGAGTCAGTACCGGCAGATGTGTTAATGTAACTGAGTCAGTACCGGCAGATCTGTTAATGTTACGTCACTGAGTCAGTACCGGCAGATCTGTTAATGTTACATCACTGAGTCAGTACCGGCAGATCTGTTAATGTTACGTCACTGAGTCAGTACCGGCAGATCTTTTAATGTAACTGAGTCAGTACCGGCAGATGTGTTAATGTAACTGAGTCAGTACCGGCAGATGTGTTAATGTAACTGAGTCAGTACCGGCAGATCTGTTAATGTAACTGAGTCAGTACCGGCAGATCTTTTAATGTTACGTCACTGAGTCAGTACCGGCAGATCTGTTAATGTTACGTCACTGAGTCAGTACCGGCAGATCTTTTAATGTAACTGAGTCAGTACCGGCAGATGTGTTAATGTAACTGAGTCAGTACCGGCAGATCTTTTAATGTTACGTCACTGAGTCAGTACTGGCAGATCTGTTAATGTAACTGAGTCAGTACCGGCAGATGTGTTAATGTAACTGAGTCAGTACCGGCAGATGTGTTAATGTAACTGAGTCAGTACCGGCAGATATGTTAATGTAACTGAGTCAGTACCGCAGATCTGTTAATGTAACACTGAGTCAGTACCGGCAGATCTGTTAATGTTACGTCACTGAGTCAGTACCGGCAGATCTTTTAATGTAACTGAGTCAGTACCGGCAGATCTGTTAATGTAACTGAGTCAGTACCGGCAGATCTGTTAATGTAACTGAGTCAGTACCCGATCTGTTAATGTAACTGAGTCAGTACCGCAGATCTGTTAATGTAACTGAGTCAGTACCGCAGATCTGTTAATGTAACTGAGTCAGTACCGCAGATCTGTTAATGTAACTGAGTCAGTACCGCAGATCTGTTAATGTAACTGAGTCAGTACCGGCAGATCTGTTAATGTAACTTAGTCAGTACCGCAGATCTTTTAATGTAACTGAGTCAGTACCGCAGATCTGTTAATGTAACTGAGTCAGTACCGCAGATCTGTTAATGTAACTGAGTCAGTACTGGCAGATCTGTTAATGTAACTGAGTCAGTACCGGCAGATGTGTTAATGTAACTGAGTCAGTACCGGCAGATCTTTTAATGTTACGTCACTGAGTCAGTACTGGCAGATCTGTTAATGTAACTGAGTCAGTACCGGCAGATCTGTTAATGTAACTGAGTCAGTACCGGCAGATCTGTTAATGTAACTGAGTCAGTACCGGCAGATGTGTTAATGTAACTGAGTCAGTACCGGCAGATGTGTTAATGTAACTGAGTCAGTACCGGCAGATCTGTTAATGTAACTGAGTCAGTACCGGCAGATCTTTTAATGTAACTGAGTCAGTACCGGCAGATCTTTTAATGTAACTGAGTCAGTACCGGCAGATCTGTTAATGTTACGTCACTGAGTCAGTACCGGCAGATCTTTTAATGTAACTGAGTCAGTACCGGCAGATGTGTTAATGTAACTGAGTCAGTACCGGCAGATCTTTTAATGTTACGTCACTGAGTCAGTACTGGCAGATCTGTTAATGTAACTGAGTCAGTACCGGCAGATGTGTTAATGTAACTGAGTCAGTACCGGCAGATGTGTTAATGTAACTGAGTCAGTACCGGCAGATATGTTAATGTAACTGAGTCAGTACCGGCAGATCTGTTAATGTTACGTCACTGAGTCAGTACCGGCAGATCTGTTAATGTTACGTCACTGAGTCAGTACCGGCAGATCTTTTAATGTAACTGAGTCAGTACCGCAGATCTGTTAATGTAACTGAGTCAGTACCGCAGATCTGTTAATGTAACTGAACTGAGTCAGTACCGCAGATCTGTTAATGTAACTGAGTCAGTACCGGCAGATCTGTTAATGTAACTTAGTCAGTACCGCAGATCTTTTAATGTAACTGAGTCAGTACCGCAGATCTGTTAATGTAACTGAGTCAGTACCGGCAGATCTGTTAATGTAACTGAGTCAGTACTGGCAGATCTGTTAATGTAACTGAGTCAGTACCGGCAGATGTGTTAATGTAACTGAGTCAGTACCGGCAGATCTTTTAATGTTACGTCACTGAGTCAGTACTGGCAGATCTGTTAATGTAACTGAGTCAGTACCGGCAGATCTTTTAATGTAACTGAGTCAGTACCGGCAGATCTGTTAATGTAACTGAGTCAGTACCGGCAGATGTGTTAATGTAACTGAGTCAGTACCGGCAGATGTGTTAATGTAACTGAGTCAGTACCGGCAGATCTGTTAATGTAACTGAGTCAGTACCGGCAGATCTGTTAATGTAACTGAGTCAGTACCGGCAGATCTGTTAATGTAACTGAGTCAGTACACTCTGTTAATGTAACTGTCAGTACCGCAGATCTGTTAATGTAACTGAGTCAGTACCGGCAGATCTGTTAATGTAACTGAGTCAGTACCGGCAGATCTGTTAATGTAACTGAGTCAGTACCGGCAGATCTGTTAATGTAACTGAGTCAGTACCGGCAGATCTGTTAATGTAACTGAGTCAGTACCGCAGATCTGTTAATGTTAACTGAGTCAGTACCGGCAGATCTGTTAATGTTAACACTGAGTCAGTACCGCAGATCTGTTAATGTTCGTCACTGAGTCAGTACCGGCAGATCTGTTAATGTTACGTCACTGAGTCAGTACCGGCAGATCTGTTAATGTAACTGAGTCAGTACCGCAGATCTGTTAATGTAACTGAGTCAGTACCGCAGATGTGTTAGTCAGTACCGCAGATCTGTTAATGTTACGTCACTGAGTCAGTACCGCAGATCTTTTAATGTAACTGGTCACCGGCAGATGTGTTAATGTAACTGAGTACCGGCAGATGTGTTAATGTAACTGAGTCAGTACCGGCAGATCTGTTAATGTAACTGAGTCAGTACCGGCAGATCTGTTAATGTAACTGAGTCAGTACCGGCAGATGTGTTAATGTAACTGAGTCAGTACCGGCAGATGTGTTACGTCACTGAGTCGTTGTAGATGAAAGGCTAGGTGATTTTGCCTAAAAAACACATTTCAAATTTATGAGCGATTCACAATATAGATAGAGCCTGTTTTTTAAAAATGTTTTTTTTAACGTTTCTCTAAATATTTTTTGTTGCACAATTAAAGGTCAAATACACCGCATTTAAAACAGTCAGCAATAATCAAATTAATTCAGGACTTGTGAAGTTATACCTAGGCTGAATATAAGCCTTCCACAACCATCAGACCCACTAATCATTCAATTATTCTATCAAAATAGTTTAACCTTTTTCTTTTTTTGCAATAATCACTGATAAGACTTTCAAGTTTGTCTATGAAGAATGATATATATTTTTTGTAACAGATTTAAACCAGAACCATGCGTAATGCACATTCACTAATTATGTCTAACTTCTAGTAGCAGGCATTCTAGATCATTAACCCAGGTCTCTTAAACAATCTGTCAAGCACAAGTCCACGTGCTAGTGAGTAGCCAGCTTATCTTTAATATGTAAAGTATAGCCAACGTGGATCTATTTGCTAGCTAACAAGGTTGTAACAGTTATCACACCCTTCTGTCCGTCTCCAACTGAACAGCTTGTCCACTTACTGTATTTCACATTGTTGAAATCATGTGGCCTACCATATTTCTCAGAATGAGAACGAGTTGTCGATTCTTAAAAAAATATATATATATGTTTTGTGCTTATTGCACATTTATAAAACGCAGACTTAGACAGCTTGTATAACAGTCTTTGTCTAAAATGCTGCTAGCGGTACTCGCTGCCACGATACCACTTGCGTCAAACTGAGCTTTCATTTTCCAGAATCAATGTTCATTGATTCTCTCGTTTTAGTAGTGTCTGCTCTGTGTCCAACTTGATTAGTCGAGACATAAAAAAAATAAATAAAGGGTATTATAATTTCTACATCTATTCCGGTAAAATAATGTCTGTGTGTGTGTTGTGTCCATAAGACACATTCTGTGTTGGAACGAACCTCAATTGCAAATAGTGAGTTGGAACCTCTTGTCAGAGAGGAAGACGTGATCATCTTTGTTGTGAGAGTGGCAACGGAGGGGCTTGGTGTGTGTGTGTGTGTGTGTGTATGTGTGGTGTGTGTATGTGTGAACCAGAGGCAGAGGTTTCACTTCTCGCTAAAATCTAATTTTAAAATTTAGTTTTCTGTAAGTCTTCACAAGGTTTTCACACACTGTTGCTGGTATTTTGGCCCATTCCTCCATGCAGATCTCCTCTAGAGCAGTGATGTTTTGGGGCTGTTGCTGGGCAACACGGACTTTCAACTCCCTCCAAAGATTTTCTATGGGTTTGAGATCTGGAGACTGGCTAGGCCACTCCAGGACCTTGAAATGCTTCTTACGAAATGCTTCTTCCACCATAATTTGCAAATAAATTAATTTAAAATCCTACAATGATTTTCTCGATTTTTTTTTGTTGTTGTTGTTGTTGTTGTTCATTTTGTCTGTCATAGTTGAAGTGTACCTATGATGAAAATTACAGGCCTCTCATCTTTTTAAGTGGGAGAACTTGCACAATTGGTGGCTGACTAAATACTTTTTTGCCCCACTGTAAGTCTGGAGGCATATACCTCTTTTGCCAGGATTCTTTGGACTCCATTTTGTTCATGATTGTATGATGTCATCAGCATCGCCTTAGGTCTTGACCTTCCAGGTCAGTACAGTATTTCCATATGTTAGTATCAGTGTGAATACTGCTGTCCTGTTAACATCAACACGGTAGATGAATTGTTTTCTCAGTCCATGTTAGTATCACGGTGAATACTGCTGTCCTGTTAACATCAATTCATCCACTGTGATGATGTACAATTTGTTCTTCTTTTCACATTCTAAAGTTCAATCTATTCTACTGGGAGACAAACTATGTTTATAAGCAAATATGTGTCTGTTGACAAAGTGATTCCATCCAGAGACAGATGTGTCCTTCTATATTAGGCCCTCTAAAACCCATGAGAATACTGTGTTTACTGACCAACAGGGACCGTACTTGAGGGGGGGGGGTGCTGTGTTGACAACAGCGTTGTTTAGTCTGTGGACTGTGGGAGAGAAGCGTCTGGCTGGGGCAACAGGGACCGTACCTGAGGGGGGTGCTGTGTTGACAACAGCGTTGTTTAGTCTGTGGACTGTGGGAGAGAAGCGTCTGGCTGATCAATGGGGCAACAGGGACCGTACCTGAGGGGGGGGGGGGGGTGCTGTGTTGACAACAGCGTTGTTTAGTCTGTGGCCTGTGGGAGAGAAGCGTCTGTGGCTCTGGTTGATCAATAGGGCAACAGGGACCGTACCTGAGGGGGGGGTCGATTGTTTGGTCGCAAACAAAATGATGCTTGGTGCACAAGACACTTGTCTGATTCGTGCCTGTCTGATTCGTGCCTGTCTGATTCGTGCCTGTCTGATTCGTGCCTGTCTGATTCGTGCCTGTCTGATTCGTGCCTGTCTGATTCGTGCCGGTCTGATTCGTGCATTCGTGCCTGTCTGATTCGTGCCTAGTGGATTAGTACCAAAAATAAGACCATTTTATAACAATTGAGCTTTCTCCCATGTTGGATAGAGGTCACAGTCCATGGCCTTTTCCTAGCCCATGTTGCTACGTGCATAATAGCAACGTTAACCAGCATATTGGTGTTGAGAACAATGTGGTGGAGGCAGCAGCAGAGAGGAGAGGAGAAAACAGCCCTTGTCTTAATTGAGGAGAGAGGAAACCCCAACTGAATTAGGTCTATAATCAATAGTCGAAACTGGTAATAAATTCACGTGGCTTTATAAATCTACAGAAATAAGACCGATCCTGCTTGTGTTTCCTGTTTGAGTGTTTAATAGCCTACTGATTCCGTGAGCTCCAAGCTGCATGCAACCACAACGTGTCAGACTAGGACATTTAAACAAATTCAGCTGTTTTGTATCTTTGCTGTAATACATTTTTTTATTTTTTTTTTTTTTTTTGTTACAACAGACTGGTTTTAGTTAGCATTTTATTTAATTATAAGTAATACAGCAGGTAGCCTAGTGGTTAGAGCATTGGACCAGTAACCAGCAGGTAGCCTAGTGGTTAGAGCATTGGACCAGTAACCAGCAGGTAGCCTAGTGGTTAGAGCGTTGGACCAGTAACCAGCAGGTAGCCTAGTGGTTAGAGCGTTGGACCAGTAACCAGCAGGTAGCCTAGTGGTTAGAGCGTTGGACCAGTAACCAGCAGGTAGCCTAGTGGTTAGAGCGTTGGACCAGTAACCAGCAGGTAGCCTAGTGGTTAGAGCGTTGGACCAGTAACCAGCAGGTAGCCTAGTGGTTAGTGTTGGGCCAGTAACCAGCAGGTAACCTAGTGGTTAGAGCATTGGACCAGTAACCAGCAGGTAGCCTAGTGGTTAGAGCGTTGGACCAGTATCCAGCAGGTAGCCTAGTGGTTAGAGCGTTGGGCCAGTAACCAGCAGGTGGCCTAGTGGTTAGAGCGTTGGGCCAGTAACCGAAAGGTTGCAAGATTGAATCCCCGAGCTGACAAGGTAAAAATCTGTCGCTCTGCCCCTGAACAACGCAGTTAACCCACTGTTCCCTGGTAGGCCGTCATTGTAAATAAGAATTTGTTCTTAACTGACTTGCCTTGTTGAATAAAAATATATCTTTTTAAAATGTTTTAAATTGAATGTTTACACTGTTGTACACTGTTGCAATGGTGGGTATTGTATGGGGCTTTGGTGACAAAACGGATTGCACTGTGATAGACTGGATCCAATTTGTTGAGTAGAGTGTTGGAGGCTATTTTATAGATGACATCACCGAAGTCGAGGATCGGTCGGATGGTCAGTTTTCGAGGGTATGTTTGGCAGCATGAGTGAAGGATGCTTTGTTGCGATATAGAAAGCCGATTCTAGATTTAATTTTGGATTGGAGATGCTTAATGTGAGTCTGGAAGGAGAGTTTACAGTCTAACCAGACACCCAGGTATTTGTAGTTGTCCACGTATTCTAAGTTAGAGCCGTCCAGAGTAGTGATGCTGGACGGGCGAGCAGGTGCGGGCAGTGATCGATTGAAAAGCATGCATTTAGTTTTACTTGCGTTTAAGAGCAGTTGGAGGCCACGGAAGGAGAGTTGTATGACATTGAAGCTCATCTGGAGGTTAGTTAACACAGTGTCCAAGGAGGGGCCAGAAGTATACAGAATGGTGAATCTGGGTAGAGGTGGATCAGAGAATCACCAGCAGCAAGAGCAACATTTGATGTATACAGAAAAGAGAGTCGGCCCGAGAATTGAACCCTGTGGCACCCCCTATAGAGACTGTCAGAGGTCCAGACAACAGGCCCTCCGATTTGACACACTGAACTCTATCAGAGAAGTAGTTGGTAAACCAGGCGAGGCAATCATTTGAGAAACCAAGGCTGTCGAGTGTGCCAATAAGAATGTTGTGATTGACATAGTCGAAAGCCTTGGCCAGGTCCATGAATACGGCTGCACAGTAATGTCTCTTATCGATGGCGGTTATGATGTCGTTTAGAACCTTGAGCGTGGCTGAGGTGCACCCATGACCAACTCTGAAACCAGATTGCATAGCGGAAGAAGGTATGGTGGGTTTCGAAATGGTCAGTAATCTGTTTGTTAACTAGGTTTTCAAAGACCTTAGAAAGACAGGGTAGGATAGATATAGGTCTGTAGCAGTTTGGGTCTAGAGTGTCACCCCCTTTGAAGAGGAGGATGACCGCGGCAGCTTTCCAATCTTTGGGAATCTCAGACGATACGAAAGAGAGTTTGAACAGGCTAGTAATAGGGGTTGCAACAATTTCGGCAGATAATTTTAGAAAGAGAGGGTCCAGATTGTCTAGCCCGGCTGATTTGTAGGGGTACAGATTTTGCAGCTCTTTCAGAACATCGGCTATCTGGATTTGGGTAAAGGAGAAATGGTGGTGTTTTTGGCGGGTTGCTGTGGAGGGTGCCGGGCAGTTGACCGGGGTAGGGGTAGCCATGTGGAAAGCATGGCCAGCCGTAGAGAGATGCTTATTGAAATGCTCAATTATAGCGGATTTATCGTTGGTGACAATGTTTCCTAGCCTCAGAGCAGTGGGCAGCTGGGAGGAGGTGCTCTTATTCTCCATGGACTTTATTTAGTGTCCCAGAACTTTTTTGAGTTAGTACTACAGTATGCAAATTTCTGTTTGAAAAAGCTTGCCTTAGCTTTTCTAACTGCCTGTGTATATTTGTTCCTAACTTCCCTGAAAAGTTGCATATCACGGGGGCTATTCGATGCTAATGCAGAACGCCACAGGATGTTTTTGTGCTGGTCAAGGGCAGACAGGTCTGGCGTGAACCAAGGACTATATCTATTCCTAGTTCTACATCTTTTGAGAGGGGCATGCTTATTTAAGATGGTGAGGAAGGCACTTTTAAAGAATAGCCAGGCATCATCTACTGACGGGATGAGGTCAATGTCATTCCAGGATACCCCGGCCAGGTCGATTAGAAAGGCCTGCTCGCAGAAGTGTTTCAGGGAATGTTTGACAGTCATGAGGGGTGGTCGTTTGGTCGCAGACCCATTACGGATGCAGGCAATGAGGCAGTGATCGCTGAGATCTTGATTGAAAACAGCAGAGGTGTATTTGGAGGGCGAATTAGTTAGGATGACATCTATGAGGGTGCCCGTGTTTACTTATTTGGGGTTGTACCTGGTAGGTTCATTGATAATTTGTGTGAGATTGAGGGCATCAAGCTTAGTTTGTAGGATGGCCAGGGTGTTAAGCATGTCCCGGTTTAGGTCACCTAGTAGCATGAGCTCAGAAGATAGATGGGGGTTAATCAGTTCACATATAGTATCGAGGGCACAGCTGGGGGCAGAGGGTGGTCTATAGCAAGCGGCAACAGTGAGAGACTTGTTTCTGGAAAGGTGCATTTTTAGAAGTAGAAGCTCAAATTGTTTTGGTACAGACTTAGATAGCCTGCAGAGTTCTGTATTACTTTCTATCTTTGCAGTAGATTGCAACACCGCCCCCTTTGGCAGTTCTATCTTGGTGGAAAACGTTATAGTTAGCAATGGAGATTTCAGGGTTTTTGGTGGTTTTCCTAAGCCAGGATTCAGACACAGCTAAGACATCTGAGTTGGCAGAGTGTGCTAAAGCAGTGAGTAAAACAAACTTAGGGAGGAGGCTTCTAATGTTAACATGCATGAAACCAAGGCGTTTACGTTTACAGAAGTCAACAAATGAGAGCACCTGAGGGGTGGGAGTGGAGCTAGGCACTGCAGGACCTGGATTAACCTCCACATCACCAGAGGAACAGAGCAGGAGTAGGATAAGGGTACGGCTAAAGACTATACAAATTGGCCGTCTAGCATGTTCAGAACAGAGAGTAAAAGGAGCAGGTTTCTGGGCACGATAGCATAGATTCAAGGCATAGTGTACAGACAAAGGTAAGGTAGTTCAGGGGCAGAACGACAGATTTGTACCTTGTCAGCTCGGGGATTTGAAGATGAGACACAAACCTTTATAAATTTAATTTCTCTCAACAAAAACATCACACAATTCACTGAGAATACATTACATAGGATGAAGAAGCAATACTCCCAAGTGGCATCTCCATACTACTAGATGTCAGGTAGTTTATTTATTGAGTATAATATAATATAATAATATATAATAATAATAATATAATAAATATAAACGGCCCAATTTGGGTGCAAATCATTTAACTTAGTTTCTCAGATCAAATTATATATCAACAAAATAATGTTGCAGGAATGCTAATCTTAACTGTTTCTAACTACAGAAACAATGTCTGTACATTCTGAGATGGTAAGTGTCATGACTTGCTGAAAGGACATGGAACGACCCGCCCTGCTACTGATCCTGATTCAGCAACTAATTATGAAGCTCTTGGCTAGTTGAATCAGGTGTGTTGGGACCAGGCTTGGTATTGAAATGTTACAGAATGCTGCTATAGTGTATGGGAAGGGTTGAGGATCGGGTGAAGAGAGGGGGAATGAGGTGGGTAAAGGGCAGTTGGGCCACTCCATTTGAAGTGTACCACTGTCTGGTCTCTCCCCTTTTCAGAGCTCTCTCTGTTCATAGTGGCTGATTGGTGTTCCACTGTCTGGTCTCTCCCCTCTTCAGACCTCTCTCTGTTCATAGTGGCTGATTGGTGTTCCACTGTCTGGTCTCTCCCCTCTTCAGACCTCTCTCTGTTCATAGTGGCTGATTGGTGTTCCACTGTCTGGTCTCTCCCCTCTTCAGACCTCTCTCTGTTCATAGTGGCTGATTGGTGTTCCACTGTCTGGTCTCTCCCCTCTTCAGACCTCTCTCTGTTCATAGTGGCTGATTGGTGTTCCACTGTCTGGTCTCTCCCCTCTTCAGACCTCTCTCTGTTCATAGTGGCTGATTGGTGTTCCACTGTCTGGTCTCTCCCCTCTTCAGACCTCTCTCTGTTCATAGTGGCTGATTGGTGTTTCCACTGTCTGGTCTCTCCCCTCTTCAGACCTCTCTCTGTTCATAGTGGCTGATTGGTGTTCCACTGTCTGGTCTCTCCCCTCTTCAGACCTCTCTCTGTTCATAGTGGCTGATTGGTGTTCCACTGTCTGGTCTCTCCCCTCTTCAGACCTCTCTCTGTTCATAGTGGCTGATTGGTGTTCCACTGTCTGGTCTCTCCCCTCTTTCAGACCTCTCTCTGTTCATACCTCTCTGGTGGCTGATTGGTGTTCCACTGTCTGGTCTCTCCCCTCTTCAGACCTCTCTCTGTTCATAGTGGCTGATTGGTGTTCCACTGTCTGGTCTCTCCCCTCTTCAGACCTCTCTCTGTTCATAGTGGCTGATTGGTGTTCCACTGTCTGGTCTCTCCCCTCTTCAGAGCTCTCTCTGTTCATAGTGGCTGATTGGTGTTCCACTGTCTGGTCTCTCCCCTCTTCAGACCTCTCTCTGTTCATAGTGGCTGGTTGTTCCAGCTAGGCAGGCTCACTCATGGCAAGGTTTGTTTTATCAATCAGAAAGGAGCCTAGGTGGTGGGTGGGGCATGGCGATTGGCACTTTTTATAGCAAATTCCCTGCAATTCTACACAGTTTACCATGCAGTTCAGATAACATTTAGCACGTTTAAAGCTCATTTCCTGCGATTCTTCATAAATTCAATACGTTTTGCCATGGCTAATGCTGGTCTTTTGCTCAACCAAATACTGCTACTTCATTGTTTTGGGGATTTTTTTATTCTCCCTGACTGTCTCGCTTTTATTTTGGAAATTGTTATTTCTCAAATATTATAAACATTATTTTTTTAAAAAGTGTTAAACAAATCAAAATACATTTTATATTTGAGATTCTTCAAAGTAGCCACCGTTTGCCTTGATGACAGCTTTGCACACTCTTGGTATTCTCTCAACCAGCTTCATGAGGTCACCTGGAATGCATTTCAATTAACAGGTGTGCCTTGTTAAAAGTTCATTTGTGAAATTTCTTACCTTAATGCGTCAGTTGTGTTGTGTCAAGGTAGGGGTGGTATACAGAAGATAGCCCTATTTGGTAAAAGACCAAGTCCAAATTATGGTAAGAACATCTCAATAAGCAACAATCCATCATTAATTTAAGACATGAAGGTCAGTCAATACGGAACATTTCAAGAACCTTGAAAGTTTGTTCAAGTGCAGTCGCAAAAACCATCAAGCGCTATGATCAAACTGGCTCTCATGAGGACCGCCACAGGAAAGGAAGACCCAGAGTTACATGTTGTGATGTTTGTTTTGTCCTATATTTATATTGTATTTTTAATCCCAGCCCCCATCCCCGCAGGAGGCCTTTTGCCTTTTTCCATTGTAAATAAGAATTTGTTCTTAACGGACTTGCCATGTTAAATAAAATAAACACACATAATAAGTTCATTAGACTCAAAAATTGCAGCCCAAATAAATGCTACACAGAGTTCAAGTAATAGACACATCTGAACATCAGCTGTTCAGAGGAGACTGTGTGAATCAGGCCTCCATGGTCGAATTGCTGCAAAGAAACAACTACAAAAGGACACTAATAAGAAGAAGAGACTTGCTTGGGCCAAGAAACATGAGCAATGGACATTAATCTGTCCTTTGGTCTGATGAGTCCAAATGTGATATTTTTGGTTCCAACTGCCATGTCTTTGTGAGACGAAGAGTAGGTGAATGGATGATCTCTGCATGTGTGGTTCCCACCATGAAGCATGGAGGAGGTGGTGTGGGGGTGCTTTGCTGGTTCACTGTCTACGATTTATTTATAATTCCAAGCACACTTAACCAGCATTTTTACCATAGCAATCTGCAGCATTATTGAATAATAGTGGCATGCCAGGGTGGTATGCCAGCAGCATACCATCCTGCATACCACTGCTTGCTTGCTTCTGAAGCTAAGCAGGGTTGGTCCTGGTCAGTCCCTGGATGGGAGACCAGATGCTGCTGGAAGTGGTGTTGGAGGGTCATGGGACTTTAAACGGGTGTCCTGATTCCCTGAGGTCATTTAAGATCCCATGACACTTATCGTAAGAGTAGGGGTGTTAACCCAGGTGTCCTGGCTAAATTCCCAATCTGACCCTCAAACCATCACGATCACCTAATAATCCCCAGTTTACAATTGGCTCATTCATCCCCCTCTTCTCCCCTGTAGCTATTCCCCAGGTTGTTGCTGCAAATGAGAATGTGTTCTCAAAAAAATTAAAAATTAAATAAAAATATGCCAACCCATCTGGTTTGTGCTTAGTGGGACTATAATTTGTTTTTCAACAGGACAATGACCCATTCACCTTCAGGGTTTTTTGACTAAGAAGGAGAGTGATGGAGTGCTGCATCAGATGACCTGACCTCCACAATCACCCGATTGAAAAGCATTCCAGGTGAAGCTGGTTGAGAGAATGCCAAGAGTGTGCAAAGTTGTCATCAAGGCAAAGGATGGCTATTTGAAAAATCTCAAATATATTTGTTTAACACTTTTTTTTGTTACTACATGATACCATATGTTTTATTTAATTGCTTTGATGTCTTCAATATTATTCTACAATTTATAGTAGAAAGTAGAGAAAAACCTTTGAATGAGTAGGCGTTCTAAAACTTTTGACCGTGTGTATGTGAGTGTGTGATATTATTAACACTTTGTACCTAGGCAACCTGAAAAAAGCTTTGCCCCCCCCGAGGAATATAAAGCTCTGTGCTCCCTGGTCAAAGATCCCTATGTTCCCTGGTCAAAGATCCCTATGCGCCCTGGTCAAAGATCCCTATGTTCCCTGGTCAAAGATCCCTATGTTCCCTGGTCAAAGATCCCTATGTTCCCTGGTCAAAGATCCCTATGTTCCCTGGTCAAAGATCCCTATGTTCCCTGGTCAAAGATCCCTATGTTCCCTGGTCAAAGATCCCTATGTTCCCTGGTCAAAGATCCCCATGCGCCCTGGTCAAAGATCCCTATGTGCCCTGGTCAAAGATCCCTATGCGCCCTGGTCAAAGATCCCTATGCGCCCTGGTCAAAGATCCCTATGTGCCCTGGTCAAAGATCCCTATGTGCCCTGGTCAAAGATCCCTATGTGCCCTGGTCAAAGATCCCTATGCTCCCTGGTCAAAGATCCCTATGCGCACTGGTCAAAGATCCCTATGCGCCCTGGTCAAAGATCCCCATGCGCCCTGGTCAAAGATCCCCATGCGCCCTGGTCAAAGATCCCCATGCGCCCTGGTCAAAGATCCCCATGCGCCCTGGTCAAAGATGGCCCTCAAAGATCCCTATGCGCCCTGATCCCTAAAGATCCCTAAAGATGCGCCCTGGTCAAAGATCCCCGCCCTGGTCATGCGCCCTGGTCAAAGATCCCCATGCGCCCTGGTCAAAGATCCCCATGCGCCCCTGGTCAAAGATCCCCATGCAAAGATCCCCATGCCCTGGTCAAAGATCCCCATGCGCCCTGGTCAAAGATCCCCATCCCTATGCGCCTGGTCAAAGATCCCCATGCGCGCCTGGTCAAAGATCCCCATGCGCCCTGGTCAAAGATCCCCATGCGCCCTGGTCAAAGATCCCCATGCGCCCTGGTCAAAGATCCCCATATGCGCCTGGTCAAAGATCCCCATGCGCCCTGGTCAAAGATCCCCATGCGCCCTGGTCAAAGATCCCTATGCGCCCTGGTCAAAGATCCCTATGCGCCCTGGTCATAGATCCCTATGCGCCCTGGTCATAGATCCCTATGCGCCCTGGTCAACGATCCCTGTACGCCCTGGTCAACGATCCCTATGCGCCCTGGTCAAAGATCCCCATGCGCCCTGGTCAAAGATCCCCATGCGCCCTGGTCAAAGATCCCCATGCGCCCTGGTCAAAGATCCCCATGCGCCCTGGTCAAAGATCCCTATGCGCCCGAGTCAAAAGTAGTGCACTATGAAGGGTTTCGGTGCTATTTGGGACGTAAACTGAAGACCTTTCATACGCTCCACATGTGACGGTGACAATCTGCATTTCTAATGTGACTAATTCAACTCGTGAGCAGCTGAGAGATGCAGCTGAGAGATGGACAATGAAGCGGAGAGAGAGAGCGACAGAGCTGCTGTTTCAGAACGGGCTGGTCCGGTCTCTGTGTGTTCCTCGTGCTCCTTTTGTGTGTTTTTAGGTTCAGCATCCAGATCATGAACAGGGGATTGTCATGCCGTCTATTATTATCTCAATTGAAGCAGTAGCGGTAGCCCTACATGAGTGAATATTCATTTTCCATCTTTTGCACATTGTTCTTTATGTGTGTGCCATTTGTTGTGGAACAGGACGTTCAAGGAAACTGAAGGCTTCATCAATGCATCGTTTCTCCATCATGGTATAGGCAGGTGGGCTCCCTTGCCCAGTTCTGTTGCTCACCTGAAAGAGTTGGCTTTCAATTGACCGTTTGTTCCAACTGGGGCTTGGATGATGATGATGATATGGGATATTTTATTCCCTACCTGCTAAAATAATCTAGTTGTGTAATTTAGTCCGTCATCTAAACTCTAATTTAGACAGAGATATTTCAGCTGAGCATCAGTACCCTGATCAATAACCATTGACCTATGAACTTCCTCTCTAAACCTTTAAGTGCCCAGTCTCTGCCTACGTCCCAAATGTCACTCTATTCCGTATAATAATGCCCATAACGCTGTGTTCAAAAGTAGTGCACTATGTAGGCAATAGGGTGCCTTTTTTGGGATGCAGTCTTTGTCATTCTCTACCCCTGGCTCCAACCTTCACAGTCCCCCATGTGAAGAAGACCTCTCTGGATGAAGAATACTGAACAGAGGAGAAGAAGAAGAAGAATACTGAACAGAGGAGGGGAAGAATACTGAACAGAGGAGGGGAAGAATACTGAACAGAGGAGAAGAAGAATACTGAACAGAGGAGAAGAAGAATACTGAACAGAGGAGAAGAAGAATACTGAACAGAGGAGAAGAAGAATACTGAACAGAGGAGAAGAAGAATACTGAACAGAGGAGGAGAAGAATACTGAACAGAGGAGGAGAAGAATACTGAACAGAGGAGGAGAAGAATACTGAACAGAGGAGGAGAAGAATACTGAACAGAGGAGGAGAAGAATACTGAACAGAGGAGGAGAAGAATACTGAACAGAGGAGGAGAAGAATACTGAACAGAGGAGGAGAAGAATACTGAACAGAGGAGAAGAATACTGAACAGAGGAGGAGAAGAATACTGAACAGAGGAGGAGAAGAATACTGAACAGAGGAGGAGAAGAATACTGAACAGAGGAGAGAAGAGAAGAATACTACTGAACAGAGGAGGAGAAGAATACTGAACAGAGGAGGAGAAGAATACTGAACAGAGGAGGAAAAGAATACTGAACAGAGGAGGAAAAGAATACTGAACAGAGGAGGAGAAGAATACTGAACAGAGGTGGAGAAGAATACTGAACAGAGGAGGAGGAGAAGAATACTGAACAGAGGAGGAGAAGAATACTGAACAGAGGAGGAGGAGAAGAATACTGAACAGAGGAGAAGAATACTGAACAGAGGAGAAGAATACTGAACAGAGGAGGAGGAGAAGAATAATGAACAGAGGAGGAGGAGAAGAATAATGAACAGAGGAGAAGGAGAAGAATACTGAACAGAGGAGAAGAAGGATACTGAACAGAGGAGGAGAAGAAGAAGAATACTGAACAGAGGAGGAGAAGAAGAAGAATACTGAACAGAGGAGGAGAAGAATACTGAACAGAGGAGAAGAAGAAGAAGAATACCGAACAGAGGAGAAGAAGAAGAAGAATACTGAACAGAGGAGAAGAAGAAGAAGAATACTGAACAGAGGAGGAGAAGAAGAAGAATACTGAACAGAGGAGAAGAAGAAGAATACTGAACAGAGGAGGAGGAGGAGAAGAATACTGAACAGAGGAGGAGGAGGAGAAGAATACTGAACAGAGGAGGAGGAGGAGGAGAAGAATACTGAACAGAGGAGGAGGAGGAGGAGGAGGAGAAGAATACTGAACAGAGGAGGAGGAGAAGAATACTGAACAGAGGAGGAGGAGGAGGAGGAGAAGAATACTGAACAGAGGAGGAGGAGGAGGAGGAGGAGAAGAAGAATACTGAACAGAGGAGAAGAAGAATACTGAACAGAGGAGGAGAAGAATACTGAACAGTGGAGGAGGAGGAGGAGGAGGAGAAGAATACTGAACAGAGGAGGAGGAGGAGGAGAAGAATACTGAACAGAGGAGGAGGAGGAGGAGAAGAAGAATACTGAACAGTGGAGGAGAAGAATACTGAACAGTGGAGGAGAAGAATACTGAACAGAGGAGGAGAAGAATACTGAACAGAGGAGGAGAAGAATACTGAACAGAGGAGGAGAAGAATACTGAACAGAGGAGGAGAAGAATACTGAACAGAGGAGGAGAAGAATACTGAACAGAGGAGGAGAAGAATACTGAACAGAGGAGGAGGAGAAGAATACTGAACAGAGGAGGAGAAGAATACTGAACAGAGGAGGAGAAGAATACTGAACAGGGGAGGAGCATCATGTTGAAGAGACGCCTGAGATTAAAGAATGAGTTTCTGTTAGCGTGGGTCTGAATATTCTCTAATTTATATTGAGAAAAAAAAACACACACAAAAAACACATGTTAGAAACACCTTTGGCAGCGATTACAGCTGCGAGTCTTCTTGTCTCGTAAGAGCTCTGCAATGTTTGCCCATTTATTCTTTTTTAACTTCTTTAAAATAAGGAGGCAGTTACTCTGTGATGTGTTGTTGGATTCGCCCAAAACATAAGGCAGTGCTCTACGTTAATGACCTTTTGTCCGGGACAAGTTAAAAACAACAACATCTAAATAGTCGGACAAGAAGATTATAGATTTAAGTCAAATAAATCACACACACACACACACACACACACACATCACAATTACTCTGATCAGAATTGTACCTGAAAGGCCACCATTGGAATCATTTTCAAATGTAATTTGCATGTAAATAAATGAAAAAAGCCTACATGCATATTGGCTACAGCCTCATTTGCAAATTGATGCTGACATGAGGGAGTGGAAGAACATTTTGCCAAACTTTGAGACTTTTAATGACATAAATATAGGCTAAACACCAGACATGATTGACACACATAATGAAGGATAATTAACGTCTAAAGTCTGTCAAAGTTTTTGGACACTCCTTCAAATTAGTGGATCTATTTCAGCCACACCCGTTGCACACAGCCATGCAATCTCCATAGACAAACATTGGCAGTAGAATGATCCGTACTGAAGAGCTCAGTGACTTTCAACGTGGCACCGTCACAGGATGCCACCTTTCCATCAAGTCCCTTTGTAAAATGTCTGCTCTGCTAGAGCTGCCCCGGTCAACTGTAAGTGCTGTTATTGTGAAGTGGAAACGTCTAGGAGCAACAACGGCTCAGCTACAAAGTGGTAGGCCACACAAGCTCACAGAATGGGACCGCAGAATGCTGAAGTGCGCTGTGCTTAAAAATCGTCTGTCCTCTGTTTCAACACTCCCTTCCCGAGTTCCAAACGGCCTCTGGTAGCAACGTCCGCACAATAATTGTTCGTCGGGAGCTTAATGAAATGGGTTTTGATGGCCGCACACAAGCCTAAGATCACCATACGCAATGCCAAGCGTCGGCTGGAGTGGTGTAAAGCTTGCCGCCATTGGAATCTGGAGCAGTGGAAACTCATTCTCTGGTGACGAATCACGCTTCACCATCTGGCAGTCCGACGGACTAATCTGGGTTTGGGGGGTGCCAGGAGGACGGAACCTGCCAGAATGCATCGTGCCAACTGTAAAGTTTAGAGGAGGAGGGTGATAGAGGAATTTTAGATTCCTCTATGCTTTAATTGCCAAAACCAATTTCACACTCGTTTCTATTCATTAATGAGGTGTAAGTTCATTAATTATGCATGAAGTAGATCGAGACCAGTCTTAAAAGCCAGGTAAAGAGCGTTTAATTCCAGAGAGTACTGACCCAAAATACAAAGAACATTAAAGAAGACATAAAATGACGTCATCAGTTTCACACCCTCTCCCAGCCTTACAATGGCATAGTATTCGGTCCTGGAGATAGTTTCACTCCCCTCATAAACTACATTCCAACCTGTCTAAAGGATATACTTCTCTCCCCTAATGGAATCCAACCAAAACATTCTTATCTGTTTGAAAAACTATCTTATCCCTCCTTCTTAAACTTTCCCAGGAGACACAGACACAATTCATTTCTGCTTACATTTTCAGTAACAGTACAATTAAGAACCCATACTTTTCAAATCATAACATAATAGTATTAGCATAAATGGTTCTAATCATTAATGTATACATAATTGATCATCTAAACTATATTTTCCTCTAACAGAGGGATAATGGTCTGGGGCTGTTTTTCATGGTTCATGCCCCTTATAGTTCCATTGAAGAGAAATCTTAACGCCACAGCATACATTGACATTCTAGATGATTCTGTGCTTCCAACTTTGTGGCAACAGTTTGGGGAAGGCCCTGTCCTGTTTCAACATGACAATGTCCCCGTGCACAAAGCGAGGTCCATACAGCCCTGACCTCAACTCAATTGCACACCTTTGGATGAATTGGAACACCGACTGCGAGCCAGGCCTAATCGCCCAACATCTTGTGGCTGAATGGAAGCAAGTCCCCACAGTAATGTTCCAACATCTAGTGGAAAGCCTTCCCAGAAGAGTGGAGGCTGTTATAGCAGCAATGTTCCTACATCTAGTGGAAAGCCTTCCCAGAAGAGTGGAGGCTGTTATAGCAGCAATGTTCCTACATCTAGTGGAAAGCCTTCCCAGAAGAGTGGAGGCTGTTATAGCAGCAAATGGAGGGATAAACTCCTTAGGAATGCCCTTGATTTTGGAATGAGATGTTCGATGAGCAAGTGTTCACTTACTTTGGTCAAGCTATATCCTATCATTTGATGACATTAATACATTCCATACGATAGTAGTCCATATATAGTACAGTACAAAAATGAAGTACAGATTGGCTCGTCAGATATCGTTTACCAAAACTAATCTTATAGGATTTTTGCCAGGATTTAAGACTTATGTTAGAAAGGCAAGCCATTCCGGTGCACATCCAAGTGCAGTCCACCCTCAGGTTTTTGGCATCAAGCACTTTTGAGCGGGATCTTGCCGTTCGTCGTTTCACAGCCCTCGATGAGCCATTGTTTTGGTTGCAATCATTAGGGAAACGAATAGTAACGTACAATTTCCATTCACTATCGCACAACAGGTTTTTATTTAATTTTTGAAATGTAACCTTAATTTAACTAGGTAAGTCAGTTAAGAACAAATTCTTATTTACAATGACAGCCTACCCTGGCCAAACCCGGGACTACCCTGGCCCAATTGTGCGCTGCCCTATGGGACTAAAAATCACGGCCGGACGTGATACAGCCTGGATTCGAACCAGGGACTGTAGGGACGCCTCTGAGATGCAGTGCCACTCGGAAGCACCAGGTTGTTGTTACCATCAATGTGTTCCCCAATACGATCGGAGCAATAGACGACACCCACGTCGTCATAAATGCTATGCACCTGTCAGCAACGGGTGTAACTGAAATACCTGTATCCACTGTGGGATGTCCACATATTTTGTGTATTTATATTATTTATTTATTTATAAAATGTATTTATATTTTTATTATTTATTTTTATTATTTATTTATATATTTTATTTATTTATAGTGTATGTTGGAAAATGGAAGTACAATTAAATCCAGAAATGATTCACTTAATACTCTCAATTTCAAAAATTTTCAGAATATATTTTCCCCATTCCCTAGGCTACTTGACAAGCAGTTCCATAATGCTACTGTACAATACGCATGGTCATGGCTGTGCCTACATTTTAACTCTCAAGCAAATGTGTATATTGATATATCTCACACTTTGCGTAGCAATGATCCAACTCATTGTTTACACACAGATTTGTGGCCCTTAGACTGCACTCTGAACGCCTCGGTCACCAGTCGTTTCAAAACATTTACATTTACATTTACATTTAAGTCATTTAGCAGACGCTCTTATCCAGAGCGACTTACAAATTGGTGCATTCACCTTATGACCTCCAGTGGAACAGTAGTGCATCTAAATCTTTTCAGGGGGAGGGGGGGGTGAGAGGGATTACTTTATCCTATCCTAGGTATTCCTTAAAGAGGTGGGGTTTCAGGTGTCTCCGGAAGGTGGTGATTGACTCCGCTGTCCTGGCGTCGTGAGGGAGTTTGTTCCACCATTGGGGGGCCAGAGCAGCGAACAGTTTTGACTGGGCTGAGCGGGAACTGTACTTCCTCAGTGGTAGGGAGGCGAGCAGGCCAGAGGTGGATGAACGCAGTGCCCTTGTTTGGGTGTAGGGCCTGATCAGAGCCTGGAGGTACTGAGGTGCCGTTCCCCTCACAGCTCCGTAGGCAAGCACCATGGTCTTGTAGCGGATGCGAGCTTCAACTGGAAGCCAGTGGAGGGAGCGGAGGAGCGGGGTGACGTGAGAGAACTTGGGAAGGTTGAACACCAGACGGGCTGCGGCGTTCTGGATGAGTTGTAGGGGTTTAATGGCACAGGCAGGGAGCCCAGCCAACAGCGAGTTGCAGTAATCCAGACGGGAGATGACAAGTGCCTGGATTAGGACCTGCGCCGCTTCCTGTGTCAAAACAAGACATTGGTCTGTTGGAGGGATTTTCTTCTCACTGTATTTGTGTCTTGTGGCCACTGACTGTTATCTTATTACAGTGGCTCTGTTGACAGGTTTGGGAAGTGTGTGTGTGTGTGTGTGTGTGCTCTGCCTCCCAGAAGATGTGTTGCTGTACTCTCTGCTGTCATGGTCCAAGTCTGAATTAGAGGTTTGTAGTGTTAAATATTTTGGGGTGGGTGAGACCAGGGGGAGAGAGGCTCAGACATGACCTGTGAAGGCTTTGCATGGTCAAGCCGACTACGGCCTCCGACTGCGGCCTCAGAGCGTTCAAAATTCTTGTGGTTCGGGGAGCTGTCATATACATTCAATAAAATGGTCTGCTCCTCACCACTCAGTTATATTGTTATAATACCTTGGTCTCTGTAGTAATACCTAGGTCTCTGTAGTAATACCTAGGTCTCTGTAGTAATACCTAGGTCTCTGTAGTAATACCTAGGTCTCTGTAGTAATACCTAGGACTCTGTAGTAATACCTAGGTCTCTGTAGTAATACCTAGGTCTCTGTAGTAATACCTAGGTCTCTGTAGTAATACCTAGGTCTCTGTAGTAATACCTAGGTCTCTGTAGTAATACCTAGGTCTCTGTAGTAATACCTAGGTCTCTGTAGTAGTATAGGATACTGTAGTAATACCTAGGTCTCTGTAGTAGTATAGGATACTGTAGTAATACCTAGGTCTCTGTAGTAATACCTAGGTCTCTGTAGTAGTATAGGATACTGTAGTAATACCTAGGTCTCTGTAGTAATACCTATGTCTCTGTAGTAGTATAGGATACTGTAGTAATACCTATGTCTCTGTAGTAGTATAGGATACTGTAGTAATACCTAGGTCTCTGTAGTAATACCTATGTCTCTGTAGTAGTATAGGATACTGTAGTAATACCTAGGTCTCTGTAGTAGTATAGGATACTGTAGTAATACCTAGGTCTCTGTAGTAATACCTATGTCTCTGTAGTAGTATAGGATACTGTAGTAATACCTATGTCTCTGTAGTAGTATAGGATACTGTAGTAATACCTAGGTCTCTGTAGTAATACCTATGTCTCTGTAGTAATACCTAGGTCTCTGTAGTAATACCTAGGTCTCTGTAGTAGTATAGGATACTGTAGTAATACCTAGGTCTCTGTAGTAATACCTAGGTCTCTGTAGTAATACCTAGGTCTCTGTAGTAATACCTAGGTCTCTGTAGTAATACCTAGGTCTCTGTAGTAATACCTAGGTCTCTGTAGTAGTATAGGTCTCTGTAGTAGTATAGGATACTGTAGTAATACCTAGGTCTCTAGTAATACCTAGGTCTCTGTAGTAATACCTAGGTCTCTGTAGTAATACCTAGGTCTCTGTAGTAATACCTAGGTCTCTGTAGTAATACCTAGGTCTCTGTAGTAATACCTAGGTCTCTGTAGTAGTGTAGGATACTGTAGTAATACCTAGGTCTCTAGTAATACCTAGATCTCTAGTAATACCTAGGTCTCTGTAGTAATACCTAGGTCTCTGTAGTAATACCTAGGTCTCTGTAGTAATACCTAGGTCTCTGTAGTAGTATAGGATACTGTAGTAATACCTAGGTCTCTAGTAATACCTAGGTCTCTGTAGTAATACCTAGGTCTCTGTAGTAGTATAGGATACTGTAGTAATACCTAGGTCTCTGTAGTAGTATAGGATACTGTAGTAATACCTAGGTCTCTGTAGTAATACCTAGGTCTCTGTAGTAGTATAGGATACTGTAGTAATACCTAGGTCTCTGTAGTAATACCTATGTCTCTGTAGTAGCATAGGATACTGTAGTAATACCTATGTCTCTGTAGTAGTATAGGATACTGTAGTAATACCTAGGTCTCTGTAGTAATACCTATGTCTCTGTAGTAGTATAGGATACTGTAGTAATACCTAGGTCTCTGTAGTAGTATAGGATACTGTAGTAATACCTAGGTCTCTGTAGTAATACCTATGTCTCTGTAGTAGTATAGGATACTGTAGTAATACCTATGTCTCTGTAGTAGTATAGGATACTGTAGTAATACCTAGGACTATGTAGTAATACCTAGGTCTCTGTAGTAGTATAGGATACTGTAGTAATACCTAGGTCTCTGTAGTAATACCTAGGTCTCTGTAGTAATACCTAGGTCTCTGTGGTAATACCTAGGTCTCTGTAGTAATACCTAGGTTATCTGTAGTAATACCTAGGTTATCTATAGTAATACCTAGGTCTCTGTAGTAATACCTAGGTCTCTGTAGTAGTATAGGATACTGTAGTAATACCTAGGTCTCTGTAGTAATACCTAGGTCTCTGTAGTAATACCTAGGTCTCTGTAGTAATACCTAGGTCTCTGTAGTAGTATAGGATACTGTAGTAATACCTAGGTCTCTGTAGTAATACCTAGGTCTCTGTAGTAATACCTAGGTCTCTGTAGTAATACCTAGGTCTCTGTAGTAATACCTAGGTCTCTGTAGTAATACCTAGGTCTCTGTAGTAATACCTAGGTCTCTGTAGTAGTATAGGATACTGTAGTAATACCTAGGTCTCTGTAGTAATACCTAGGTCTCTGTAGTAATACCTAGGTCTCTGTAGTAATACCTAGGTCTCTGTAGTAATACCTAGGTCTCTGTAGTAATACCTAGGTCTCTGTAGTAATACCTAGGTCTCTGTAGTAATACCCAGGTCTCTGTAGTAGTATAGGATACTGTAATACCTAGGTCTCTGTAGTAATACCTAGGTCTCTGTAGTAATACCTAGGTCTCTGTAATACCTAGGTCTCTGTAGTAATACCTAGGTCTCTGCATAATACCTAGGTCACTGTAGTAGTAATACCTAGGTCTCTGTAGTAATACCTAGGTCTCTGTAGTAATACCTAGGTCTCTGTAGTAATACCTAGGTCTCTGTAGGTCTCTGTAATAGGTCTCTGTATAGGGATACTGTAGTAATACCTAGGTCTCTGTGTAGTAATACCTAGGTCTCTGTAGTAATACCTAGGTCTCTGTAGTAGGTCTCTGTATACCTAGGTCTCTGTAGTAGGTCTCTGTATAGGATACTGTAGTAATACCTAGGTCTCTAGTAATACCTAGGTCTCTGTAGTAATACCTAGGTCTCTGTAGTAATACCTAGGTCTCTGTAGTAATACCTAGGTCTCTGTAGTAGGATATAGGTAATACCTAGGTCTCTGTAGTAGTATAGGATACTGTAATACCTAGGTCTCTGTGGATAAATACCTAGGTCTCTGTAGTAGTATAGGATACTGTAGTAATACCTAGGTTATCTATAGTAATACCTAGGTCTCTGTAGTAGTATAGGATACTGTAGTAATACCTAGGTCTCTGTAGTAATACCTAGGTTATCTATAGTAATACCTAGGTTATCTATAGTAATACCTAGGTCTCTGTAGTAATACCTAGGTCTCTGTAGTAGTATAGGATACTGTAGTAATACCTAGGTCTCTGTAGTAATACCTAGGTCTCTGTAGTAATACCTAGGTCTCTGTAGTAATACCTAGGTCTCTGTAGTAGTATAGGATACTGTAGTAATACCTAAGTCTCTGTAGTAATACCTATGTCTCTGTAGTAATACCTAGGTCTCTGTAGTAATACCTAGGTCTCTGTAGTAATACCTAGGTCTCTGTAGTAATACATAGGTCTCTGTAGTAATACCTAGGTCTCTGTAGTAGTATAGGATACTGTAGTAATACCTAGGTCTCTGTAGTAATACCTAGGTCTCTGTAGTAGTATAGGATACTGTAGTAATACCTAGGACTCTGTAGTAATACCTAGGTTATATGTAGTAATACCTAGGTCTCTGTAGTAGTATAGGATACTGTAGTAATACCTAGGTCTCTGTGGTAATACCTAGGTCTCTGTAGTAGTATAGGATACTGTAGTAATACCTAGGTTATCTATAGTAATACCTAGGTCTCTGTAGTAGTATAGGATACTGTAGTAATACCTAGGTCTCTGTAGTAATACCTAGGTCTCTGTAGTAGTATAGGATACTGTAGTAATACCTAGGTCTCTGTAGTAATACCTAGGTCTCTGTAGTAATACCTAGGTCTCTGTAGTAGTATAGGATACTGTAGTAATACCTAGGTCTCTGTAGTAATACCTAGGTCTCTGTAGTAATACCTAGGTCTCTGTAGTAGTATAGGATACTGTAGTAATACCTAGGTCTCTGTAGTAATACCTAGGTCTCTGTAGTAGTATAGGATACTGTAGTAATACCTAGGTCTCTGTAGTAATACCTAGGTCTCTGTAGTAGTATAGGATACTGTAGTAATACCTAGGTCTCTGTAGTAATACCTAGGTCTCTGTAGTAATACCTAGGTCTCTGTAGTAGTATAGGATACTGTAGTAATACCTAGGTTATCTATAGTAATACCTAGGTTATCTGTAGCATTAGTGGGAAGTTGTCTGCCTTAATAAATAATAGCATAAGCAGAACCTGTATAGCGTGACGTTGTAAATGGCATTGGGCGTGCCAATTTTTCAGTTTTTGATTTGTTAAAAAAGTTTGAAATATCCAATAAATGTCGTCCCACTTGTTGTTGATTCTTCACAAAAAAATACAGTTTTATATCTTTATGTTTGAAGCCTGAAATGTGGCAAAAGGTCGCAAAGTTCAAGGGGGCCGAATACTTTCACAAGGCACTGTATATACATACATATACATACATACATACATACATACATACATACATACATACATACATACGATACAGTGGGGCAAAAAAGTATTTAGTCAGCCACCAATTGTGCAAGTTCTCCCACTTAAAAATATGAGAGAGGCCTGTAATTTTCATCATAGGTACACTTCAACTATGACTGTCAAAATGAGAGATAAAATATCCAGAAAATCACATTGTAGGATTTTTTATGAATATTTTTGTAAATTATGGTGGAAAATAAGTATTTGGATTTAGGCCTAATGGAAACACTAATGTACAGTCTACTGAAACACACATGTACAGTCTACTGAATCTCTAATGTACAGTCTACTGAAACACACATGTACAGTCTACTGAATCTCTAATGTACAGTCTACCGAATCTCTAATGTACAGTCTACTGAAACACTCATGTTCAGTCTACTGAATCTCTAATGTACAGTCTACTGAATCTCTAATGTACAGTCTACTGAAACACTCATGTTCAGTCTACTGAATCTCTAATGTACAGTCTACTGAAACACTCATGTACAGAGTCTACTGAATCTCTAATGTGGGGGTCGAGCTGTCACTCAAACCCTGACCCAGATCTACCGGGGGGAGGAGGGGGTGTCTAGCTGTCACTCAAACCCTAACCCAGATCTACTGGGGAGGGGGTCTAGCTGTCACTCAAACCCTAACCCAGATCTACTGGGGAGGGGGTCTAGCTGTCACTCAAACCCTAACCCAGATCTACTGGGGGAGGGGGTCTAGCTGTCACTCAAACCCTAACCCAGATCTACCGGGGGGTCTAGCTGTCACTCAAACCCTAACCCAGATCTACCGGGGGGGGTCGAGCTGTCACTCAAACCCTAACCCAGATCTACCGGGGGGGGGGGGGGGGTCTAGCTGTAAATGGGTATCGAGGCAATGGACGGCGAGCCACCCAACATTTTAAAACACTTCTATTTTGACCCAGAGTGTCTGTTTGTAGCTTGCTATAGTCGTTTGTAAGTAGAATACGAATTGACAGTCAGGTGTCTGTGTGAAATGCATCGTGTTGTATGAATGGCTGTAGCTTATACAGTTCTATATGTAGAATATATCTATAGATATCTGTATGAAAAGTCACTGTTGTAAGTCACTCTGGACAAGAGCGTCTGCTGAGGGACTAAAATGTAAATATTGACAGAAGCTGTCATGATCAATTTGGAATATTTTGTATGGACCCTAAACCATATAATCTAGTTATTTAAGTAGAATGAATGTATCTATAGTAGTAGAATGAATGTATCTATAGTAGTAGAATGAATGTATCTATAGTAGTAGAATGAATGTATCTATAGTAGTAGAATGAATGTATCTATAGTAGTAGTAGTAGTAGTAGAATGAATGTATCTATAGTAGTAGTAGAATGAATGTTGTAGTAGTAGTAGTAGTAGTAGTAGTAGTAGAATGAATCTATAGTAGTAGTAGTAGAATGAATCTATAGTAGTAGAATGAATGTATCTATAGTAGTAGTAGTAGTAGTAGTAGTAGTAGAATGAATCTATAGTAGTAGAATGAATGTATCTATAGTAGTAGAATGAATGTATCTATAGTAGTAGTAGTAGTAGTAGTAGTAGTAGAATGAATGAATCTATAGTAGTAGAAGTAGTAGTAGTAGTAGTAGAATGAATGAATCTATAGTAGTAGAAGTAGTAGTAGAATGAATGTATCTATAGTAGTAGTAGTAGTAGTAGTAGTAGTAGTAGTAGTAGTAGTAAGTAGTAATGTAGTAGAATGAATGAATGAATGAATCTATAGTAGTAGTAGTAGAATGAATGTATCTATAGTAGTAGTAGAATGAATGAATGTATGTATCTATAGTAGTAGTAGTAGTAGTAGTAGTAGTAGTAGAATGAATGTAGTAGTAGAATGAATGTAGTAGTAGAATGAATGTAGTAGTAGAATGAATGTAGTAGTAGTAGTAGTAGTAGAATGTATCTGTAGTAGTAGTAGAATGAATCTATAGTAGTAGTAGAATGAATGAATCTATAGTAGTAGTAGAATGAATGAATCTATAGTAGTAGTAGAATGAATGAATCTGTAGTAGTAGTAGAATGAATGAATCTATAGTAGTAGTAGTAGAATGAATGAATCTATAGTAGTAGTAGTAGTAGAATGAATGAATCTATAGTAGTAGTAGTAGAATGAATGTATCTATAGTAGTAGTAGTAGTAGTAGTAGAATGAATGTATCTATAGTAGTAGTAGTAGAATGAATGAATGTATGTATGTATCTGTAGTAGTAGAATGTATCTGTAGTAGTAGAATGAATGTATCTGTAGTAGTAGTAGAATGAATGAATCTATAGTAGTAGTAGTAGTAGTAGTAGTAGTAGAATGAATGTATCTATAGTAGTAGTAGTAGAATGAATGTATCTAGTAGTAGTAGTAGTAGTAGTAGTAGTAGAATGAATGTATCTATAGTAGTAGTAGTAGTAGTAGAATGAATGTATCTATAGTAGTAGTAGCAGTAGTAGTAGTAGAATGAATGTATCTATAATAGTAGTAGTAGTAGTAGTAGTAGTAGTAGTAGTAGTAGTAGAATGAATGTATCTGTAGTAGTAGTAGTAGAATGAATGTATCTGTAGTAGTAGTAGTAGTAGAATGAATGTATCTGTAGTAGTAGTAGTAGTAGAATGAATGTATCTATAGTAGTAGTAGTAGTAGTAGTAGAATGAATGTATCTATAGTAGTAGTAGTAGAATGAATGTATCTATAGTAGTAGTAGTAGTAGTAGAATGAATGTATCTGTAGTAGTAGAATGAATGTATCTATAGTAGTAGTAGAATGAATGTATCTATAGTAGTAGTAGTAGTAGTAGCAGTAGTAGTAGAATGAATGTATCTATAGTAGTAGAATGAATGTATCTATAGTAGTAGTAGTAGTAGTAGTAGAATGAATGTATCTATAGTAGTAGTAGTAGTAGTAGTTGTAGTAGTATAATGAATGTATCTGTAGTATAGTAGTAGTAGTAGTAGTAGTAGTAGTAGTAGAATGAATGTATCTGTAGTAGTAGAATGAATGTATCTATAGTAGTAGTAGTAGTAGAATGAATGTATCTATAGTAGTAGTAGAATGAATGTATCTATAGTAGTAGTAGTAGTAGTAGTAGTAGTAGAATGAATGTATCTATAGTAGTAGTAGTAGTAGAATGAATGTATCTATAGTAGTAGTAGTAGTAGTAGAATGAATGTATCTATAGTAGTAGTATAATGAATGTATCTATAGTAGTAGTAGTAGTAGTAGTAGTAGAATGAATGTATCTATAGTAGTAGTAGTATAATGAATGTATCTATAGTAGTAGTAGTAGTGTATCTATAGTAGTAGTATAATGAATGTATCTATAGTAGTAGTAGTAGTAGTAGTAGTAGAATGAATGTATCTATAGTAGTAGTAGTAATGTATTTATAGTAGTATGAATGTATCTATAGTAGTAGAATGAATGTATCTATAGTAGTAGTAGTAGTAGAATGAATGTATCTATAGTAGTAGTATAATGAATGTATCTATAGTAGTAGTAGTAGTAGTAGTAGTAGTAGTAGTAGTAGTAGTAGTAGTAGAATGAATGTATCTATAGTAGTAGTAGTATAATGAATGTATCTATAGTAGTAGTAGTAGTAGAATGAATGTATCTATAGTAGTAGTATAATGAATGTATCTATAGTAGTAGTAGTAGTAGTAGTAGTAGTAGAATGAATGTATCTATAGTAGTAGTAGAATGAATGTATTTATAGTAGTAGTAGTAGAATGAATGTATCTATAGTAGTAGTAGTAGAATGAATGTATCTATAGTAGTAGTAGTTTTAGTAGTAGTAGTTTTAGTAGTAGTAGAATGAATGTATCTATAGTAGTCGAATTATGAATCGATAGAAGCTGTCGGTGTCTATTCATAGTCTTCGTCAAGCCGTGTTAATCCGTCGCCCTCTGGCATTAGTCCTTTTTACTGTCGTAAATTTAGTGTAGACTTGTGGCTTTGCTGTCTCTGCCGCTCCCAGAGGTTCACATGCCTTCATGGTGATGCAAATCCAACCGAAAGAGCCGGGTCAAGGTGATGTCACTGTTACCCCCAGCCACAGGCCAAGCCACAGAGAAGCCGCAGGCCCAGCCACAGGCCCAGCCACAGAGAAGCCGCAGGCCCAGCCACAGGCCAAGCCACAGAGAAGCCACAGGCCCAGCCACAGGCCAAGCCACAGAGAAGCCACAGGCCCAGCCACAGGCCAAGCCACAGATAAGCCACAGGCCAATCCACAGAGAAGCCACAGGCCCAGCCACAGGCCAAGCCACAGAGAAGCCACAGGCCCAGCCACAGGCCAAGCCACAGAGAAGCCACAGGCCAAGCCACAGAGAAGCCACAGAGAAGCCGCAGGCCCAGCCACAGGCCAAGCCAGAGGCCCAGCCACAGTCCCAGCCACAGTCCCAGCCACAGGCCCAGCCACAGTCCCAGCCACAGTCCCAGCCACAGGCCCAGCCACAGGCCCAGCCACAGGCCCAGCCACAGAGAAGCCACAGTCCCAGCCACAGGCCCAGCCACAGGCCCAGCCATAGAGAAGCCGCAGGCCAAGCCACAGGCTCAGCCACAGAGAAGCCGCAGGCCAAGCCACAGGCCAAGCCACAGTCCCAGCCACAGTCCCAGCCACAGTCCCAACCACAGGCCCAGCCACAGGCCCAGCCACAGTCCCAGCCACAGGCCCAGCCACAGTGAGGCCACAGGCCCAGCCACAGTCCCAGCCACAGTCCCAGCCACAGGCCCAGCCGCAGTCCCAGCCACAGAGAAGCCGCAGGCCCAGCCACAGGCCCAGCCACAGGCCCAGCCACAGAGAAGCCGCAGGCCAAGCCACAGTCCCAGCCACAGGCCAAGCCACAGGCCCAGCCACAGGCTCAGCCACAGAGAAGCCGCAGGCCCAGCCACAGGCCAAGCCACAGAGAAGCCACAGGCCCAGCCACAGGCCAAGCCACAGAGAAGCCACAGAGAAGCCACAGGCCCAGCCACAGGCCAAGCCACAGATAAGCCACAGGCCAATCCACAGAGAAGCCACAGGCCCAGCCACAGGCCAAGCCACAGAGAAGCCACAGGCCAAGCCACAGAGAAGCCACAGAGAAGCCGCAGGCCCAGCCACAGGCCCAGCCAGAGTCCCAGCCAGAGTCCCAGCCAGAGTCCCAGCCAGAGTCCCAGCCAGAGTCCCAGCCAGAGTCCCAGCCAGAGTCCCAGCCAGAGTCCCAGCCACAGGCCCAGCCATAGAGAAGCCGCAGGCCAAGCCACAGGCTCAGCCACAGAGAAGCCGCAGGCCAAGCCACAGGCCAAGCCACAGGCCCAGCCACAGGCCCAGCCACAGTCCCAGCCACAGGCCCAGCCACAGTGAGGCCACAGGCCCAGCCACAGTCCCAGCCACAGGCCCAGCCGCAGTCCCAGCCACAGGCCCAGCCGCAGTCCCAGCCACAGAGAAGCCACAGGCCCAGCCACAGGCCCAGCCACAGAGAAGCCGCAGGCCAAGCCACAGTCCCAGCCACAGGCCAAGCCACAGGCCCAGCCACAGTCCCAGCCACAGGCCCAGACACAGAGAAGCCACAGGCCCAGCCACAGAGAAGCCACAGGCCCAGCCACAGGCCCAGCCACAGGCCCAGCCACAGTCCCAGCCACAGGCCCAGCCACAGGCCCAGCCACAGTCCCAGCCACAGGCCCAGCCACAGTCCCAGCCACAGTCCCAGCCACAGGCCCAGCCACAGGCCCCAGCCACAGTCCCAGCCACAGTCCCAGCCACAGTCCCAGCCACAGACCCAGCCACAGACCCAGCCACAGACCCAGCCACAGAGAAGCCACAGGCCCAGCCACAGAGAAGCCACAGGCCCAGCCACAGTCCCAGCCACAGGCCCAGCCGCAGTCGAAGCCACAGGCCCAGCCACAGGCCCAGCCACAGGCCCAGCCACAGGCCCAGCCACAGAGAAGCCGCAGGCCAAGCCACAGGCCAAGCCACAGTCCCAGCCACAGGCCAAGCCACAGGCCCAGCCACAGTCCCAGCCACAGGCCCAGCCACAGTCCCAGCCACAGGCCCAGCCACAGAGAAGCCACAGGCCCAGCCACAGAGAAGCCACAGGCCCAGCCACAGGCCCAGCCACAGTCCCAGCCACAGTCCCAGCCACAGTCCCAGCCACAGTCCCAGCCACAGGCCCAGCCACAGTCCCAGCCACAGTCCCAGCCACAGGCCCCAGCCACAGTCCCAGCCACAGTCCCAGCCACAGTCCCAGCCACAGTCCCAGCCACAGTCCCAGCCACAGACCCAGCCACAGTCCCAGCCACAGTCCCAGCCACAGTCCCAGCCACAGAGAAGCCACAGAGAAGCCGCAGGCCCAGCCACAGGCCAAGCCACAGAGAAGCCACAGGCCCAGCCACAGGCCAAGCCACAGAGAAGCCACAGAGAAGCCACAGAGAAGCCACAGGCCCAGCCACAGGCCAAGCCACAGATAAGCCACAGGCCAATCCACAGGCCCAGCCACAGAGAAGCCACAGGCCAAGCCACAGAGAAGCCACAGAGAAGCCACAGAGAAGCCGCAGGCCCAGCCACAGGCCAAGCCAGAGGCCCAGCCAGAGGCCCAGCCAGAGGCCCAGCCAGAGGCCCAGCCACAGTCCCAGCCACAGTCCCAGCCACAGGCCCAGCCACAGTCCCAGCCACAGGCCCAGCCACAGGCCCAGCCAGGCCCAGCCACAGGCCCAGCCACAGAGAAGCCGCAGGCCAAGCCACAGGCCCAGCCATAGAGAAGCCGCAGGCCAAGCCACAGGCTCAGCCACAGAGAAGCCGCAGGCCCAGCCACAGGCCAAGCCACAGAGAAGCCACAGGCCCAGCCACAGGCCAAGCCACAGAGAGCCAGGCCAGCAGAGAAGCCGCAGGCAGGCCCAGCCACAGGCCAAGCCACAGATAAGCCACAGGCCAATCCACAGAGAAGCCACAGGCCCAGCCACAGGCCAAGCCACAGAGAAGCCACAGGCCAAGCCACAGAGAAGCCACAGAGAAGCCGCAGGCCCAGCCACAGGCCAAGCCAGAGGCCCAGCCAGAGTCCCAGCCAGAGTCCCAGCCAGAGTCCCAGCCAGAGTCCCAGCCAGAGTCCCAGCCAGAGTCCCAGCCAGAGTCCCAGCCATAGTCCCAGCCACAGGCCCAGCCACAGGCCCAGCCACAGGCCCAGCCACAGTCCCAGCCACAGACCCAGCCACAGACCCAGCCACAGACCCAGCCACAGACCCAGCCACAGTCCCAGCCACAGGCCCAGCCACAGAGCCCAGCCACAGAGAAGCCACAGGCCCAGCCACAGAGAAGCCACAGGCCCAGCCACAGAGAAGCCACAGGCCCAGCCACAGGCCCAGCCACAGGGAAGCCACCATGACTTCCCCTCCTGAGACTCATGTGATTTGCCGCTGGCAGGAAGTTCTGTGCTGGACTGGTTGGAGATGCCAGTGAAAGAGCAGAGGTTGGAGGGTGGGCAGGGAGTGTGGAGTGTAGGGTGTCCCCTCTCCTCTGAGCCCTGTGTCCCCCCCCGGACTCTCCTCTGAGCCCTGTGTCCCCCCCCGGACTCTCCTCTGAGCCCTGTGTCCCCCCCTGACTCTCCTCTGAGCCCTGTGTCCCCCAACTCTCCTCTGAGCCCTGTGTTCCCCCGGACTCTCCTCTGAGCCCTGTGTCCCCCCCCCGGACTCTCCTCTGAGCCCTGTCCCCCCCCTGACTCTCCTCTGAGCCCTGTGTCCCCCCCCAACTCTGCTTATGGTTAGATCAATAACTCAAGTTAGACCCCGTGTCTCTCTCTCTCTTGCTCTATTTCTGTCTATCGCTGTGTGCCTCTCTCTCTCTCGCTGGCTGTATGTAACTGAGTGATATCACAGATGGGATGACCTTTAAAATACAACAGACAGACAGTCTGTCCACTAAACTCAAACTAAATGTTCAGGGATTACCAGGGACTGTCTTTAGATGGCTTTTTATGAATTATTTTACAATACCCATAGTGCACTGCAGATTGTCTGGGAGATGTACTGTAGCTTGTTTGTCTTTTGACGACGAGGGGGGGGCAGGCCTGTGGTGGTTGAGGGGGGGTGCAGGCCTGTGGTGGTTGAGAGATGCTGGTACTCATGTTTGTTTGTCTGGGCTTCAGGATAGACGATGAGGGGGGGTGCAGGCCTGTGGTGGTTGAGAGATGCTGGTACTCATGTTTGTTTGTCTGGGCTTCAGGATAGACGATGAGGGGGGGTGCAGGCCTGTGGTGGTTGAGAGATGCTGGTACTCATGTTTGTTTGTCTCTGTAAGAGAGTGTCAGACTGACTGTTAGGTGTGTGAGAGTGGGGACTGTGTTTGTGTGTGTGAGAGGGGACTGTGTGTGTGTGTGTGTGTGTGTGTGTGAGAGTGGGGACTGTGTGTGTGTGTGTTTGTGTGTGTGTGTGTAAGAGTGGGGACTGTGTGTGTGTGTGCTGACATGGACCAGGCTAATGTAATAAAGTGTCAACAGGACAGGGTAGCCAGGCAGAGCAGGGAGCTCTGCAGATGGCTAGCTACCATTTAGCCTAAACACAGACAGATACACATCTCTCTCTGGCATCCACCCACCATTAGCCAATCCCTAGAGAGCATGGGAGGAGGAAGTAACCTGCCGTGTTGTGGTTCTGATTCCTCATGCTGATGTCTGGGTCAACTCAGCTCATCCTAATTGATTTACCTGCTTAAATAATGGTTAGGCCTAAATCAGTAAAACTTCAGCCTGACGTTTGTTCTCTCTCTCGCTCTCTCTCTCTCTCTCTCTCTCTCTGTGTGTGTTCCCTCTCTCTGTGTGTGTTCCCTCTCTCTGTGTGTGTTCCCTCTCTGTCTCTCTCTCTTTCCTTCAATCTCTCAGGTGACTGGTGAAGGTGTGACATCCTCGCCTAGTGCTATTCATCGAGGAGCTGAGATCTAATTGATCTGTTTGGTTGCGGCCGACGGGCTGGCTCCTCCCCCTCCCGGCAGCAGCGTGCGCCCCCCAGCCCGCGCCCCTGCCACCCCCACCAGGTCCTCTAACGCCATGTGCCTCTCCCACACCATGGAAGGAGCATCAGGGAAGAACGGAGCGAGCCAGGCAGGGCTGGGGGGCCAGGCAGGGTTAGGGCTGGGGGGCCAGGCAGGGTTAGGGCTGGGGGCCAGGCAGGGTTAGGGCTGGGGGCCAGGCAGGGTTAGGGCTGGGGGGCCAGGCAGGGTTAGGGCTGGGGGGCCAGGCAGGGTTAGGACTGGTGGGCCAGGCAGGGTTAGGACTGGTGGGCCAGGCAGGGTTAGGGCTGGGGGGCCAGGCAGGGTTAGGGCTGGGGGGCCAGGCAGGGTTAGGACTGGGGTTTGGGACAGGCCTGGGGCTGGGGGGCAGGCGGTGTGGAGGGGTGCCTCTAGAACCCTTCGTACACCAGGTGGGAGGACACACCAGTATGATGCGCTACGACGACCACACGGTGTGTAAACCACTCATCACCCGGGAGCAGCGCTTCTACGAGTCCCTGCCGCCTGAGATGAAGGAGTTCACAGCAGAGTACAAAGGTAAGAGTTAAACCTTGACCTCTAATCTTGTGACCCTAACCGCTAACCTTAACCTTTTACGAGTCCCTGCCTGAGATGAAGGAATTTAAACCAGAGGACAAAGGTATGAGAGGGGTGTCAATCAGGTTTGGGCTGTACCCTAATGATTCTGTACTTGTACAATCGCCTGATATACGATCTTATCGCCCGTAGCAGCCAACTAAAAATGTTATTTATTTAAAACGATCACAAAAAAACATTTCGACCGTGAGCTCTGTTCCGGGAAGGAATTATGACATATATTTTGAAGCCAAATCTTTTCTTGGAGCTGTGGCAGGAAAGAGTGTGGCTGTGTGTGCCGATGTGTGCAGAATAGAGCAAGTGACAGTGAAGGAGACGCGCTGGCTGTGCGTCGTGTGACGGGGTTGGATAAATCATGAAGGGCCTGGCTATAGACCACGCAATTCTGCTGTCCCCAGAACAGGATCCTTATTTCAATAATAAACGTTTTCACCTCCTCTTCCTGTTTCATTAGGTCTAGGATTCTGTAATATTTGTGTTGTGGAGAAATGACCAGGCAGGAGACGGGGGAGTACAGTTAGTTTTTCCTTTAGTCCAAACCCCTCGTGCTCTACAGTTCCCGGGCACCCCAGTGCGCATGTGCATTTCCTATTAGGTGTAGTAACGTAACACTGCCGTAATGCCTTACTGCTTAGTAACAGCACAGTAACTAATATAAACACATGTAGATCCCAGATACTACAGATTCTATGTGTTGTAGGTAGGCTGTACAGTAATATTCTAACATGCCAATTTACCCTTCGTTTCTTTCTTTTTGATTTATCGTTCGATTTTTCCATCTTGAATTTTGTTTTGCTCAATTTAACTTCGTTGTTGCCTGTAACATTTGTGATTTGAAACGAAGCTGTGTGTCTATAGATGCTGACGTTTGAGCCTCGTAACTTTAATTTGCCCTAATGCTTTTATAACATTTCCATTTGTAGGATTTGGCTTTTTGATGTTTGGTTCACAACGGCAAGGAGGAGGGATGCATTCATTCTATTAGACTAAGCTTTGTTCAAACTTACTCAATTGATGTTTCTGTCTTGCTATTGTTTGTTCTCTCTCTCTCTCTGTCTCTCTGTCTCTCTGTCTCTCTGTCTGTCTGTCTCTGTCTGTCTGTCTCTCTCTCTCTGTCTCTCTGTCTCTCTCTCTCGTCATTCCCTTTAGGCCTGACATATTTGTAGGTTATTAAAAAAAAAACTTAAAAACTTTCTGAGATAAAGAGCTCAGCGGGAGTAAGTCAGGATGCGTAAAACTGAAGTCAACATTCATATCGAACGGAAAGACACGAGAACATTAGGCTTTTAAAATAATTAGATGCCAGAGTTTCCGTTATAAAGAAAAGGCTGTATGGCCCATGCAGATCATTCAACACTATATTCAGGTATATGGCCCATGCAGATCATTCAACACTATATTCAGCCATATGGCCCATGCAGATCATTCAACACTATATTCAGGTATATGGCCCATGCAGATCATTCAACACTATATTCAGCTGTATGGCCCATGCAGATCATTCAACACTATATTCAGGTATATGGCCCATGCAGATCATTCAACACTATATTCAGGTATATGGCCCATGCAGATCATTCAACACTATATTCAGGTATATGGCCCATGCAGATCATTCAACACTATATTCAGGTATATGGCCCATGCAGATCATTCAACACTATATTCAGGTATATGGCCCATGCAGATCATTCAACACTATATTCAGGTATATGGCCCATGCAGATCATTCAACACTATATTCAGGTATATGGCCCATGCAGATCATTCAACACTATATTCAGGTATATGGCCCATGCAGATCATTCAACACTATATTCAGCCATATGGCCCATGCAGATCATTCATCAACATATTCAGCTATATGGCCCATGCAGATCATTCAACACCATATTCAGGTATATGGCCCATGCAGATCATTCAACAACATATTCAGCTATATGGCCTATGCAGATCATTCAACACCATATTCAGCTAAATGCAGATCATTCAACACTATATTCAGGTATATGGCCCATGCAGATCATTCAACACTATATTCAGCCATATGGCCCATGCAGATCATTCATCAACATATTCAGCCATATGGCCCATGCAGATCATTCAACACCATATTCAGCTAAATGCAGATCATTCAACACTATATTCAGGTATATGGCCCATGCAGATCATTCAACACTATATTCAGGTATATGGCCCATGCAGATCATTCAACACTATATTCAGGTATATGGCCCATGCAGATCATTCAACACTATATTCAGGTATATGGCCCATGCAGATCATTCAACACTATATTCAGCCATATGGCCCATGCAGATCATTCATCAACATATTCAGCTATATGGCTCATGCAGATCATTCAACACCATATTCAGCTATATGGCCTATGCAGATCATTCAACACTATATTCAGGTATATGGCCCATGCAGATCATTCAACACTATATTCAGCTATATGGCCCATGCAGATCATTCAACACTATATTCAGCCATATGGCCCATGCAGATCATTCATCAACATATTCAGCTATATGGCCCATGCAGATCATTCAACACCATATTCAGCTAAATGCAGATCATTCAACACTATATTCAGGTATATGGCCCATGCAGATCATTCAACACTATATTCAGCCATATGGCCCATGCAGATCATTCAACACTATATTCAGCCATATGGCCCATGCAGATCATTCATCAACATATTCAGCTATATGGCCCATGCAGATCATTCAACACTATATTCAGCCATATGGCCCATGCAGATCATTCATCAACATATTCAGCTATATGGCCCATGCAGATCATTCAACACCATATTCAGCTAAATGCAGATCATTCAACACTATATTCAGGTATATGGCCCATGCAGATCATTCAACACTATATTCAGCCATATGGCCCATGCAGATCATTCATCAACATATTCAGCCATATGGCCCATGCAGATCATTCAACACCATATTCAGCTATATGGCCCATGCAGATCATTCAACACCATATTCAGCCATATGGCTCATGCAGATCATTCAACACCATGTTCAGCTATATGGCCCATGCAGATCATTCATCAACATATTCAGCTATATGTCCCATGCAGATCATTCATCAACATATTCAGCTATATGGCCCATGCAGATCATTCAACACTATAGTCAGCTATATGGCCCATGCAGATCATTCAACACCATATTCAGCTATATGCAGATCATTCATCAACATATTCAGCCATATGGCCCACGCAGAGCATTCAACACCATATTCAGCTATATGGCCCATGCAGATGATTCAACAACATATTCAGCCATATGGCCCATGCAGATCATTCAACACCATATTCAGCTATATGGCCCATGCAGAGCATTCAACAACATATTCAGGTATATGGCCCACGCAGATCATTCATCAACATATTCAGGTATATGGCCCATGCAGATCATTCATCAACATATTCAGGTATATGGCCTATGCAGATCATTCAACAACATATTCAGCCATATGGCCCACGCAGAGCATTCAACACCATATTCAGCCATATGGCCCACGCAGAGCATTCAACACCATATTCAGCTATATGGCCCATGCAGATCATTCAACAACATATTCAGCCATATGGCCCATGCAGATCATTCAACAATATATTCAGCTATATGGCCCACGCAGAGCATTCAACAACATATTCAGCTATATGGCCCATGCAGATCATTCAACACCATATTCAGCCATATGGCCCATGCAGATCATTCAACAATATATTCAGCCATATGGCCCACGCAGAGCATTCAACAACATATTCAGGTATATGGCTCATGCAGATCATTCAACACCATATTCAGCTATATGCAGATCATTCATCAACATATTCAGCCATATGGCCCATGCAGAGCATTCAACACCATATTCAGGTATATGGCTCATGCAAATCATTCAACAATATATTCAGCCATATGGCCCACGCAGAGCATTCAACAACATATTCAGGTATATGGCCCACGCAGATCATTCATCAACATATTCAGCTATATGGCCCACGCAGATCATTCATCAACATATTCAGGTATATGGCTCATGCAGATCATTCAACACCATATTCAGCTATATGGCTCATGCAGATCATTCAACACCATATTCAGCTGTATGGCCCATGCAGATCATTCAACACCATATTCAGCTATATGGCCCATGCAGATCATTCAACACCATATTCAGCTATATGGCCCACGCAGATCATTCATCAACATATTCAGCTATATGGCCCATGCAGATCATTCAACACCATATTCAGCTATATGGCCCATGCAGATCATTCAACACCATATTCAGCCATATGGCCCATGCAGATCATTCAACACCATATTCAGCCATATGGCCCATGCAGATCATTCAACACCATATTCAGGTATATGGCCCATGCAGATCATTCAACAACATATTCAGCTATATGGCCTATGCAGATCATTCAACAACATATTCAGCTATATGGCCCATGCAGATCATTCAACAACATATTCAGCTATATGGCCCATGCAGATCATTCATCACCATATTCAGCTATATGCAGATCATTCATCAACATATTCAGCCATATGGCCCATGCAGATCATTCATCAACATATTCAGGTATATGGCTCATGCAGATCATTCAACAACATATTCAGCTATATGGCCCATGCAGATCATTCATCACCATATTCAGCTATATGCAGATCATTCATCAACATATTCAGCCATATGGCCCACGCAGAGCATTCAACACCATATTCAGGTATATGGCTCATGCAGAACACTGCACTAGTCAGCCCCTGTTCCTGATCTTGCACATCTGTGTGGCATTGAAATGCTAAAATGGCTTGTGTGATATTAGTCTTTATTAGTTGAGGGCAACCTATAGTACCAGTCAAAAGGTTGGACACACCTACTCATTCAGGGGTTTTTATTTTATTTTTTACTATTTTTGACATTGTAGAATAATAGTGAAGACATCAAAACTATGAAATAACACATATGGAATCATGTAGTAACCAAAATGTAGTAACCAAAACAAATGAAAATATATTTGAGATTTGAGATTCTTCAAAAAGCCACCGTTTGTCTTGATGATAGCTTTGCACACTCTTGGCATTCTCTCAACCAGCTTCACCTGGAATGCTTTTCCAATAGTTTTGAAGGAGTTCCCACATATGCTGAGCACTTTTTGACCTCTTTTCCTTCACTCTGCAGTCCAACTCATCCCGGACCATGTTAATTGGGTTGAGGTCGGGGGATTGTGGAGGCCAGGTCATCTGATGCAGCACTCCATCACTCTCCTTTTTGGTAAAATAGCCCTTACACAGCCTGGAGGTGTATTGGGTCATTGTCCTGTTGAAAGCAAATGATCGTCCCACTAAGTGCAACCCAGATGGGATGGTTTATTGCTGCAGAATTCTGTGGTAGCCATGCTGGTTAAGTGTGCCTCGAATTCTAAATAGATCACTAACAGTGTCACCAGCAAAGCACCCCCACACCATCACACCTTCTCCTCCATGCTTCACTAAGTCCAACCCAGATGGGATGGCGTATTGCTGCAGAATGCTGTGGTAGCCATGCTGGTTAAGTGTGCCTCGAATTCTAAATAGATCACTGACAGTGTCACCAGCAAAGCACCACCATCCCACCTCCTCCTCCATGCTTCACGGTGGGAACAACACATGCAGAGATCATCCATTCACCTACTCTGCATCTCACAAAGACATCAGACCAAAGGACAGATTTCCACCCGTCTAATGTCCATTGGCCAAGCAAGTCTCTTCTTCTTATTGGTGTCCTTTAGTAGTGTTTTCTTTGCAGAAATTTGAAGGCCTGATTCACACAGTCTCCTCTGAACAGTTGATCTTGAGATGTGTCTGTTATTTGAACTAGGTGAAGCATTTATTTGGGCTGCAGTCTGAGGCTGGTAACTCTAATAATCTTATCCTCTGCAGCAGAGGTAACTCTGGGTCTTCCATTCCTGTGGCGGTCCTCATAAGAGCCAGTTTCATTTTAGTGCTCGATGGTTTTTGCGACTGCACATGAACAAACTTTAAAAGTTCTTGAGATTTTCCAGATTGATTGACCTTCATGTCTGAAAGTAGTGACGGACTGTTGTTTCTCTTTGCTTATTTGAGGTGTTCTTGCCATAATATGGACTTGGTCTTTTACCAAATAGGGCTGTCTTCTGTATACCACTCCTACCTTGTCACAACACAACTGATTGGCTCAAACACATGAAGACATTTTTATGGAAATAAAATCCACAAATGAACTTTGAACAACACCTGTTAATTGAAATGCATTCCAGGTGACTACCTCATGAAGCTGGTTGAGGGAATGCCAAGAGTGTGCAAAGCTGTCATCAAGGAAAAGGGTGACTATTTTGAAGAATCTAAAATATATTTTATTTGTTTAACACTTTTTTTGGTTACTACATCAGTTTTATTTGTTGTTGTTATAATTTATTATTATTATTATTCTACAATGTAGAAAATAGTTGTTTTTTTTAAATAAGAAAAACCCTTGACTGATATTGTATGACATTTGTTAGGTTATTGTGATCTGTAATAAAGATCAACTACTGGAGACTCTCTGTCTATACCTGCTGAACTGGGTTTACAAAACATTTTGATTGTTCAGGTTCACCATCAGTACCAGTTTTACTTCAAACGATCAGTGTGTATATGGTCATTGTTAGATATAAAGCAGGGGTGTCAAACTCAAATACCCAGTGGGCCAAAATGTAAAACCTGAACAAAGTCACGGGCCAACATTGAACAAATTAACCTTTTAATATGGACCCAAACAAGTTTTGCTTTAACATTGAATATGGAACAAGCATCGCTTATTACCATACAATATATAATTTAATAGTGGAGACATGCAAAATCGAATTTCAAATGAAAAAACACATCAATGGCATTCATTTATTAAATAAATAAAATTTAAATAAAAATTGTATGCCTCTTTTTTCTATTTGCAGCCTTCTGATTTAAATACCAAAATAAACTTTTTCCACTGGCTAATAATTTGACAAATAAAATGATAATAAATCAATCAACCATTCAAGCCCATGCCTTGTAGCAAGAAAAAGTGCATAAAGAAAACGTTAATTATTGCACACTGGTCTAATCTGATGTGCCCAAGCCAGATACCTGGCATCTCTTCTTGGATGCTAGTTCATCAATGTCTGGGCTCAAGCTGAGCTGAAGAAATCCTCAGTATCGAGCGAAGATGTTCATCAGTCTGACGTCTCCTGTGAGTTGTTTTGGTCATCTTCATCGAGGAGAAAAGTTGTTCGCATAGATAAGTGCTGCCGAACATGGAGAGCATCTGAGCAGCTTGGGTGCGGAGCTGAGGCATTGTGTCAGGGATGAACCGTGGAAACTGTGCGGCGCCCACAGCATCATACTTTGACTTCAGCGTGTCGTTGCACTGGAGTTCAATCAGCTCCATTTGGATGTTGGTTGGTGCATTTTCCACATCAACTGTGAAGGGATTACTAAGCAGTTCAAACTTGCATTTCTGGGCATCGAAGTCGGCAAATCGCCGGCTAAACTCAGCGGCGAGAACACTGAGTTTTTCAGCAAACTGTGCGCATGGGAACACGGCGGTAGAGATCTGCGCTTTTATGGATTGGCAGCAGGGAAAATGGCAAGGGTTTCCTTGCAGCATCTGATTCTCCCACAGGCACAGATTAGTTTTGAAGGCCCTCACTGCAGCGTACATGTCTGTGATGATGCGCCCCCGCCCCTGAAGCTGCAGGTTCAGCGCATCGAGATGGCTCGAGATGTCAGAGAAAGGCCAGCTCACACAGGAACTTTTGCTCCCGGAGCTCTGCTCTATCCTTCCCTTTGGTTTCCAGGAATTGACATATTTCCTCACGCAGCTCGAAACATCTGTTCAGTACTTTTCCTCTGCTTAGCCATCTCACCTCTGTGTGATACGGCACGTCTGCGTATTCCGAACCACACTCCTCCAGAAAAGATTTAAACTGGCGGTGATTTAGACCTTTGGCTCTTATAAAGTTAACTACCTGTGTTACTGTGGTCATAACATGTTCTATCTTTAGGGCTTTGGCACACAGTGCTTCCTGATGTATGATGCAGTGGTAAACAGTTAGCTCACCTGCACAGTTCTCTTCCCGCATCTTCTCCCGAACCATGCCCACCAGTCCACTCTTTTTACCGCACATCGCTGGCGCACCATCTGTCGTTAATCCAACGAGTTTATCCCACGGCAGCTTTATTTCAGTTACACATTTGGAAACCTCCTCAAAGATTTCCTTTCCTGTGGTTGTGCCATGCATTGATTTGAATCCTAATAGCTCCTCCGTAACACACAGATTTGAGTCCACTCCACGGATGAAGACTGACAGCTGAGCAGTATCAGATGCGTCGCAGCTCTCATCCACAGCGAGGGAGAACGCAACAAAATATTTTCCCTTTTCCATCAGCTGGTCATACAGATTGGTGGCAAGATCACATGTGAGATCAGCTACTGTGTTCCTGCTCAGGCTCACGTTTGAAAATGCTTGTTTTTCTCTCTGGGCATACGAGGTCACAAACCTTCATCATGCACTTTTTCATGAACTCTCCCTCATTAAAGGGCCGGGCTGATTTTGCGATCTCTGCTGCCACTATATAACTAGCCTTTACAGCAGCCTCGCTTTGTGATGTGGCTTTTTAAACATATTCTGTTGTGAAACCAAACTTCTTTTCATCTCCTCTACTTTCTGGCTCCTTTGAGTCATGTCCAGGTCCTTGTATTTGTCATGGTGTTTCGTTTCATAGTGTCGTCTAATGTTGTACTCCTTACTTACATCCACGTTGACTCCACAAACAAGACAAACAGGTTTGTCTTTTACATATGTAAACAGATATTCTGCCTCCCACTTGTCCAGAAAGCTCCTGTTTTCTGCCTTTCTTTTCGCCATTTTTGGGAAGGGTTAGCTCGCTGACAGTTGTAGCGTCTATGTTGCTATGACTACTGTCACAGAGGAGAGAGCGTTTCTGGGTCCTGTCCTGATTGGCGCGCGAAAACAGCATTATGGGATTCGTAGTACTAGTGGTGAATGCGCTGTATAATACCGGCGGGCCAGCTCTAGTAGTAATTTGGTATTGTCTCGCGGGCCAAATATAATTACCCCACGGGCCAAATTTGGCCCACGGGCCAGAGTTTGTCACCCATGATATAAAGGGTCAAGTTGATCATTTCATGACGAGAACAGAAACCACTTTTGTGAGGTTCACTGCATATATATATATATTTTACCTTTATTTTTACTAAATCAGTTAAGAACAAATTCTTATTTTCAATGACGGCCTAGGAACAGTGGGTTTAACTGCCTTGTTCAGGGGCAGAACGACAGATTTTTACCTTGTCAGCTCAGGGATTCGATCTTGCAACCTTCCGGTTACAAGTCCAACGCTCGAACCACTAGGCTACCCTGCCGCCCAAAGAAGGAGAACATTACTCTGTAAGCATTCAACGGTCAAAACCATTTTCAGATGGGGGTGAATTCCAAAGTTGTGCTATATATTCCTTGGCTTTGTCCTAGCTCATTTGTAAATTATAAATATTGATACATTACTACCTCAAACACTTGGTGATTAGTGATTTCAGAACCAAAGTGGGGGGAGAAGAAAACAGCCTACATTGTCCCCCCTAATCTGATAGTGGTAGATACCTAGTCTCCTTTATGACTCTAATCTGATAGTGGTAGATACCTAGTCTCCTTTATGACTCTAATCTGATAGTGGTAGATGCCTAGTCTCCTTTATGACTCTAATCTGATAGTGGTAGATACCTAGTCTCCTTTATGACTCTAATCTGATAGTGGTAGATACCTAGTCTCCTTTATGACTCTAATCTGATAGTGGTAGATACCTAGTCTCCTTTATGACTCTAATCTGGTAGTGGTAGATATCTAGTCTCCTTTATGACTCTAATCTGGTAGTGGTAGATACCTAGTCTCCTTTATGACTCTAATCTGATAGTGGTAGATACCTAGTCTCCTTTATGACTCTAATCTGATAGTGGTAAATACCTAGTCTCCTTTATGACTCTAATCTGATAGTGGTAGATACCTAGTCTCATTTATGACTCGAATCTGATAGTGGTAGATGTCTAGTCTCATTTATGACTCGAATCTGATAGTGGTAGTGGGGTGGTAGATGTCTAGTCTCCTTTATGGCTCTAATCTGATTGTGGGGTGGTAGATGTCTAGTCTCCTTTATGGTTCTAATCTGATTGTGGGGTGGTAGATGTCTAGTCTCCTTTATGGTTCTAATCTGATAGTGGTAGTGGGGTGGTAGATGTCTAGTCTCCTTTATGACTCTAATCTGATTGTGGGGTGGTAGATGTCTAGTCTCCTTTATGGTTCTAATCTGATTGTGGGGTGGTAGATGTCTAGTCTCCTTTATGGTTCTAATCTGATAGTGGTAGTGGGGTGGTAGATGTCTAGTCTCCTTTATGGCTCTAATCTGATAGTGGTAGTGGGGTGGTAGATGTCTAGTCTCCTTTATGGCTCTAATCTGATAGTGGTAGTGGGGTGGTAGATGTCTAGTCTCCTTTATGGCTCTAATCTGATTGTGGGGTGGTAGATGTCTAGTCTCCTTTATGGATCTAATCTGATAGTAGTAGTGGGGTGGTAGATGTCTAGTCTCCTTTATGGCTCTACTCTGATAGTGGTAGATATCTTCTAATCTAGTCTCTAATCTGATAGTGGTAGTGGGGTGGTAGATGTCTAGTCTCCTTTATGGCTCTAATCTGATTGTGGGGTGGTAGATGTCTAGTCTCCTTTATGGCTCTAATCTGATTGTGGGGTGGTAGATGTCTAGTCTCCTTTATGTCTCTAATCTGATAGTAGTAGTGGGGTGGTAGATGTCTAGTCTCCTTTATGGCTCTAATCTGATAGTGGGGGGTGGTAGATGTCTAGTCTCCATTATGGCTCTACTCTGATAGTGGTAGTATCTAGTCTCCTTTATGGCTCTAATCTGATAGTGGAGTGGTAGATGTCTAGTCTCCATTATGGCTCATATCAGCTGCCTACATAGTACATACACCATAGACACACATCATCCTCTCACACACACACACACACACACACACAATAATGTGTTTATGCAACAAATATTATTGCATCCAACCGAATCACATCGACTCGTTCTCTAATCAAACCGAATAGTTTTTTAAACTAAAACGAGTCGTTCATGTACACTACATGATAAAAAGTATGTGGACATTTTCTCATCGTGCATCTCATTCCAAAAATCATGGGCTTTAATTTGCAGTTGGTCCCCCCTTTGCTGCTATAACAACCTCCACTCTTCTGGGGAGGCATTAATATGGAGTTGCCCCCCCCCTTTTGCTCCTATAACAACCTCCACTCTTCTGGGGAGGCATTAATATGGAGTTGGTCCCCCCTTTGCTGCTATAACAGCCTCCACTCTTCTGGGAAGGCTTTCCACTAGATGTGGAGACATTGCATTGCTGCTACAACAGCCTCCACTCTTCTGGGAAGGCTTTCCACTAGATGTTAGAACATTGCTGCTATAACAGCCTCCACTCTTCAGGGAAGGCTTTCTACTAGATGTTGGAACATTGCTGCTATAACAGCCTCCACTCTTCTGGGAAGGCTTTCCACTAGATGTTGGAACATTGCTGCTATAACAGCCTCCACTCTTCTGGGAAGGCTTTCCACTAGATGTTGGAACATTGCTGCTATAACAGTCTCCACTCTTCTGGGAAGGATTTCCACTAGATGTTGGAACATTGCTGCTATAACAGCCTCCACTCTTCTGGGAAGGCTTTCCACTAGATGTTGGAACATTGCTGCTATAACAGCCTCTACTCTTCTGGGAAGGCTTTCCACTAGATGTTAGAACTTTGCTGCTATAACAGCCTCTACTCTTCTGGGAAGGCTTTCCACTAGATGTTAGAACATTGCTGCTATAACAGCCTCCACTCTTCTGGGAAGGATTTCCACTAGATGTTGGAACATTGCTGCTATAACAGCCTCCACTCTTCTGGGAAGGATTTCCACTAGATGTTGGAACATTGCTGCTATAACAGCCTCCACTCTTCTGGGAAGTGGTTCCACTAGATGTTGGAACATTGCTGCAGGGACTTGCTTCCATTCAGCCACGAGAGCATTAGTGAGGTTGGGCACTGATGTTGGACGATTACGACTATCTCACAGTCTGCGTTCCAAGTCCACTCCTCTAGATTCCAATGGCGGCAAGCTTTACACCACTTTACATCCATACGACGCTTGACATTGTGTGGTCGATCTGCCAAATGAAATCCATTTTATGAAGCTCCAGATGAATAGTTATTGTGCTGACGTTGCTTCCAGTGGCACTTGGAACTTTTTCCACCCTTCAACACTCGGCGGTTCCGTTCTGTGAGCTTGTGTGGACATCCACTTCGTGGCTGAGCCGTTGTTGTTCCTAGACGATTCCGGTTCATAATAACAGCACTTACCGGAGCAGCTCCAGCAGGGCAGTGATTTAATTTGATGGAAAAGTGGCATCCTTTTGACGGTGCCACGTTGAAAGTCACTGAGCTCTTCAGGAAGGCCATGCTATTGCCAATGTTGGACTCCCTCACATTACAGGGAGTGTTCTCTCTCTCTCGACAGGGCTGATACTACAGGGAGTGTTCTCTCTCTCTCTCGACAGGGCTGACATTACAGGGAGTGTTCTCTCTCTCGACAGGGCTGACATTACAGGGAGTGTTCTCTCTCTCTCGACAGGGCTGACATTACAGGGAGTGTTCTCTCTCTCTCGACAGGGCTGATACTACAGGGAGTGTTCTCTCTCTCTCTCGACAGGGCTGCATTACAGGGAGTGTTCTCTCTCTCTCTATTGACAGGGCTGACATTACAGGGAGTGTTCTCTCTCTCTCTCGACAGGGCTGACATTACAGGGAGTGTTCTCTCTCTCTCGACAGGGCTGATATTACAGGGAGTGTTCTTTCTCGACAGGGCTGACATTACAGGGAGTGTTCTTTCTCGACAGGGCTGACATTACAGGGAGTGTTCTCTCTCTCGACAGGGCTGACATTACAGGGAGTGTTCTCTCTCTCTCGACAGGGCTGACATTACAGGGAGTGTTCTCTCTCTCTCGACAGGGCTGACATTACAGGGAGTGTTCTCTCTCTCGACAGGGCTGACATTACAGGGAGTGTTCTTTCTCTCTCGACAGGGCTGACATTACAGGGAGTGTTCTTTCTCTTGACAGGGCTGATACTACAGGGAGTGTTCTCTCTCTCGACAGGGCTGATATTACAGGGAGTGTGATCTCTCGACAGGGCTGACATTACAGGGAGTGTTCTCTCTCTCTCGACAAGGCTGACATTACAGGGAGTGTTCTCTCTCTCGACAGGGCTGACATTACAGGGAGTGTTCTTTCTCTCTCGACAGGGCTGACATTACAGGGAGTGTTCTCTCTCTCGACAGGGCTGACATTACAGGGAGTGTTCTCTCTCTCTCGACAGGGCTGATATTACAGGGAGTGTTCTCTCTCGACAGGGCTGACATTACAGGGAGTGTTCTCTCTCTCTCTTTACAGGGAGTGTTCTCTCTCTCTCTCTCGACAGGGCTGATATTACAGGGAGTGTTCTCTCTCTCTCTCGACAGGGCTGATATTACAGGGAGTGTTCTCTCTCGACAGGGCTGACATTACAGGGAGTGTGATCTCTCGACAGGGCTGACATTACAGGGAGTGTTCTCTCTCTCTCGACAGGGCTGACATTACAGGGAGTGTTCTCTCTCTCGACAGGGCTGACATTACAGGGAGTGTTCTCTCTCTCTCTCGACAGGGCTGATATTACAGGGAGTGTTCTCTCTCTCGACAGGGCTGACATTACAGGGAGTGTTCTCTCTCTCTCGACAGGGCTGATATTACAGGGAGTGTTCTCTCTCTCGACAGGGCTGACATTACAGGGAGTGTTCTCTCTCTCTCGACAGGGCTGATATTACAGGGAGTGTTCTCTCTCTCTCGACAGGGCTGATATTACAGGGAGTGTTCTCTCTCGACAGGGCTGACATTACAGGGAGTGTTCTCTCTCTCGACAGGGCTGATATTACAGGGAGTGTTCTCTCTCTCTTGACAGGGCTGACATTACAGGGAGTGTTCTCTCTCTCTCGACAGGGCTGACATTACAGGGAGTGTTCTCTCTCTCTCGACAGGGCTGATATTACAGGGAGTGTTCTCTCTCTCGACAGGGCTGACATTACAGGGAGTGTTCTCTCTCTCGACAGGGCTGACATTACAGGGAGTGTTCTCTCTCTCTCTCGACAGGACTGACATTACAGGGAGTGTTCTCTCTCGACAGGGCTGACATTACAGGGAGTGTTCTCTCTCTCGACAGGGCTGACATTACAGGGAGTGTTCTCTCTCTCTCTCGACAGGGCTGACATTACAGGGAGTGTTCTCTCTCTTGACAGGGCTGACATTACAGGGAGTGTTCTCTCTCTCTCTCGACAGGACTGACATTACAGGGAGTGTTCTCTCTCGACAGGACTGACATTACAGGGAGTGTTCTCTCTCGACAGGGCTGACATTACAGGGAGTGTTCTCTCTCTCGACAGGGCTGACATTACAGGGAGTGTTCTCTCTCTCTCGACAGGGCTGACATTACAGGGAGTGTTGTCTCTCGACAGGGCTGACATTACAGGGAGTGTGATGTGATTATGTTATAACTATAATTATTAACCGGGTGGTTTGGATCCTGAATGCCGATCGGCTGAATGCTGATTGGTATATCAGACATTATAAACAGGGTGGTTCGAGCCCTGATTGGTATATCAGACCGTATACCACAGGTATGACAAAACCTGTATTTGTTCTGCCCTAATTACGTTGGTAACCAGTTTATAATAGCAATAGGGCACCTCTGGAGTTTGTGGAATATGGCCAATGTACCACGGCTAAGGGCGTTGCCTCATGCCTACAAACATCCCCTTAGCCATGGTATATTGGCCGTATTCCACACCCCCTCTGGCCTTATTGCTTAACTATAGCGTTATACATTCATATTATTTTAGTTTTATTTAACCTTTATTTTAACAGGGGAAATGTTATTGAAACCTAGGTCTCTTTTACAATCTGGCACTAACTTGGCCACCTAATAATCCTCTGTTTACAATTGGCTCATTCGCCCACATCCTCTCCCCTGTAACTATTCCCCAGGTCGTTGCTTGTAAATGAGAACGTGTTCCTGGTAAAATAAGGGTTAAATAAATACATATATAAAAATACGAATGTGCCCTGTATATACAACACAAATGTACACATTATGCCTAAATATACACTACAGTTCAAAAGTTTGGGGTCACTTTGAAAGAAAAGCTAATTAAATAGTACCTGCAAAACACCAGTCTCATCGTCAACAGTGAAGAGGCGACTCCGGGATGCTGGCCGTCTAGGCAGAGTTCCTCTGTCCAGTCTCAACGTCAACAGTGAAGAGAAGACTCCGGGATGCTGACCGTCTAGGCAGAGTTCCTCTGTCCAGTCTCAACGTCAACAGTGAAGAGGCGACTCCGGGATGCTGACCGTCTAGGCAGAGTTCCTCTGTCCAGTCTCAACGTCAACAGTGAAGAGAAGACTCCGGGATGCTGACCGTCTAGGCAGAGTTCCTCTGTCCAGTCTCAACGTCAACAGTGAAGAGAAGACTCCGGGATGCTGACCGTCTAGGCAGAGTTCCTCTGTCCAGTCTCAACGTCAACAGTGAAGAGGCGACTCCGGGATGCTGACCGTCTAGGCAGAGTTCCTCTGTCCAGTCTCAACGTCAACAGTGAAGAGAAGACTCCGGGATGCTGACCGTCTAGGCAGAGTTCCTCTGTCCAGTCTCAACTGTCAGAGTGAAGACTGACTCCAGGATGCTGACCGTCTGGCAGAGTTCCTCTGTCCAGTCTCAATCTTTTCAACAGTGAAGAAAAGACTCCGGGATGCTGACCGTCTAGGCAGAGTTCCTCTGTCCAGTCTCAACGTCAACAGTGAAGAGGCGACTCCGGGATGCTGGCCGTCTAGGCAGAGTTCCACTGTCCAGAGTTCCACTGTCCAGAGTTCCACTGTCCAGAGTTCCACTGTCTGTGTTCTTTTGCCCATCTTTATCTTTTCTTTTTATTCATTTTTAATAAAAAGAAAACATTAAGGTGGGCAAAACAACACAGACACTGGACAGAGGAACTCTGCCTAGAAGGCCAGCATCCCGGAGTCGCCTCTTCACTGTTGACGATGAGACTGGACAGAGGAACTCTGCCTAGAAGTCCAGCATCCCGGAGTAACCTCTTCACTGTTGACGATGAGACTGGACAGAGGAACTCTGCCTAGACGGCCAGCATCCCGGAGTCTTCTCTTCACTGTTGACGATGAGACTGGACAGAGGAACTCTGCCTAGAAGGCCAGCATCCCGGAGTCGCCTCTTCACTGTTGACATTGAGACTGGACAGAGGAACTCTGCCTAGAAGGCCAGCATCCCGGAGTCGCCTCTTCACTGTTGACGATGAGACTGGACAGAGGCCACCAAACGAGAGCAGCACCCTGCCAGCCAGCCACCTGTGTTTGGGACGGTATCGTTTGGTGTAATCAATCATGTGGAGTTGGACAGTTTATAAAAAGACCTGGGTTCCTGTTGGAGGAGGCCTGTTACATCTCCTACCCTTTAATTAGCCAATGGACTGTTCTCTTTGTTTCCCTGACAGATTACATCATGTTCATACACGAAACTACACTGACTGCACAAAACATTAGGAACACCTGCTCTTTCCAGGACATAGACTGACCAGGTGAAACGAGGTGAAAGCTATGATCCCTTATTTGATGTCACCTGTTAAATCCACTTCAATCAGTGTAGAAGAAGGGGAGGAGACTGGTTAAAGGAAGGATTTTTAAGCCTTGAGACAATTGAGACGTGGATTGTATACATGTGCCATTCAGAAGACCAAAGATTTAAGTGCCTTTGAACGGGATATGGTAGTAGGTGCCAGGCACACCGGTTTGTGTAAAGAACTGCAACGCTGCTGGCTTTTTCACACTTAACTGTTTCCCGTGTGTATCAAGAATGGTCCACCACCCAAAGTACATCCAGCCAACTAGACACAACTGTGGGACCTGCCGCCTCTACACTCTAACCACTTGGCTACCTGCCTCTCCCCTCTAACCACTAGGCTAGCTGCCGCCTCTCCCCTCTAACCACTAGGCTACCCTGCCGCCTCTCCCCTCTAACCACTAGGCTACCCTGCCGCCTCTCCCCTCTAACCACTAGGCTACCCTGCCGCCTCTCCCCTCTAACCACTAGACTACCTTCCGCCTCTATACTCTAACCACTAGGCTACCTGCCTCTCCCCTCTAACCACTAGGCTACCTGCCTCCTCTACACTCTAACCACTAGACTACCTGCCTCCTCTCCCCTCTAACCACTAGGCTACCTGCCTCCTCTCCCCTCTAACCACTAGGCTACCTGCCTCCTCTACACTCTAACCACTAGGCTACCTGCCTCCTCTACACTCTAACCACTAGGCTACCTGCCTCCTCTACACTCTAACCACTAGGCTACCTGCCTCCTCTACACTCTAACCACTAGGCTACCTGCCTCCTCTACACTCTAACCACTAGGCTACCTGCCTCCTCTACACTAACCACTAGGCTACCTGCCTCCTCTACACTCTAACCACTAGGCTACCTGCCTCCTCTACACTCTAACCACTAGGCTACCTGCCTCCTCTCACACTCTAACCACTAGGCTACCTGCCTCCTCTACACTCTAACCACTAGGCTACCTGCCTCCTCTACACTCTAACCACTAGGCTACCTGCCTCCTCTACACTCTAACCACTAGGCTACCTGCCTCCTCTACACTCTAACCACTAGGCTACCTGCCTCCTCTACACTAACCACTAGGCTACCTGCCTCCTCTACACTCTAACCACTAGGCTACCTGCCTCCTCTACACTCTAACCACTAGGCTACCTGCCTCCTCTACACTCTAACCACTAGGCTACCTGCCTCCTCTACACTCTAACCACTAGGCTACCTGCCTCCTCTACACTCTAACCACTAGGCTACCTGCCTCCTCTACACTCTAACCACTAGGCTACCTGCCTCCTCTACACTCTAACCACTAGGCTACCTGCCTCCTCTACACTCTAACCACTAGGCTACCTGCCTCCTCTACACTCTAACCACTAGGCTACCTGCCACCCCTACACTCTAACCACTAGGCTACCCTGCCACCTCTACACTCTAACCACTAGGCTACCTGCCTCCTCTACACTCTAACCACTAGGCTACCTACCACCTCTACACTCTAACCACTAGGCTACCTGCCTCCTCTACACTCTAACCACTAGGCTACCTGCCTCCTCCACACTCTAACCACTAGGCTACCTGCCACCTCTACACTCTAACCACTAGGCTACCTGCCTCCTCTACACTCTAACCACTAGGCTACCTGCCACCTCTACACTCTAACCACTAGGCTACCTGCCACCTCTACACTCTAACCACTAGGCTACCTGCCTCCTCTACACTCTAACCACTAGGCTACCCTGCCTCCTCTACACTCTAACCACTAGGCTACCTGCCTCCTCTACACTCTAACCACTAGGCTACCTGCCTCTCCCCTCTAACCACTAGGCTACCTGCCTCCTCTACACTCTAACCACTAGGCTACCTGCCGCGTCTACACTCTAACCACTAGGCTACCTGCCACCTCTACACTCTAACGGTTAGAGTGTAGGGTGGCAGGTAGCCCAGTGGCTAGAGTGCAGACTACACTCTAACCTAGTGGTTAGAGTGTAGAGAGGCCTGCCGCGTCTACACTCTAACCACTAGGCTACCTGCCTCCTCTACACTCTAACCACTAGGCTACCTGCCGCGTCTACACTCTAACCACTAGGCTACCTGCCTCCTCTACACTCTAACCACTAGGCTACTATACATATGGAGTGTGTGACTCTCTTTGTTTTTATAGCTTCCAGTTTCTTCTCCATTACTCAAATCTATTTTTATTTGTCACAGTAAAATACAACCGGTGTAAACCTGACAGGGAAATGCTTATGTACAAGCCCTTAATTAACCAACAATGCTTCAAGAACTTAAGAAAAATATCAAAATAAGTGTGAAGTAAAAAAAAAATGTAAAAACATAGATAAGGCCAGACTAAATCAATTCACTGTTTAAGAAGCCTATTGGACCTCGACTTGGCGCTCCGGTACCGCTTGCCGTGGTAGCAGAGAGAGCAGTCTATGACGAGTGTCGTGGTAATTTCCTGTCTTACTAAATATTGAGAGAGCAAACCACACACAAGTCAGAGTTATATTATAAAGTCCATCTTTAATTATATATGAGCTTCAGCATAGCCCTTTGACTCTCAGATCAATTCAGTGTCTATAAATGAATTCTCTGAGAGTCCTTACAAAACAATTCTTAGTAACATTTATAGCCCAGACACACCCCTCTCAACTCACATGACAAATAGCAGATCTTAGGAACATTACAAAGGAAGACTTTTAATTGAGAGAGGAGCATCCCATAGCCACACAGCATTAGCTATAAATCATTGTTCAGTTTGGTCTCTTTAGGCGAGATTCTAATCTCGTTCTTGGTACCACTTAGGACCAAAACATTACCTCATTCGATGGCATATATCAATTGTCAATTCTAGATACTCTCATCTCAAATACAATCTCTCCTGGACAAGCTCACGGAGACAGTGAGCCTCTTAGGTCATATACTAGATCAAGATAAGGGCAACCTCAGAGGGGACATACAATAGTTAGACACATTCCCATAAGAAGACAAGCCTCCATTCTGTCCTCCTCCCCTTCTGATATTCTTCATAGCATCACATGGTTTAACAGATACATTGACATATGAAGACAAGCCTGACCTCTCCCCTCTCTGGGCCCCAAGTGACTGAGCACTAGCTGAGAAGGGATAACTGTAACTGCCAACAGTATAGTCCAAGAATAAGATAAAACATCTTATTTTATCTGTTACCTAACTAATTCTGATTCAGCCACGACACTAGGGTGGCTGGAGTCTTTGACAATTGTTATTGCCCTCCTCTAACACCGAATAGAGTTCCTGGTTGGCAGGAAGCTTGGCCCCAGTGATGTACTGGGGCATACACACTACCCTCTGTAGTGCCTTGCGGTCGGAGGCTGAGCAGTTGCCATACCAGGCAGTGATGCAACCAGTGATGCTCTCGATGGTGCAGCTATAGAACCGTTTGAGGATCTGAGGCCCCATGCTAAATCTTTTTAGTCTCCTGAGGGGGGATAGGCTTTCTCATGCATTCTTCTTCACGGCTGTCTTGGTGTGTTTTGGACTATTCTAGTTTGTTGGTGATGTGGACACCAAGGAACTTGAAGCTCTCAACCTGTTCCACTACAGCCTCGTCGATCAAAATGGGGTTGTGCTCGGTCCTCCTTTTCCTGTAGTCCATAATAATCTCCTTTGTCTTGATCACATTGAGGGAGAGGTTGTTGTCCTGGCACCACACTGCCAAGTCTCTGACCTCCCTATAGGCTGTCTCATCATTGTCGGTGATCAGGCCTACCACTGTTGTGTCATCGGAAAACTTGATGATGGTGTTGGAGTCATGCCTGGCCATGCAGTCCTGAGTGAAAAGGGAGTACAGGAGGGGACTGAGCATGCACCCCTGAGGAGGTGAGGATGAGATGAGGATCAGCGTGGCGGATGTGTTGTTCCCCACCTTTACCACCAGGGGGGGACCCGTCAGGAAGTCCAGGATCCAGTTGCAGAGGGAGGTGTTTAGACCCAGGGTCCTTAGCTTAGTGATGAGCTTTGAGGTCACTATGGTGTTGAAGGCTGAACTGTAGTCAATGAATAGCATTCTCACATAGGTGTTTCTTATGTCCAGGTGTGAAAGGGCAGTGTGGAGTGCAATAGAGAGCGTGATGACACAGTCTTCCGGAACAGCTGGTGCTCTCATGCATGTTTCAGTGTTACTTGCCTCAACGTGTTTATAGAAGTAGTTTAGCTTGTCTGGTTGGTTCGTGTCACTGGGTGAGCTCGTGGCTGAGCTTCGCTTTGTAGTCTATAATAGTTTGCACGCCCTGCCACATCCGACGAGCTTCGGAGCCGGTGTAGTACGATTCCATCTTTGTCCTATATTGGCGCTTTGCCTGTTTGATGGGTCATCAGAGGGCGTAGTGGGATTTCTTAAACTTCCGGGTTAGAGTCCCGCTTCATTGACTTGAATGGAGAGGTCTGTTCTAGTGATGATGGATGGGTAGGTAGGTGGATGGTTGGGTGGGTGGGTGAATGGGTGGTAGGTAGGTAGGTAGGTAGGTGAATTTGGTTGAACTAGAACCTTTCTTCAGGACTCTACATCACCTCTTCTCCCATCTGAGAGGATAGATAATATGGGAACCAGTCACTGTGTAATCCTGCTGAACATCCAGCTACAGGCTACACACACACACACCACTGGTCTGACATCAGCCCTTTCTCCATTCATTAGCGGTGTTGTGGCCTGGCTGCTGATGACCTCACCGAGTGATCAGAGAGCTCTAAAAGCCTTAGCTGCTTCCATCCAACCGCCTGTATGTCCATCTGTATGTCCGTCTGTCTGTTTACCCGTCTGTCTGTCTATCTGGACGGATGGACAGACGGATGGATGGGTAGACAGACGGGCAGACGGAGTCAGCAGGAGAGGATGGGTAGACAGACGGGCAGACGGAGTCAGCAGGAGAGGATGGGTAGACAGACGGGCAGATGGAGTCAGCAGGAGAGGATGGGTAGACAGACGGGCAGACGGAGTCAGCAGGAGAGGATGGGTAGACAGGCGGGCAGACGAAGTCAGCAGGAGAGGATACAAGAGTGTGCAGGCCGTTTGGTCTGTCAGACACTGGCCCTCATTTTATAGCAGGTAGCAATGTAGCGCACTGCCAACCCACAGCTCTCTGCGTCCTCCCCCAACAGGACGGGAAGCCTACTCTCACCAGAGAGGTCCTTGACATTTTTTACATTTAGTCAGGAAATGCAGCTCTGTCTCAGGTTCTGCTGTTGTGTAGTGGTTGCACAGCCTTTCCTCTACAGGGAGCCAGGTTTTCCTGTGTCTACCCTTCTCAATGGCAAGGCTGTGCTCACTGAGCCTGTACTTTGTCAAGGTTTTTCTAAGGTTTTGATCAGTAACCATGGTCAAATAGTTTGCCAGATAGAACTGCATTTTACTTTGTGCTTTGTGTTTCCCAATAAGCGATGTAGTTTTGTTTAGACTGTGTTGTAATTTGTTTTATTCTGATTGATTGGATGTTCTGGTCCTGAGGGTTCAGTGTGTTAGTAGAACAGGTTAGTGAACTCAGCCCCGAGACCAGCTGGATGAGGGGACTGAGGCTTCAGTGTGTTAGTAGAACAGGTTAGTGAACTCAGGACCAGCTGGATGAGGGGACTGAGACTTCAGTGTGTTAGTAGAACAGGTTAGTGAACTCAGCCCCGGGACCAGCTGGATGAGGGGACTGAGACTTCAGTGTGTTGGTAGAACAGGTTAGTGAACTCAGCCCCAGGACCAGCTGGATGAGGGGACTGAGACTTCAGTATGTTAGTAGAACAGGTTCGTGAACTCAGCCCCAGGACCAGCTGGATGAGGGGACTGAGACTTCAGTATGTTAGTAGAACAGGTTCGTGAACTCAGGACCAGCTGGATGAGGGGACTGAGACTTCAGTGTGTTAGTAGAACAGGTTAGTGAACTCAGCCCCGGGACCAGCTGGATGAGGGGACTGAGACTTCAGTGTGTTAGTAGAACAGGTTAGTGAACTCAGCCCCAGGACCAGCTGGATGAGGGGACTGAGGCTTCAGTGTGTTAGTAGAACAGGTTAGTGAACTCAGCCCCGGGACCAGCTGGATGAGGGGACTGAGACTTCAGTGTGTTGGTAGAACAGGTTAGTGAACTCAGCCCCAGGACCAGCTGGATGAGGGGACTGAGACTTCAGTGTGTTAGTAGAACAGGTTAGTGAACTCAGCCCCGGGACCAGCTGGATGAGGGGACTGAGACTTCAGTGTGTTGGTAGAACAGGTTAGTGAACTCAGCCCCAGGACCAGCTGGATGAGGGGACTGAGACTTCAGTATGTTAGTAGAACAGGTTAGTGAACTCAGCCCCAGGACCAGCTGGATGAGGGGACTGAGACTTCAGTATGTTAGTAGAACAGGTTCGTGAACTCAGGACCAGCTGGATGAGGGGACTGAGACTTCAGTATGTTAGTAGAACAGGTTCGTGAACTCAGGACCAGCTGGATGAGGGGACTGAGACTTCAGTGTGTTAGTAGAACAGGTTAGTGAACTCAGCCCCAGGACCAGCTGGATGAGGGGACTGAGACTTCAGTGTGTTAGTAGAACAGGTTAGTGAACTCAGCCCCAGGACCAGCTGGATGAGGGGACTGAGGCTTCAGTGTGTTAGTAGAACAGGTTAGTGAACTCAGCCCCGGGACCAGCTGGATGAGGGGTAGACTGAGACTTCAGTGTGTTTAGTAGAACAGGTTAGTGAACTCAGCCCCAGGACCAGCTGGATGAGGGGACTGAGACTTCAGTGTGTTAGTAGAACAGGTTAGTGAACTCAGCCCCGGGACCAGCTGGATGAGGGGACTGAGACTTCAGTGTGTTAGTAGAACAGGTTAGTGAACTCAGCCCCAGGACCAGCTGGATGAGGGGACTGAGGCTTCAGTGTGTTAGTAGAACAGGTTAGTGAACTCAGCCCCGGACCAGCTGGAGGGGACTGATGAGGGGACTGAGACTTCAGTGTGTTGGTAGAACAGGTTAGTGAACTCAGCCCCAGGACCAGCTGGATGAGGGGACTGAGGCTTCAGTGTGTTGGTAGAACAGGTTAGTGAACTCAGCCCCAGGACCAGCTGGATGAGGGGACTGAGGCTTCAGTGTGTTGGTAGAACAGGTTAGTGAACTCAGCCCCAGGACCAGCTGGATGAGGGGACTGAGGCTTCAGTGTGTTAGTAGAACAGGTTAGTGAACTCAGCCCCGGGACCAGCTGGATGAGGGGACTGAGACTTCAGTATGTTAGTAGAACAGGTTCGTGAACTCAGGACCAGCTGGATGAGGGGACTGAGACTTCAGTATGTTAGTAGAACAGGTTAGTGAACTCAGCCCCAGGACCAGCTGGATGAGGGGACTGAGACTTCAGTATGTTAGTAGAACAGGTTTGTGAACTCAGGACCAGCTGGATGAGGGGACTGAGACTTCAGTATGTTAGTAGAACAGGTTCGTGAACTCAGGACCAGCTGGATGAGGGGACTGAGACTTCAGTATGTTAGTAGAACAGGTTCGTGAACTCAGGACCAGCTGGATGAGGGGACTGAGACTTCAGTATGTTAGTAGAACAGGTTCGTGAACTCAGGACCAGCTGGATGAGGGGACTGAGACTTCAGTATGTTAGTAGAACAGGTTCGTGAACTCAGCCCCAGGACCAGCTGGATGAGGGGACTGAGACTTCAGTATGTTAGTAGAACAGGTTCGTGAACTCAGCCCCAGGACCAGCTGGATGAGGGGACTGAGGCTTCAGTGTGTTAGTAGAACAGGTTCGTGAACTCAGGACCAGCTGGATGAGGGGACTGAGGCTTCAGTGTATTAGTAGAACAGGTTCGTGAACTCAGGACCAGCTGGATGAGGGGACTGAGGCTTCAGTATGTTAGTAGAACAGGTTCGTGAACTCAGGACCAGCTGGATGAGGGGACTGAGACTTCAGTGTGTTAGTAGAACAGGTTTGTGAACTCAGGACCAGCTGGATGAGGGGACTGAGACTTCAGTATGTTAGTAGAACAGGTTCGTGAACTCAGGACCAGCTGGATGAGGGGACTGAGACTTCAGTATGTTAGTAGAACAGGTTCGTGAACTCAGGACCAGCTGGATGAGGGAACTGAGACTTCAGTGTGTTAGTAGAACAGGTTCGTGAACTCAGGACCAGCTGGATGAGGGAACTGAGACTTCAGTGTGTTAGTAGAACAGGTTAGTGAACTCAGCCCCGGGACCAGCTGGATGAGGGGACTGAGACTTCAGTGTGTTAGTAGAACAGGTTAGTGAACTCAGCCCGAGGACCAGCTGGATGAGGGGACTGAGACTTCAGTATGTTAGTAGAACAGGTTAGTGAACTCAGCCCGAGGACCAGCTGGATGAGGGGACTGAGACTTCAGTGTGTTAGTAGAACAGGTTAGTGAACTCAGCCCGAGGACCAGCTGGATGAGGGGACTGAGACTTCAGTATGTTAGTAGAACAGGTTAGTGAACTCAGCCCGAGGACCAGCTGGATGAGGGGACTGAGACTTCAGTATGTTAGTAGAACAGGTTAGTGAACTCAGGACCAGCTGGATGAGGGAACTGAGACTTCAGTGTGTTAGTAGAACAGGTTAGTGAACTCAGCCCCGGGACCAGCTGGATGAGGGGACTGAGACTTCAGTGTGTTAGTAGAACAGGTTAGTGAACTCAGCCCGAGGACCAGCTGGATGAGGGGACTGAGACTTCAGTATGTTAGTAGAACAGGTTAGTGAACTCAGCCCGAGGACCAGCTGGATGAGGGGACTGAGACTTCAGTGTGTTAGTAGAACAGGTTAGTGAACTCAGCCCGAGGACCAGCTGGATGAGGGGACTGAGACTTCAGTATGTTAGTAGAACAGGTTAGTGAACTCAGCCCGAGGACCAGCTGGATGAGGGGACTGAGACTTCAGTATGTTAGTAGAACAGGTTAGTGAACTCAGGACCAGCTGGATGAGGGAACTGAGACTTCAGTGTGTTAGTAGAACAGGTTAGTGAACTCAGCCCGGGACCAGCTGGATGAGGGGACTGAGACTTCAGTGTGTTAGTAGAACAGGTTAGTGAACTCAGCCCGAGGACCAGCTGGATGAGGGGACTCTTTTCTTTGCTCAGCTCTTGGCATTGCAGGGTTTGGTAAAGATATGACCGGGTCACTATGTTTTACATGTTTCCAAAACTGAATTGCTGTTTTTTGAGTTTTTATTATTAGTGGATATTGGCCTAATTCTGCCCTGCATTCATTGCTTGTAATTTTCCTCTGGACATGTAGGAGAATCTTACAGAACTCTGCATGCAGGGTTTCAATGGGGTGTTTGTCCCATTTGATAAAATCTTGTTTTGCAAGTGGACCCCACACCTCGCTGCCATAAAGTGAAATTGGTTCAATGACACATTCCATTAGTTTTAGCCACATTTTAATAGGTATTTCAATTTTAATTCATTTTTAATGGCGTAGAATGCCCTGTGTGCTTTCTCTCTCAGCTCATTCACTGCCTCATTAAGGTGTCCAGTTGAGCTTATTTTAAACCTCAGTAATTGTAGTGTGTGCTGTACTCTATATATTTGAACCTCAGTAATTGTAGTGTGTGCTGTACTCTATATATTTGAACCTCAGTAATTGTAGTGTGTGCAGTACTCTATATATTTCGTACCAACTGAGAACTTTGGTCTAATTCCCTGAGATCTGGATATTCTCTGGAAAATCATTATTTTAGTCTTTTTGGGGTTTACTGCCAGGGCCCAGGTCTGGCAGTGCTGCTTTAGCAGGTCCAGGCTCTGCTGTAGGCCATGTGCTGTGGGTGACAGAAGGCACAGGTCATCTGAGAAGAGCAGGCATAAAACCTCTGAATTGTGGAGACTAACACCAGGGGCTGAGGATTCGTCTAGAATAGTGGCCAATTCGTTAATGTAAATATTGAAGAGTGCAGGGCTCAGATTGCAACCCTGACGAAGGCCCCGCCCCTGGTTAAAGAATTCTGTTATTTTCTTGCCAATTTTAATGCTGCACGTATTGCCAGTATACATTGATTTAATTATGTCATGTTTTACCCCCTACACCACTTTCAATAACTTTGTAGAACAATCCTGTATGCCAAATAGAATCAAATGTTTTAACGCCAGCGTACCATTTGGTCTTATTTGTAGGGTGGAAATATGATCAGTCGGGCAATGTTTTGGTCAATTTGGCTTTGACTCAAGACATTGCGCTCATGACTTTCTGAAGACCTAATGACTGTCTACCGCTTTGTGCAGCCAGTTAGAGATGCCGATACAGTTATTTCTAAAGGCTTTCCCATCAAACATTCCAAATGAAATGATAACTACAAACTTGACTTACCGGGCAGAATGATATGATATCATGATGATTTGTATCAATCGGGTGTCTTTTGTTTTGCTAACTGTATTATTACGCATGTAGAACATAAACACAGCCTTTTGGTGTCACTTAGAAATGTCCTTGTTTTTGAAAGAAATAAGCACTGTTTTTTTTGGTCCATTTAAAATAACATCAAATTTATCATAAATACAGTGTAAACATTGTTCATGTTGTAAATGACTATTGTAGCTGTTTTTTGACGAACTATCTTGTTGGAAAGGTTGGCATCCTATAATGGTGCCTCGTTGAAAGTCTCTGAGCTCTTCAGTACAGGCCATTCTACTGCCAAGGTTTGTCTATGGAGATTGCATGGCTGTGTGCTCAATTCTATTCACCTGTCAGCAACGGGTGGGGCTGAAATACCCGAATCAACTCATTTGAAAGGGGTGTCCACATACTTTTGTATATATAGTGTATCTCAAAGCTGTCGTGAGAAAATAAAAAATAAATCTTCTTCCTGGCAGTGTTTTTTCCTCTAGCGGAAGGTGTCTGACAATACCTTGCTCTGTGATGTCACCTTGCTCTGTGATGTCACCTTGCTCTGTGATGTCACCTTGCTCTGTGATGTGCTCTGTGATGTCACCTTGCTCTGTGATGTGCTCTGTGATGTCACCTTGCTCTGTGATGTGCTCTGTGATGTCACCTTGCTCTGTGATGTGCTCTGTGATGTCACCTTGCTCTGTGATGTGCTCTGTGATGTCACCTTGCTCTGTGATGTGCTCTGTGATGTCACCTTGCTCTGTGATGTCACCTTGCTCTGTGATGTCACCTTGCTCTGTGATGTGCTCTGTGATGTCACCTTGCTCTGTGATGTGCTCTGTGATGTCACCTTGCTCTGTGATGTCACCTTGCTCTGTGATTTGCTCTGTGATGTCACCTTGCTCTGTGATGTCTCTTGCTCTGTGATGTCACCTTGCTCTGTGATGTCACCTTGCTCTGTGATGTCTCTTGCTCTGTGATGTCACCTTGCTCTGTGATGTCACCTTGCTCTGTGATGTCACCTTGCTCTGTGATGTCACCTTGCTCTGTGATGTCACCTTGCTCTGTGATGTCACCTTGCTCTGTGATGTCACCTTGCTCTGTGATGTCACCTTGCTCTGTGATGTCACCTTGCTCTGTGATGTCATCTATGGTCTCCAATTGCTTTGAATTTGAATTAGTACATGGTAGACCCAATGGCATAGAATGGCTGGTAAATTGTGCTTTGTCTTTGTCTGGTACCAACCTCCTCATACAACACTGAAACACCTTTTGAAATGACTCTGTTCCTCTTTCTCCCTCTCTCAGGGATGTGCTTCTTCCTAATTAATCAGGAAATCTGCCTTTTTCTGACATTTGTCCTCCGTTCGTTTCTGAAACGGACCTATCCCCTTTGCCAAAATCCTGTTATTGTTGTGCCGATCATATCCCTGCTCTTTGCTCCTCCAGGGATGGTGTTGGTATGTTTCGAGGGGGACATAGACGGCTACATCAACCTGGTGGCGTACCCGTACGTGGAGAGCGAGGGCCTGGACCACGAGGACCTACCGGAGAGGGACCAACCCCGGAGGAAACACTCCCGACGGAGCCTCCTCCGCTCCACCTCCGAGATCAAGGAGGAGAGGCTACCACACGAGAGCGACAGCACTGAGAAGTGAGTAGAGCAGTGGGGATAGGTAATGGTGTGTGTCTACCAGAGGGATAAAAGAGGACCGGCCCGCACACCGAAGCGACAGTACTGAGAAATGAGTGAGAAGCCGTGTGTGTGTGTGTGTGTGTGTGTGTGTGTGTGTGTGTGTGTGTGTGTGTGTGTGCATGCTTATGCAATAATCAATAATCAATAACTCATTATCAAATCAAATGCTTCTTAAACAACAGGTGTAGACTAACAGTGAAGGGCTTACTAACAGGCCCATCCCAAAAAAATGAAGTAAGAAAGATATAACACAAGATAATCCAAGATACAATATAATAAAATACAAGATATAAATATACACTGAGTAGCGATAACTTGGGAACATGCAGTGCATTCAGACCCCTTCCCTTTTTTCCACATCTTGTTACTTTACAGCCTTATTAATTGATAAATTAATATAAATTATAACATTGATTAACTTGTATTTTTACCTCCTCAATCATTTTGGTTTGTAACCCTGAAGAAAAAAAAAAAAGTCAAACTATAAGGCCCCGTTTCAAATCATCTCTCTTTGACTAGTTTCAGACCTGCGAGATGCACAGCACTTCAACTGGCAACGTTTTATAATTAGATATAATAAAACATTAAAATAAAAATTATGTTTTTGTTTTTTAAATTTGTTATTTATTTTATTTTATTTATTTTGCTCTAAAAATAGTTGTCTTGACTGTGATAAGGACTCGGGAATTAAGAGCGTTATAAAATATATTGCACAGGCTTATCTACAATCAAGCACCACTGTTGAGTTTACTGCCTTCTTGAAGATTGGGCTACTTCTTTAGACCACTATGAAGTACACAGAACCAGCTACACACTCCACCCTACACTGGGCTACTTCCTTAGACGGGCATGAAGCCACAAAACGAGCACAACTACTCAGTCACTACGATATAATATAAACCAGTTCATATTACGGTTTTAATAAGTTCATCTTAAATGGAAATTATTTTCTATTGACTGAATATATACGAGCCATTTCAGCATTTACAATGTGTTATCTGTAATGGTTATGATAGATATTGTTGTACACTGCTGGCCTATCGATATAAAGTGCACATATTTTTTGGGCAGTGCGAGCCGGGCCTTGTGTTCAAATTATTAAAAAAAATTCTCATTCTGAATAATCGACAACCACAAAAAAAATATGTGACTACTCCAATAGTCAAAAATGTCAAATGCCTATCCCACAAGGTTTTCTAAACTTCAGACTCCCTTAACTACAGCTAGTGCGCAAACTCTGTTATCAAAGAGACACACCTCTCCCCCCCCTCATCTTATCTGACTTGTTAAAGTAGAAATTGTCTTCCAAATTGAGGTTAGTGATCGCTGTTCTGATCTCCAGAAGCTGTTTTCAGTCACAGGAAATGATAAGGGAGACATTATGTACCAAAACAAGTTAAGATCAGTGGAAAAAAACAAAATGTCAGAATTGGTAGCAGGTCTTTGGTAGAATCAGGTATTTTTTTGCCATTTAACTTGTTGACGCTACCCATCCTGGTAGCGGGATAATTGTCATCAGCAACCGCTGAATAGCATAGCGCCACAGTCAAATAATATTACTAGAAAATATTCATATTCATGAAATCACAAGTGCAATATAGGAAAACACAGGTTAGCCTTTTGTTAATCAACCTGTCGCCTCAGATTTTGAAATTATGCTTGACAGCGAAAGCAATCCAAGCGTTTGTGTAAGTTCATCCATAGCATAGCATTATGTACACTAAGTAGCTAGGTCACGAAAATCAGAAAAGCAATCAGAATTTTTTTTTAACCTTTGATGAGCTTCGGATGTTTTCACTCACGAGACTCCCAGTTACACAACAAATGCTCCTTTTGTTCCATAAAGATTATTTTTATATCCAAAATACCTCTGTTTGTTTGTCGCGTTATGTTTAGAAATCCACAGGAAAGAGCGGTCACGACAACGCAGATATTCCAAGTAATATCTATAATGTCCACAGAAACATGTCAAACGTTTTTTTATAATCAATCCTCAGGTAGTTTTTAAAATATATATTTGATAATATATCAACCGAGTGAGTAGCTTTTTCAATAACAGCGGGAGGAACAATGGCGGCTTTACTCAATTGCGCACAAACTCACTCTGACAGCCCCCACCTATATCCACTTACGCAATGTGATCGCTCATTTTTCTAAATAAAAGCCTGAAACTATTTCTAAAGACTGTTGACACCTTAGGGAAGCCATAGAAAAAGGAATCTGGTTGATATCCCTTTAAATGGAGGATAGGCATGCATAGGAACAGAGAGGTTTCAAAATAAGAGCCACTTCCTGATTGGATTTTCCCCAGGCTTTTGCCTGCAATATCAGTTATGTTATACTCACAGTTTTGGAAACTTTAGAGTGTTTTCTATCCTAATCTGACAATTATGTGCATATTCTAGTTTCTGGGGCTGAGAAATAGGCAGTTTCAAATGGGTAAGTTTTTTAGTCATAAACAAAAAATACTGCCCCCTACACTCAACAAGTTAAATCCTTGAGCGGGCCGCCTGAGAGTGTTATCGGGCCGCCTGAGAGTGTTATCGGGCCGCCTGAGAGTGTTACCGGCTAGTTGACCTGTGGTGCCCTGGCTGTGTTTGTTTTGGTGCCCTTGGTTAGTTTGTTGACCTTTTTAAAACAAGGGTTTCTGGGTAAACCCAGAAGGATTTAGAATGAAACTAGACTTTCCTTTGTGTTATCCCAGAGAAGATTTACTCCACGTGACATAAGCAGACCGAGTGGGGATTTTTTTGTATGGAGCTCTATGAGAACGTGTTGAATTATCTGAGGCTTATTTGATCGAATAGAATGTTTAGGCTGTTACAAATGTACTGATACAAGTGGATGCACGTGGCATTGGCGTCAACTTTGAGAAAATCGTCTTAGTTTTGCCTTTTGTTCACACGCGTGTCTGCACTCTCATTGGCTAGAATGGTCCTACCTGATCTCGCCTCTTCCCGCCTGCCTTTCATCTTTGAGGACATATATTTCCATTGTTAGAGCGGTCACTCGACTATCTTGTCAATATATTGTCCTCCCCGTCCAGTCTCCTGAAGAGTCCTCGTCCAGATCTCCAGATCCACAGTGACTTGTTGTGGTGCTCTAGTTAACTTTTTAGTTAACCTGTTTGTTAACCTGTTTGTTAACCTGTGCCCTCTCTCCACTGTTAACCCTGTTGTCCCTGTGTCCTCTCCCTCCAGTCTCCAGGAACTGAAGAGTCCTCGTCTAGAGCTCCAGATCCACACTGACATGCTTTAGTTTAACCAGCGGTCTCTCGCTGTTAACCCTGTTGTCCCTGTGTCCTCTCCCTCCAGTCTCCAGGAGCTGAAGAGTCCTCGTCTAGAGCTCCAGATCTACAGTGATATTCCCTTCCAGATGCTGGATAACAACAGCGGCCTGGGCTCAGAGAAGATCAGCCACAACCCCTGGAGCCTCCGCTGTCACAGGCAGCAGCTCAGCCGCATGAGATCAGAGTCCAAGGACAGGAAGCTCTACAGTATCCCTTTTCTCAGGTCGTTTTACCAACACGATAAGAAAGGAGTCAGGAGTACTGCTGGAAGCTCAGCAGAATCACATACAGTCCTAATGGGTGAATGTGGATACAGGATACACTATCATTCTAGGGATCACCATCGAACTTCATGATGAGGAGTCTGAGACTGACTGACCGAGTCAACCAATGAGGGAAAACATCAGTCTTCCGTGTACACAACCAGATAAATAGAAAAGGCCAAAAGGTATATTAACAGAGGGGAAAGATATTGTTATATATATATTTTTTACCTTTATTTAACTAGGCAAGTCAGTTAAGAACAAATTCTTATTTTCAATGACTGCCTAGGAACAATGGGTTAACTGCCTGTTCAGGGGCAGAACGACAGATTTTGTACCTTGTCTGCTCGGTTACTAGTCCAATGCTCTAACCACTAGGCTACCCTGCCTATAGGTCATAGGGTGTCATTTGGGATGCAGCAATGACTCTGTGTAGCCGACTCGTTTCAGGAGCCAAGGCGTATGTCGCACATCATTACTTCCCTGGAAAGGCATTTGAACGTAAACATTTATCATCAAAATGTGCTTTTTGTCAGAAATGTCTTCTGGAACATGTTAACTTTCATGTGCCTTAATAATGAACTTCTATTCCGTCTGTAAAAACAAATAACATTGTGAAATTACGAGCCTAGTTGGTTTAGCCACAGAAGAAGTCAGCAACCTTCCCCGCTAGCCATGATTGGCTGAGATGGGGCGGCAGGGTAGCCTAGTGGTTAGAGCGTTGGACTAGTAACCGGAAGGTTGCGAGTTCAAACCCCCGAGCTGACAAGGTACAAATCTGTCGTTCTGCCCCTGAACAGGCAGTTAACCCACTGTTCCTAGGCCGTCATTGAATATAAGAATGTGTTCTTAACTGACTTGCCTGGTTAAATAAAGGTCAAATATTTTTTTTTTTTAAGATAATGAGTGGGCAGAGAGATGAGTTTGGATTGGTCTGCCATGTATCATCGCTTCTGTTTATAACGTGAGCTGTTCGGTATGTGTTGACAGTCCATTCTACCGCACCGAACCGCGCCATTTTTAAAAGATATAACGTGAGCTTTGGATTTGACAGTCCATTCTACCGCACCGTTTCTTTCTAACCGCGCCATTTTTAAAAGATATAACGTGAGCTGTTCGGTATGTGTTGACAGTCCATTCTACCGCACCGTTTCTTTCTAACCGTGCCATTTTTAAAAGATATAACGTGAGCTGTTCGGTATGTGTTGACAGTCCATTCTACCGCACCGTTTCTTTCTAACCGCGCCATTTTTAAAAGATATAACGTGAGCTGTTCGGTATGTGTTGACAGTCCTTTCCTAACCGCGCTATTTTTAAAAGATATAACGTTAGCCATCGAGAACTACATACGTTTTGCTACTTTTATCAACAACCTTTATGCCCCGAATGTAGCAGGCGCTATCGACAAAAGATCAGTTGGAAAAAGTGATGGGCTACTATCTGCACACGCCACGGTCAGTGTCAACCGGAGGGACTTGACACAACGACGCTGACCAAACCGGACAGAGTTAAATGGGTCCAGTCTGTCGTGAAGCGTTCATCCGTGTATACGGTTAAGAGTCTAGCGACAATTTCAGATTGAACATTTTCATTGCAGGGTAAAGTGTACTGTTTGCTAGCTTAGTGAACGTTAGCTTGCTGGCTCGCTAGATAATGTTACTTGTATGATCTGTAGACTAACGTTAACTTTGACACTTGTCAACATCGTGCCAGGTTCTCCCCTTTACTGTCAACGTCGTACCAGGTTCTGTCCTTTACTGTCAACGTCGTGCCAGGTTCTCCCCTTTACTGTCAAAGTCTCAGGTTCTCCCCTTTACTGTCAAAGTGTCAGGTTCTGTCCTTTACTGTCAAAGTGTCAGGTTCTGTCCTTTACTGTCAACGTAGTGCCAGGTTCTCCCCTTTACTGTCAACGTAGTGCCAGGTTCTCCCCTTTACTGTCAAAGTAGTGCCAGGTTCTCCCCTTTACTGTCAACGTCGTGCCAGGTTCTCCCCTTTACTGTCAACGTAGTGCCAGGTTCTCCCCTTTACTGTCAACGTAGTGCCAGGTTCTCCCCTTTACTGTCAACGTAGTGCCAGGTTCTCCCCTTTACTGTCAACGTCGTGCCAGGTTCTCCCCTTTACTGTCAACGTCGTGCCAGGTTCTCCCCTTTACTGTCAACGTCGTGCCAGGTTCTCCCCTTTACTGTCAACGTCGTGCCAGGTTCTCCCCTTTACTGTCAGTGTCAGGTTCTGTCCTTTACTGTCAAAGTGTCAGGTTCTGTCCTTTAGTGTCAAAGTGTCAGGTTCTGTCCTTTACTGTCAACGTAGTGCCAGGTTCTCCCCTTTACTGTCAACGTAGTGCCAGGTTCTCCCCTTTACTGTCAACGTAGTGCCAGGTTCTCCCCTTTACTGTCAACGTCGTGCCAGGTTCTCCCCTTTACTGTCAACGTGTGCCAGGTTCTCCCCTTTACTGTCAACGTGTGCCAGGTTCTCCCCTTTACTGTCAACGTCGTCTCCCCTTTACTGTCAACGTCGTGCAGGTTCTCCCCTTTACTGTCAACGTGTCAGGTTCTCCCCTTTACTGTCAACGTCTTTCTCCCTTTACTGTCAACGTCGTGCCAGGTTCTCCCCTTTACTGTCAGTGTCAGGTTCTGTCCTTTACTGTCAAAGTGTCAGGTTCTCCCCTTTACTGTCAAAGTGTCAGGTTCTCCCCTTTACTGTCAAAGTGTCAGGTTCTGTCCTTTACTGTCAAAGTGTCAGGTTCTGTCCTTTACTGTCAAAGTGTCAGGTTCTGTCCTTTACTGTCAAAGTGTCAGGTTCTGTCCTTTACTGTCAAAGTAGTGTCAGGTTCTGTCCTTTACTGTCAAAGTAGTGTCAGGTTCTGTCCTTTACTGTCAAAGTAGTGTCAGGTTCTGTCCTTTACTGTCAAAGTAGTGTCAGGTTCTGTCCTTTACTGTCAAAGTAGTGCCAGGTTCTCCCCTTTACTGTCAACGTGTCAGGTTCTGTCCTTTACTGTCAAAGTAGTGCCAGGTTCTCCCCTTTACTGTCAATGTGTCAGGTTCTCCCCTTTACTGTCAAAGTGTCAGGTTCTGTCCTTTACTGTCAAAGTAGTGCCAGGTTCTGTCCTTTACTGTCAAAGTGTCAGGTTCTCCCCTTTACTGTCAAAGTGTCAGGTTCTGTCCTTTACTGTCAACGTCGTGCCAGGTTCTCCCTCCCCCGACCGTATCAAGACAGACCACAGGAACCAAATATTATCAGAAGAAATGTTGTACTGCACATTCTCAGTGTTGGGAATGGAATGTGATGTCCTCGACTTATGTGTCTGGTCAAAAGTAGTGCACAGTAGGGAATAGGGTGCACTACTTTAGACCAGGGCCAATAGGGAATAGGGTGCACTACTTTAGACCAGGGCCAATAGGGAATAGGGTGCACTACTTTAGACCAGGGCCAATAGGGAATAGGGCGCACTACTTTAGACCAGGGCCAATAGGGAATAGGGCGCACTACTTTAGACCAAGGCCAATAGGGAATAGGGTGCACTACTTTTGACCAGGGCCAATAGGGAATAGGGTGCACTACTTTTGACCAGGGCCAATAGGGAATAGGGTGCAGTACTTTTGACCAGGGCCAATAGGGAATAGGGTGCAGTACTTTTGACCAGGGCCAATAGGGAATAGGGTGCAGTACCAATAGGCCCTGGAGCCCCTCCCATGTTAAAGGAAAACACTGTTCCTCAGTCTGACACGTACAGCTGCAACGCAAGTAGAAACTACAGACGTCAGATTACAATTTCCACTGTGCTCACACATTCCTGCTCAGCGTTCTGCCCAGTGAGAGGAAAATTGGACATTTTACTGTGACTTGACTCCTACACTTGAGTTCAAAGCTAATAATAATAATTAAATCTTCAATTGACATAATATAACTTGAAAGTATGCATTAATATACTTGGAAAAATAGAATGTAGACAAACAGTGCACTTCTATAGCTTTCAAAATAAGTACATTAAAATGGCTGCATTGTGTCTTCAAAACAGCGCCCCCTGTCAGTCATCTAGGGTTCATACACTCAATTAGTCTCACCATGCCATCTGTTTTGTAGATCCAGCTGCATGGGCCAATCCAGAATGACCTATAGAATTACCCCTAAAGATATGACTGTTGTTCAAAGAATGCTGGAAGGTTCTGGACCAGTACAAATTGGATTGAACTAGCAGATCAGAAGGAGTTTTATAGAGGTTTGGCTGCACAGCTGTGATATAAGAGAAGATAAACAGCAGCTGGGAGGGTGTTATAATGACTATAGCATTAAGATGGCTGGGTGTTATAATGACTATAGCATTAAGATGGCTGGGTGTTATCCACTGTGGTATTAAAGATGGCTGGGTGTTATAATGACTAGCTGTTATAATGCATATAGCATTAAGATGGCTGGGTGTTATAATGACTATAGCATTAAGATGGCTGGGTGTTATAATGACTATAGCATTAAGATGGCTGGGTGTTATAATGACTATAGCATTAAGATGGCTGGGTGTTATAATGACTATAGCATTAAGATGGCTGGGTGTTACCCACTGTGGTATTAAAGATGGCTGGGTGTTATCCACTGTGGTATTAAAGATGGCTGGGTGTTACCCACTGTGGTATTAAAGATGGCTGGGTGTTACCCACTGTGGTATTAAAGATGGCTGGGTGTTATCCACTGTGGTATTAAAGATGGCTGGGTGTTACCCACTGTGGTATTAAAGATGGCTGGGTGTTATCCACTGTGGTATTAAAGATGGCTGGGTGTTATCCACTGTGGTATTAAAGATGGCTGGGTGTTATCCACTGTGGTATTAAAGATGGCTGGCCACTGTGGTATTAAAGATGGCTGGGTGTTACCCACTGTGGTATTAAAGATGGCTGGGTGTTATCCACTGTGGTATTAAAGATGGCTGGGTGTTATCCACTGTGGTATTAAAGATGGCTGGGTGTTACCCACTGTGGTATTAAAGATGGCTGGGTGTTATCCACTGTGGTATTAAAGATGGCTGGGTGTTACCCACTGTGGTATTAAAGATGGCTGGGTGTTATCCACTGTGGTATTAAAGATGGCTGGGTGTTACCCACTGTGGTATTAAAGATGGCTGGGTGTTACCCACTGTGGTATTAAAGATGGCTGGGTGTTATCCACTGTGGTATTAAAGATGGCTGGGTGTTACCCACTGTGGTATTAAAGATGGCTGGGTGTTACCCACTGTGGTATTAAAGATGGCTGGGTGTTATCCACTGTGGTATTAAAGATGGCTGGGTGTTACCCACTGTGGTATTAAAGATGGCTGGGTGTTACCCACTGTGGTATTAAAGATGGCTGGGTGTTATCCACTGTGGTATTAAAGATGGCTGGGTGTTATCCACTGTGGTATTAAAGATGGCTGGGTGTTATCCACTGTGGTATTAAAGATGGCTGGGTGTTATCCACTGTGGTATTAAAGATGGCTGGGTGTTATCCACTGTGGTATTAAAGATGGCTGGGTGTTATGACTGTATAGTATTATGATGGCTGGGTGTTATAATGACTGTATAGTATTATGATGGCTGGGTGTTATAATGACTGTATAGCATTACGATGGCTGGGTGTTATAATGACTGTATAGCATTACGATGGCTGGGTGTTATAATGACTGTATAGTATTATGATGGCTGGGTGTTATAATGACTGTATAGCATTACGATGGCTGGGTGTCATAATGACTGTATAGCATTAAGATGGCTGGGTGTTATAATGACTGTATAGCATTAAGATGGCTGGGTGTTATCCACTGTGGTATTACGATCCTCTATACATCTACAGCTTACGGACTTAGTTATTGGTCTTCAAAATCCGTCTTCAAAGTTCCAAGCAACTTGACACTCAGTGGGGGAGTGCTTGAGTTAGTTGTGTGTAGATAGTCTGTAGATTTTTTTTTTTTTTTATTTTACCTTTATTTAACTAGGCAAGTCAGTTAAGAACAAATTCTTATTTTCAATGACGGCCTAGGAACAGTGGGGTTAACTGCCTGTTCAGGGACAGAACTACCCATCCCGGATCCGGGAGCGTTGTCATCAACTACAGTAATTATTATAACGCAACGGACAAAAAATATTTTCTAGAAAATATTCATATTCATGAAATATAGTGAAACAGAGCTTAGCCTTTTGTTAATCACCCTGTCATCTCAGATTTTGAAATGATGCTTTACAGCCAAAGCAAGACAAGCATTTGTGTAAGTTTATCGATAGCCTAGCATAGCATTATGCCTAGCTAACAGCAGGCAACCTGGTCACGAAAATCAGAAAAGCAATCAAATTAAACCGTTTACCTTTGATGAGCTTCGGATGTTTTCACTCACGAGACTCCCAGTTAGATAGCAAATGTTCCTTTTTTCCCCAAAATATTATTTTTGTAGCCGAAATAGCTCCGTTTGTTCTTCACTTTTGGCTGAGAAATCGACGGGAAATTGCGGTCACGAAAACGCCAAATTAGCTCCATAATATCGACAGAAACATGGCAAACGTTGTTTATAATCAATCTTCAAGGTGTTTTTCAAATATCTATTCGATAATATATCCACCGGGACAATTGGTTTTTCAGTAGGAGGGAAAGGAAAAATGGCTACCTCTGTCTATTACGCAAGAATTACGCTGAGAGCCCTCAGCCGGACACTTACGCAATGTAGTCGCTTACGCTCAATCTTCAACATAAAGGCGTGAAACTACGTCAAAATGCTGTAGACATTTTGGGGAATACGTAGAAAAAAGGAATCTGGTCAATAGGGACGCATCGGAACGCAGAGTTTTCAAAACATGAGTCACTTCCCTATTGGATTTTTCTCAGGCTTTCGCCTGCAATATAAGTTATGTTATACTCACAGACAATATTTTTACAGTTTTGGAAACTTTAGAGTGTTTTCTATCCTAAGCTGTCAATTATATGCATATTCTAGCATCTTGTCCTGACAAAATTGTCCGTTTACTTTGGGAATGTTATTTTTCCAAAAATGAAAATAGTGCCCCCTAGATTCAACAGGTTATTATGAACAAATTCTTATTTTCAATGACAGCCTAGAAACGGTGGGTTAATTACCTGTTCAGGGGCAGAACGACAGATTTGTACCTTGTCAGCTCGGGGATTTGCAACCTTAGGGTTACGCTCTAACCACTAGGCTACCCTGCCGCCCGGACTTACACTATTTCTACAAAGTGTTTGAGTCGGTAAGCTCTGAACCCAGGAAGATATACGCTCTAATAGAATGCTCAGGAAGATATACGCTCTCTCCCCTGAATGAACGTTACTTTGACTGTTTAGCTAATTCCTTGTTCACGAAGAGATAGCGAGAGTGTTGTTCTCCTTGACCTCTGACCCCTCCTAGAGTTCCTGCTCCTGGAAAATGTGGTCCATCACTTCAGCTACCCGTGCATCCTGGACCTGAAGATGGGCACGCGGCAGCATGGGGATGATGCCTCGGAGGAGAAGGCAGCCAGGCAGATGAAGAAGTGTGAACAGAGCACCTCCGCCACGCTGGGGGTGCGAGTCTGTGGAATGCAGGTGAGGCCTACTTGTTTGTTTACCATTTGTTAATATTGATGTTTTTCCACTAAAGGCTTTCAGACAGCTGAAGCAAACACCCACATTTTCTTCAGGAAATTGTGACCTTCTGTTAAACTTTATTTCACATCTCATTGAGGTTAGGAGACGTCTTATGCAAGGGATACCAAGCCAAGAAGTCATGTCAACGAACAATCATGCTCCCTAACATTCAATGGATGCATTATGCTTAAAATATGTACCATCAATTATATACAGTGGGGCAAAAAGTATTTAGTCAGCCACCAATTGTGCAAGTTCTCCCACTTAAAAAGATGAGAGAGGCCTGTAATTTTCATCATAGGTACACTTCAACTATGACAGACAAAATTCCAAAAATCACATTGTAGGATTTTTAATGAATTTATTTGCAAATTTTGGTGGAAAATAAGTATTTGGTCAATAACAAAAGTTTATCTCAATACTTTGTTATATACCCATTGTTGGCAATGACAGAGGTCAAACGTTTTCTGTAAGTCTTCACAAGGTTTTCACACACTGTTGCTGGTATTTTGGCCCATTCCTCCATGCAGATCTCCTCTAGAGAAGTGATGTTTTGGGGCTGTTGCTGGGCAACACGGACTTTCAACTCCCTCCAAAGATTTTCTATGGGGTTGAGATCTGGAGACTGGCTAGGCCACTCCAGGACCTTGAAATGCGAGTTGAGTTTTTACCAAAAAGTTCGATTTTGTTTTCATCTGACCATATGACATTCTCCCATTCTTCTTCTGAATCATCCAAATGCTCTCTAGCAAAATTCAGACGGGCCTGGACATGTACTGGCTTAAGCAGGGGGACACGTCTGGCACTGCAGGATTTGAGTCCCTGGTGGCGTAGTGTGTTACTGATGGTAGGCTTTGTTACTTTGGTCCCTGTGCAGCTCATTCACTAGGTCCCCCCGTGTGGTTCTGGGATTTTTGCTCACCGTTCTTATGATCATTTTGACCCCACGGGGTGAGATCTTGCGTGGAGCCCCAGATCGAGGGAGATTATCAGTGGTCTTGTATGTCTTCCATTTCCTAATAATTGCTCCCACAGTTGATTTCTTCAAACCAAGTTGCAGATTCAGTCTTCCCAGCCTGGTGCAGGTCTACAATTTTGTTTCTGGTGTCCTTTGACAGCTCTTTGGTCTTGGCCATAGTGGAGTTTGGAGTGTGACTGTTTGAGGTTGTGGACAGGTGTCTTTTATACTGATAACAAGTTCAAACAGGTGCCATTAATACAGGTAACGAGTGGAGGACAGAGGAGCCTCTTAAAGAAGTTGTTACAGGTCTGTCAGAGCCAGAAATCTTGCTTGTTTGTAGGTGACCAAATACTTATTTTCCACCATAATTTGCAAATAAATTCATAAAAAATCCTACAATGTGATTTTCTGTACATATGATGAAAATTACAGGCCTCTCTCATCTTTTTAAGTGGGAGAACTTGCACAATTGGTGGCTGACTAAATACTTTTTTTGCCCCGCTGTATTAGCAGTATTTCTAATAGCTTTCTTGATTTGTCTGTTCTGGAGCTTGATGTATTGATTGGAGAAGGATGCTGAGGGAGCATGATTGTCTCTAGACACAGTAGCTCCTACTACGCCATAGATTCTGAGGTTCTCTCTAGACACAGTAGCTCCTACTACGCCATAGATTCTGAGGTTCTCTCTAGACACAGTAGCTTCGACTACACCATAGATTCTGAGGTTCTCTCTAGACACAGTAGCTCCTACTATGCCGTAGATTCTGAGGTTCTCTAGACACAGTAGCTCCTACTATGCCGTAGATTCTGAGGTTCTCTAGACAGTAGCTCCTACTACGCTGTAGATTCTGAGGTTCTCTCTAGACAGTAGCTCCTACTACGCCATAGATTCTGAGGTTCTCTCTAGACAGTAGCTCCTACTACGCTGTAGATTCTCAGGTTCTCTCTAGACAGTAGCTCCTACTACGCCATAGATTCTGAGGTTCTCTCTAGACAGTAGCTCCTAGACAGTACGCTATGCCATAGATTCTGAGGTTCTCTCTAGACAGTAGCTCCTACTATGCCATAGATTCTGAGGTTCTCTCTAGACAGTAGCTCCTACTACGCTGTAGATTCTCAGGTTCTCTCTAGACAGTAGCTCCTACTATGCCGTAGATTCTGAGGTTCTCTAGACAGTAGCTCCTACTACGCTGTAGATTCTGAGGTTCTCTCTAGACAGTAGCTCCTACTATGCCATAGATTCTGAGGTTCTCTCTAGACAGTAGCTCCTACTACGCCATAGATTCTGAGGTTCTCTCTAGACAGTAGCTCCTACTACGCTGTAGATTCTGAGGTTCTCTCTAGACAGTTCTCCTACTAGACAGATTCTGAGGTTCTCTAGACAGTAGCCCCTACTACGCTGTAGATTCTGAGGTTCTCTCTAGACAGTAGCTCCTACTATGCCATAGATTCTAGAGCAGAGAGAACCTTCGTAGACAGTAGGAGCTACTGAGGTTCTCTCTAGACAGTAGCTCCTACTACGCTGTAGATTCTGAGGTTCTCTCTAGACAGTAGCTCCTACTACGCCATAGATTCTGAGGTTCTCTCTAGACAGTAGCTCCTACTACGCTGTAGATTCTGAGGTTCTCTCTAGACAGTAGCTCCTACTACGCCATAGATTCTGAGGTTCTCCCTAGACACAGTAGCTCCTACTACGCCATAGATTCTGAGGTTCTCTCTAGACACAGTAGCTCCTACTACGCCATAGATTCTTTACTTGCGTCTCTATATTTCTCCTAACACCTATGGTTCAGACAAAAACCCCATAGCAAGAACCAGAGCAGGACAGAAGGGAGAATGGTGAATGTCCTATCAACTGGAATGGAATAGATGCTTTATCGTCCATTCGATTGGAATTTAAATGAATCTTTCACCTTTATTCCAACACTCCCAGACACACGTTTAAAAGCAACACATTCATTACAGAGGGACGGCTGGCGTGACTGACTGTCTGTTTGCAATGTAGAGCCTAGAACAGCAGCGTAGACAGGACAATGGCCACAGCATTTATCCCCCATCCAGCTTCAAAAGGCCTTCTCTCCTCCTCCTCCATTTATACTGTGATAAATCAGATGGATGATTCACCAGTGTTCTCATCTCTTTTATGTCCTCTCTGTCTGTCTGTTTTAATGGTAGAGGTCGAACCTCTCGGTCTGTCTGTTTTAGACAGAGAGGTTCGACCTCTACCATTAAAACAGACAGACAGAGAGGTTCGACCTCTACCATTGTCTGTTTTAATGGTAGAGGTCGAACCTCTCTTTCTGTCTGTTTTAATGGTAGAGGTCTAACCTCTCTGTCTGTCTCTCTGTCTGTTTTAATGGTAGAGGTCTAACCTCTCTTTCTGTCTGTTTTAATGGTAGAGGTCTAACCTCTCTTTCTGTCTGTTTTAATGGTAGAGGTCTAACCTCTCTCTCTGTTTTAATGGTAGAGGTCGAACCTCTCTTTCTGTCTGTTTTAATGGTAGAGGTCGAACCTCTCTTTCTGTCTGTTTTAATGGTAGAGGTCGAACCTCTCTTTCTGTCTGTTTTAATGGTAGAGGTCTAACCTCTCTGTCTGTCTCTCTGTCTGTTTTAATGGTAGAGGTCTAACCTCTCTTTCTGTCTGTTTTAATGGTAGAGGTCGAACCTGTCTGTCTGTTTTAATGGTAGAACCTCTGTCTGTGTTAAACCTCTCTTTCTGTCTGTTTTAATGGTAGAGGTCTAACCTCTCTGTCTGTCTGTTTTAATGGTAGAGGCCTGTCCTCTCTGTCTGTTTTAATGGTAGAGGTCTAACCTCTCTTTCTGTTTTAATGGTGTTTTCTGTCTGTTTTAATGGTAGAGGTCTAACCTCTCTGTCTGTTTTAATGGTAGAGGTCTCTGTCTGTTTTAATGGTAGAGGTCGAACCTCTCTGTCTGTTTTAATGGTAGAGGTCGAACCTGTCTGTCTGTTTTAATGGTAGAGGTCTAACCTGTCTGTCTGTCTGTTTTAATGGTAGAGGTCGAACCTCTCTTTCTGTCTGTTTTAATGGTAGAGGTCTAACCTCTCTTTCTGTCTGTTTTAATGGTAGAGGTCTAACCTCTCTGTCTGTTTTAATGGTAGAGGTCTAACCTCTCTGTCTGTCTGTTTTAATGGTAGAGGTCGAACCTCTCTGTCTGTCTGTTTTAATGGTAGAGGTCGAACCTCTCTCTGTTTTAATGGTAGAGGTCGAACCTCTCTGTCTGTCTGTTTTAATGGTAGAGGTCTAACCTCTCTCTCTGTTTTAATGGTAGAGGTCGAACCTCTCTGTCTGTCTGTTTTAATTGTAGAGGTCTAACCTCTCTCTGTTTTAATGGTAGAGGTCGAACCTCTCTTTCTGTCTGTTTTAATGGTAGAGGTCTAACCTCTCTGTCTGTCTGTCTGTCTGTCTGTTTTAATGGTAGAGGTCTAACCTCTCTGTCTGTCTGTTTTAATGGTAGAGGTCTAACCTCTCTGTCTGTCTGTTTTAATGGTAGAGGTCTAACCTCTCTCTCTGTTTTAATGGTAGAGGTCGAACCTCTCTGTCTGTCTGTTTTAATGGTAGAGTTCGAACCTCTCTGTCTGTTTTAATGGTCGAGGTCTAACCTCTCTGTCTGTTTTAATGGTAGAGATCTAACCTCTCTGTCTGTTTTAATGGTCGAGGTCTAACCTCTCTGTCTGTTTTAATGGTAGAGGTCGAACCTCTCTGTCTGTTTTAATGGTAGAGGTCGAACCTGTCTGTCTGTTTTAATGGTAGAGGTCTAACCTGTCTGTCTGTTTTAATGGTAGAGGTCGAACCTCTCTTTCTGTCTGTTTTAATGGTAGAGGTCTAACCTCTCTGTCTGTCTGTTTTAATGGTAGAGGTCTAACCTCTCTGTCTGTCTGTTTTAATGGTAGAGGTCTAACCTCTCTGTCTGTCTGTTTTAATGGTAGAGGTCTAACCTCTCTGTCTGTCTGTTTTAATGGTAGAGGTCGAACCTCTCTGTCTGTTTTAATGGTAGAGGTCGAACCTCTCTGTCTGTTTTAATGGTAGAGGTCGAACCTCTCTGTCTGTTTTAATGGTAGAGGTCGAACCTCTCTGTCTGTTTTAATGGTAGAGGTCGAACCTCTCTGTCTGTTTTAATGGTAGAGGTCGAACCTGTCTGTCTGTTTTAATGGTAGAGGTCTAACCTCTCTGTGTCTGTTTTAATGGTTTAGAACCTCTCTAACCTCTCTGTCTGTCTTTTTAATGGTAGAGGTCTAACCTCTCTGTCTGTTTTAATGGTAGAGGTCTAACCTCTCTGTCTGTCTGTTTTAATGGTAGAGGTCTAACCTCTCTGTCTGTTTTAATGGTCGAGGTCTAACCTCTCTGTCTGTTTTAATGGTAGAGATCTAACCTCTCTGTCTGTTTTAATGGTCGAGGTCTAACCTCTCTGTCTGTTTTAATGGTAGAGGTCTAACCTCTCTGTCTGTTTTAATGGTAGAGGTCTAACCTCTCTGTCTGTTTTAATGGTAGAGGTCTAACCTCTCTGTCTGTTTTAATGGTAGAGGTCTAACCTCTCTGTCTGTTTTAATGGTCGAGGTCTAACCTCTATTTGTCTGTTTTAATGTATTTTATTTATTTTTATTTGACCTTTATTTAACCAGGTAGGCTAGTTGAGAACACCTTTATTTAACCAGGTAGGCTAGTTGAGAACAAGTTCTCATTTACAGAACAAGATAAAGCAAAGCAGTTCGACACAAACAACAACACAGAGTTGCACATGGAAACAAACAAAACATAGTCAATAATATAGTAGGAAAGAAAGTCTATGTACAGTGACATGCAAATTAGATTAGATAAGACAACAAATAGGCCATGGCGGCGAAGTAAATTACAAAATAGCAATTAAACACTGGAATGTTAGATGTGCAGAAGATGAATTTGCAAGTAGAGATACTGGCATGCAAAGGAGCAAGATGCATATTAAATACAGTATGGGGTTGAGGTAGTTGTATAGGCTGTTTACAGATGGGCTATGTTCAGGTGCAGTGATCTGTGAGCTGCTCTGACAGCTGGTGCTTAACCTCTTGCTCCTACCTGACACGCAGGCTTCCCATCTAGACATCTGGAAATGCAAATGCACTACGCTAAATGCTAATAGTACTAGTTAAAACTCAAACGTTCATTAAAATACACATGCAGGGTAGTGAATTAAAGCTACACTCGTTGTGAATCCAGGCAACAAGTCAGATTTTTAAAATGCTTTTCGGCGAAAGCATGAGAAGCTATTATCTGATAGCATGTAACACCCCAAAAGACCCGCAGGGGACATAAACAAAATAATTAGCATAGTCGGCGCTACACTAAACGCACCAATCAAATATAAAACATTCATTACCTTTGACCATCTTCTTTGTTGGCACTCCTAGATGTCCCATAAACATCACTATTGGGTCTTTTTTTTGTTTAAATCGGTCCATATATAGCCTAGATATCAATCTATGAAGACTGTAATCAAGGAAAAAAACATTGTTTTATAACGCAACGTCATTTTTTTAAATTAAAAAAGTCGACGATAAACTTTCACAAAACACTTCGAAATACTTTTGTAATGTAACTTTAGGTATTAGTAAACGTTAATAAGCGATCAAATTGATCACGAGGCGATGTATATTCTATAGCTGTACGTCTGGAAATAATGTCCGGGTAAATCTCAACCAAAATATCCGGTCAGAGACCGGAAGAAAGGCAATGCCTTGCGTATTTTTGAACCAAGAAACAAAGACTAGGCAAATGACAAGACTCTAGACATCGTGTGGAAGCACGATATAGGTATTGCAACCTCAGCCCCATTAAATGTGGTTCACCTTTATCAATGGGTTCAAGTCGCGCATGGATATATTTTTCCATTTTCAGTGATCAGATTTTCCTGCACTTTTCGATGAAACGCACGTTCTGTTATAGTCACAGCCGTGATTTAACCAGTTTTATAAACGTCTGAGTGTTTTCTATCCACACATACTAATCATATGCATATACTATATTCCTGGCATGAGTAGCAGGGCGCTGAAATGTTGCGCGATTTTTAACAGAATGTTCGAAAAAGTAAGCCCTAAGCTTAAGTGGTTAAAGTTAGTGAGGGAGATATGAGTCTCCAGCTTCAGTGATTTATTTTTTGCAGTTCGTTCCAGTCATTGGCAGCAGAGAACTGGAAGGAAAGGTGGCCAAAGGAGGAATTGGCTTTGGGGGTGACCAGTGAGATATACCTGCTGGAGTGCGTGCTACGGGTGGGTCTTGCTATGGTGACCAGTGAGCTGAGATAAGGTGACCTAGAGCCAGTGGGTTTGACGACGAGTATGAAGCGAGGGCCAACCAACGAGAGCGTACAGGTCTCAGTGGTGGGTAGTATATGGGGCTTTGGTGACAAAACGGATGGCACTGTGATAGACTGCTTCCAATTTGTTGAGTATAGTGTTGGGGGCTATTTTGTAAATGACATCGCCGAAGTCGAGCATCGGTAGGATGGTCAGTTTTACGAGGGTAAGTTTGGCAGCATGAGTGAAGGATGCTTTGTTGCGATATTGGAAGCCGATTCTAGAATTAATTTTGGATTGGAGATGCTTAATGTGAGTCTGGAAGTAGAGTTTACAGTCTAACCAGACACCCAGGTATTTGTAGTTGTCCACGTATTCTAAGTCAGAGCTGTCCAGAGTAGTGATGCTGGACGGGCGAGCAGGTGCAGGCAGTGATCGATTGAGTAGCATGCATTTAGTTTTACTAGCATTTAAGAGCAGTTGGAGGCCACGGAAGGAGAGTTGTATGGCATTGAAGCTCGTTTGGAGGTTGGTTAACACAGTGTCCAAAGAAGGGCCAGAAGTATACAGAATGGTGACGTCTGCGTAGAGGTGGATCAGATAATCACCAGCAGCAAGAACAACGTCATCGATGTATACAGAGAAGAGAGCCGGCCCGAGAATTGAACCCTGTGGCACCCCCTATAGAGACTGCCAGAGGTCCAGACAACAGGCCCTCCGATTTGACACACCAAACTCTATCAGAGAAGTAGTTGGTGAACCAGGCGAGGCAGTATTTTGAGAAATCAAGGCTGTCGAGTCTGCCAATAAGAATGTGGTGATTGAGAGAGTCGAAAGCCTTGGCCAGGTCGATGAATTCAGCTGCACAGTAATGTCTCTTATCGATGGCGGTTATGATGTCGTTTAGAACCTTGAGCGAGGCTGAGGTGCACCCATGACCAGCTCTGAAACCAGATTGCATTGCAGAGAAGGTATGGTGGGATTCGAAATGGGGGGTAATCTGTTTGTTAACTTGGATTTCAAATACCTTAGAAAGGCAGGGTAGAATAGATATAGGTCTGTAGCAGTTTGGGTCTAGAGTGTCTGCCTTTGAAGAGGGGGATGACTGTGGCAGCCTTCCAATCTATGTGAATCTCAGACAATACGAAAGAGATGTTGAACAGGCTAGTAATAGGGGTTGCAACAATTTCGGCAGATCATTTTAGAAAGAGAGGGTCCAGATTGTCTAGCCCGGCTGAATTGTAGGGGTCCAGATTTTGCAGCTCTTTCAGAACATCAGCTATCTGGATTTGGGTGAAGGAGAAATGGGGTTTGTCTTGGGCGAGTTGCTGTGGGGAGTGTAGGGCTGTTGACTGGGGTAGGGGTAGCCAGGTGGAAAGCATGGCCAGCTGTAGAAAAATGCTTATTGAAATTCTCAATTATAGTGGATTATAGTGTAGGCTTACATTCCATGAGACTTTTGAAGAAAAGAAACATGCAGGGCGTGACATGTTTGTCCTTCAGACAAGGTGATTGAATGTTGTACAAAATCAAATGCATTTTTCCCATTCCATGATTACAGAGAATTAGACACATGATGCTACCCTCTGCCTATTAGCTACTTAGGTTATTCAATCCTGTCTCAAAATAAAACACGCAAGCTCTTTACCTGACTCGCTTTTCAATTAAACGGTTTGTGCTCTTGTAGGAAGCAATCACTCCCATTGCTGATTAGATTATCTATAACTGGGCTAATAACTCACTAACTAGCAACGGATATGAACAAAATGTGCACACATGGCTACATGCAGCTCTCTCTTTGATCTCAAAACAAGCACAACTACTCATCTGATCACGACCACTCATGCTGTAAACACAGTCCAGTTCATCTAGTCACGACCACTCATACTGTAAACACAGTCCAGTTCATCTACTCACGACTCCTCATGCTGTTAACACAGTCCAGTTCATCTACTCACGACGACTCATGCTGTAAACACAGTCCAGTTCATCTACTCACGACCACTCATGCTGTAAACACAGTCCAGTTCATCTACTCACGACCACTCATGCTGTAAACACAGTCCAGTTCATCTACTCACGACCGCTCATGCTGTAAACACAGTCCAGTTCATCTACTCACGACCGCTCATGCTGTAAACACAGTCCAGTTCATCTACTCACGACCGCTCATGCTGTAAACACAGTCCAGTTCATCTAGTCACGACCACTCATGCTCTGAACACAGTCCTCCAGTTCATCTAGTCACGACCACTCATGCTGTAAACACAGTCCAGTTCATCTGCTCACTCATGTTGTAAACACAGTCCAGTTCATCTACTCACGACCACTCATGCTGTAAACACAGTCCAGTTCATCTACTCACGACTCCTCATGCTATAAACACAGTCCAGTTCATCTACTCACGACCGCTCATGTTGTAAACACAGTCCAGTTCATCTAGTCAAGACCACTCATGCTGTAAACACAGTCCAGTTCATCTACTCACGACCACTCATGCTGTAAACACAGTCCAGTTCATCTACTCACGACCGCTCATGCTGTAAACACAGTCCAGTTCATCTACTCACGACCACTCATGCTGTAAACACAGTCCAGTTCATCTACTCACGACCACTCATGCTGTAAACACAGTCCAGTTCATCTAGTCACGACCACTCATGCTGTAAACACAGTCCAGTTCATCTAGTCACGACCACTCATGCTGTAAACACAGTCCAGTTCATCTACTCACTCATGTTGTAAACACAGTCCAGTTCATCTACTCACGACCACTCATGCTGTAAACACAGTCCAGTTCATCTACTCACTCATGCTGTAAACACAGTCCAGTTCATCTACTCACTCATGTTGTAAACACAGTCCAGTTCATCTACTCACTCATGTTGTAAACACAGTCCAGTTCATCTACTCACGACCACTCATGCTGTAAACACAGTCCAGTTCATCTACTCACGACCACTCATGCTGTAAACACAGTCCAGTTCATCTAGTCAAGACCACTCATGCTGTAAACACAGTCCAGTTCATCTACTCACGACCGCTCATGCTGTAAACACAGTCCAGTTCATCTACTCACGACCGCTCATGCTGTAAACACAGTCCAGTTCATCTACTCACGACCGCTCATGCTGTAAACACAGTCCAGTTCATCTACTCACGACCGCTCATGCTGTAAACACAGTCCAGTTCATCTACTCACGACCGCTCATGCTGTAAACACAGTCCAGTTCATCTCCTCACGACCGCTCATGCTGTAAACACAGTCCAGTTCATCTACTCACGACTCCTCATGCTATAAACACAGTCCAGTTCATCTACTCACGACCGCTCATGTTGTAAACACAGTCCAGTTCATCTAGTCAAGACCACTCATGTTGTAAACACAGTCCAGTTCATCTACTCACGACCGCTCATGCTGTAAACACAGTCCAGTTCATCTACTCACGACCGCTCATGCTGTAAACACAGTCCAGTTCATCTACTCACGACCGCTCATGCTGTAAACACAGTCCAGTTCATCTACTCACGACCGCTCATGCTGTAAACACAGTCCAGTTCATCTACTCACGACCGCTCATGCTGTAAACACAGTCCAGTTCATCTACTCACGACCACTCATGCTGTAAACACAGTCCAGTTCATCTACTCACGACTCCTCATGCTATAAACACAGTCCAGTTCATCTACTCACGACCGCTCATGTTGTAAACACAGTCCAGTTCATCTAGTCAAGACCACTCATGTTGTAAACACAGTCCAGTTCATCTACTCACGACCACTCATGCTGTAAACACAGTCCAGTTCATCTACTCACGACTCCTCATGCTGTAAACACAGTCCAGTTCATCTACTCACGACCACTCATGCTGTAAACACAGTCCAGTTCATCTACTCACGACCACTCATGTTGTAAACACAGTCCAGTTCAAAGTAAATGGCACAGATCCATTTTGACAATGGTCAATTTGCATATAGGCCTACTGCAGCGCTGATTGGTTAGCTGCACTGTGTAGTGTAATGGGCCAGGTTCTGTGGTCCACATGTAACCTCTTTTCTTTCTGTGGTTCTATGGTCCAGGTGTATCCTCTAATCTCTATGTTCTATGGTCCAGGTGTAACCTCTAATCTCTGTGTTCTATGGTCCAGGTGTAACCTCTTTTCTTTCTGTGGTTCTATGGTCCAGGTGTATCCTCTAATCTCGATGTTCTATGGTCCAGGTGTAACCTCTAATCTCTGTGTTCTATGGTCCAGGTGTATCCTCTAATCTCTATGTTCTATGGTCCAGGTGTAACCTCTTTTCTTTCTGTGGTTCTATGGTCCAGGTGTATCCTCTAATCTCTATGTTCTATGGTCCAGGTGTATCCTCTAATCTCTGTTCTATGGTCCAGGTGTAACCTCTAATCTCTGTGTTCTATGGTCCAGGTGTACCAGATGGATACGGGCCACTATCTGTGCAGGAACAAGTACTACGGCCGCAGCCTGTCCATCGAGGGCTTCCGCCACGCCCTCCACCAATACCTGCACAACGGGGCGTCGCTCAGGAAGGACCTGTTTGACCCCATGCTGTGTAAACTACGCAGCCTGAAGGCCGTTCTGGAGAAACAGACCACCTACCGCTTCTATTCCTCCTCCCTGCTCATCATCTATGAGGGGAAGGAGCCTGAGCTGGCCCACGTCTGGCAGAAAGCACCACGGCTTGTACCACAGCCAGCCGCTGAGATGCCCTCAGAGAAGGAGGAGGTGGTGCTGGTCAACCCAGGAGTAGGAACGGGTGTCCAGGGACCGGGTTTAGTATTGGGTCTCCAAACGGTCCAGAGACCGACCGAAGAACCCCTCCAGCTCCCCCAGGCTCTCCTACCACCACCATACTGCCCCCCCACCCCTCCACAGCCACAGCAGCCTCCCTCGGACCCTCACGACCCCCCTCGTCTTCCACCCCGCCCCTCCAGCCCCAGCATCAGTGTGGACGTCCGCATGATAGACTTTGCCCACAGCACCTTCAAAGGTTTCCGTGACGACCAGACGGTGCACGACGGGCCGGACCGAGGCTACGTGTTTGGATTGGAGAGCCTCATCAAGATCCTGGAGGGCATAAGGGAGGAGAACCTGTAGCGGTAGAACCTGGGACTGACACATAGGATGTGTCTCAAATGGTATCCCCCATTCCCTTTATAGTGCACTACTTTAGACCAGGGCCCACAGGTCTCTTTGAACAGGGCCCACTTGGCTCTTTGACCAGGGCCCCCTTGGCTCTTTGACCAGGGCCCACAGGGCTCTTTGACCAGGGCCCACAGGGCTCTTTGACCAGGGCCCACTTGGCTCTTTGACCAGGGCCCACAGGGCTCTTTGACCAGGGCCCACTTGGCTCTTTGACCAGGGCCCACAGGGCTCTTTGACCAGGGCCCACAGGGCTCGGGTCAAAATAAGTGCACTATGTAGGGAATAGGGTGCCATTTGGGACGCATCGATGGCCATCTTTCAGGAGAAGAGAACCTGTAGCTGTAACCTGACACATCTTCATCCTGCGTCTTCAGATCTCTCCACCCTCCTCATCCTCCTCCTCTCCCTAAGTGCTACTACCCTGTCCTTCATGATTATATTTCGACAAAGAAAGAAAAGCTCAGAATTAATATGAAACGAGAAGAACCTGAGTGATGGAGTGGAAGGCTACTGTCTTGACTGTAAAGGTTAAAGGTCATGACCGTAAAGGTTATAGGTCGTGACCGTAGGCTGTAAAGGTCACTCTGACTGTTGTGCTCCTTCTAGGGTTGACTCATGAGAAACGTACAGGGAGCATCTACAGTCCTGTTATATCCTCTCTGCTAGGGTTGACTCATGAGAAACGTACAGGGAGCATCTACAGTCCTGTTATATCCTCTCTGCTAGGGTTGACTCATGGGAAACGTACAGGGAGCATCTACAGTCCTGTTATATCCTCTCTGCTAGGGTAGACTCATGGGAAACGTACAGGGAGCATCTACAGTCCTGTTATATCCTCTCTGCTAGGGTTGACTCATGGGAAACGTACAGGGAGCATCTACAGTCCTGTTATATCCTCTCTGCTAGGGTTGACTCATGGGAAACGTACAGGGAGCATCTACAGTCCTGTTATATCCTCTCTGCTAGGGTTGACTCATGAGAAACGTGCAGGAGCATCTACAGTCCTGTTATATCCTCTCTGCTAGGGTTGACTCATGAGAAACGTACAGGGAGCATCTACAGTCCTGTTATATCCTCTCTGCTAGGGTTGACTCATGAGAAACGTACAGGGAGCATCTACAGTCCTGTTATATCCTCTCTGCTAGGGTTGACTCATGGGAAACGTACAGGGAGCATCTACAGTCCTGTTATATATTTGAACCCCGGTCTGCTACTCTCTCACCACCGATACACAGTGAACCCTTGGTCCTCCATTTTAACTAACACATGTAGCAGAAAGTTAGTAAGAGATTGTCCACTCTTCCTCCACCACTCTCTTCCTCTTCTGTGTCCTCCCTTTGTCCCCCAGCCTACTCACCGTGGAGTGAGAGGCAGTCATTTGGGTTAGGATGTTTCTCTGTGTAGATTGGTTGTAGAATGTTGCACTGTAGCCATAAATCATAACAGTTCATGTGGATAATTTTTTTGCCCCTCTGCTGTTAGAGATGAGAGCTTTTACTGTAAAACAAAGAAGAGCAGCTTGCTCTGGCAGGATGCAGGTCTGGTCTTTTTTTTTCAGTTGAATATCACTGATAGGTGTGTGCACACTTTCTGGTAACGTTCCCCAAATGTGTAAAGAACAGGAAGGCCCTCACACTGTTGATGCTCCACACGTTTCAATCCGACAGCAACAACGTTTTTAAGGACGTGCGTATGACCACACAACCTTTCTAACAAATACAAATAAATGTTCCCCAAATTCCCAGGTTTTATCGAGAAACCCCAGTTGGAAGGTTCCCAGAATCATGGATGGCGTAAAGCAGGAAATCCGGAATCCTTCTATCAATAGTTCTGGAAAAACCTATGGGTTTTTTGGGGGGGGGAGTTACCAGAACTTTGCAACCATACTCTGACTAAAAGCACTACTGTGCTATAGTATTTTATCTTTAAGTCAATCTATGCTCTAATTCTACACAAGCACACAAACTGACTTTTTAGACGTTGCCAGAATTATAAAACCACTTATTACTAATGCAGTCAGATTAGCTCAACATAGCAAAACTGTTGAATGACTGACTTAAGGTTTAGAGATGTATCTACTACATTCTATTCGGTTCTAGAACCAATTCTATTCGGTTCTAGAACCAATTCTATTCGGTTCTACAACCAATTCTATTCGGTTCTACAACCAATTCTATTCGGTTCTACAACCAATTCTATTCGGTTCTACAACCAATTCTATTCGGTTCTAGAACCAATTCTATTCGGTTCTAGAACCAATTCTATTCGGTTCTAGAACCAATTCTATCCGGTTCTACAACCAATTCTATTCGGTTCTACAACCAATTCTATTCGGTTCTACAACCAATTCTATTCGGTTCTACAACCAATTCTATTCGGTTCTACAACCAATTCTATTCGGTTCTACAACCAATTCTATTCGGTTCTAGAACCAATTCTATTCGGTTCTACAACCAATTCTATTCGGTTCTACAACCAATTCTATTCGGTTCTATTTGTGTTTCCATTTGTGCTCCCTTGTTTCTGGATATTGTCATTCATGGAGAAAATAGTTTCCAGTATCAGTCTCCTACACAACTATTTAAAAAAGCCAAGTCACTCTCCTCCACAACTATTTAAAAAAGCCAAGTCACTCTCCTACACAACTATTTAAAAAAGCCAAGTCACTCTCCTCCACAACTATTTAAAAAAGTTGTGTTGTCGTCTGCTGACACCGAGAGTTCCAAACTCATTCTTATTTATTGAATACATTTTTTCCCTTTATACTCTTATTAATATGGATAAAAATATGCTAATGGCATTTCCACCTAGTTGGTGAAGGAAGACCTTTCTATCAGTCTACTTGGCTTAGTAATGTGTTACTGTCCAGAAATACATTTCCACCTAGTTGATGAAGGAAGACCTTTCTATCAGTCTACTTGGCTTAGTAATGTGTTACTGTCCAGAAATACATTTCCACCTAGTTGATGAAGGAAGACCTTTCTATCAGTCTACTTGGCTTAGTAATGTGTTACTGTCCAGAAATACATTTCCACCTAGTTGATGAAGGAAGACCTTTCTATCAGTCTACTTGGCTTAGTAATGTGTTACTGTCCAGAAATACATTTCCACCTAGTTGATGAAGGAAGACCTTTCTATCAGTCTACTTGGCTTAGTAATGTGTTACTGTCCAGAAATACATTTCCACCTAGTTGATGAAGGAAGACCTTTCTATCAGTCTACTTGGCTTAGTAATGTGTTACTGTCCAGAAATACATTTCCACCTAGTTGATGAAGGAAGACCTTTCTATCAGTCTACTTGGCTTAGTAATGTGTTACTGTCCAGAAATACATTTCCACCTAGTTGGTGAAGGAAGACCTTTCTATCAGTCTACTTGGCTTAGTAATGTGTTACTGTCCAGAAATACATTTCCACCTAGTTGATGAAGGAAGACCTTTCTATCAGTCTACTTGGCTTAGTAATGTGTTACTGTCCAGAAATACATTTCCACCTAGTTGATGAAGGAAGACCTTTCTATCAGTCTACTTGGCTTAGTAATGTGTTACTGTCCAGAAATACATTTCCACCTAGTTGGTGAAGGAAGACCTTTCTATCAGTCTACTTGGCTTAGTAATGTGTTACTGTCCAGAAATACATTTCCACCTAGTTGGTGAAGGAAGACCTTTCTATCAGTCTACTTGGCTTAGTAATGTGTTACTGTCCAGAAATACATTTCCACCTAGTTGATGAAGGAAGACCTTTCTATCAGTCTACTTGGCTTAGTAATGTGTTACTGTCCAGAAATACATTTCCACCTAGTTGATGAAGGAAGACCTTTCTATCAGTCTACTTGGCTTAGTAATGTGTTACTGTCCAGAAATACATTTCCACCTAGTTGATGAAGGAAGACCTTTCTATCAGTCTACTTGGCTTAGTAATGTGTTACTGTCCAGAAATACATTTCCACCTAGTTGGTGAAGGAAGACCTTTCTATCAGTCTACTTGGCTTAGTAATGTGTTACTGTCCAGAAATACATTTCCACCTAGTTGATGAAGGAAGACCTTTCTATCAGTCTACTTGGCTTAGTAATGTGTTACTGTCCAGAAATACATTTCCACCTAGTTGATGAAGGAAGACCTTTCTATCAGTCTACTTGGCTTAGTAATGTGTTACTGTCCAGAAATACATTTCCACCTAGTTGGTGAAGGAAGACCTTTCTATCAGTCTACTTGGCTTAGTAATGTGTTACTGTCCAGAAATACATTTCCACCTAGTTGGTGAAGGAAGACCTTTCTATCAGTCTACTTGGCTTAGTAATGTGTTACTGTCCAGAAATACATTTCCACCTAGTTGATGAAGGAAGACCTTTCTATCAGTCTACTTGGCTTAGTAATGTGTTACTGTCCAGAAATACATTTCCACCTAGTTGATGAAGGAAGACTTGGCTTTCTATCAGTCCTTTCTATCAGTCTACTTGGCTTAGTAATGTGTTACTGTCCAGAAATACATTTCCACCTAGTTGATGAAGGAAGACCTTTCTATCAGTCTACTTGGCTTAGTAATGTGTTACTGTCCAGAAATACATTTCCACCTAGTTGGTGAAGGAAGACCTTTCTATCAGTCTACTTGGCTTAGTAATGTGTTACTGTCCAGAAATACATTTCCACCTAGTTGGTGAAGGAAGACCTTTCTATCAGTCTACTTGGCTTAGTAATGTGTTACTGTCCAGAAATACATTTCCAAGTGTGAAGGAAGACCTTTCTATCAGTCTACTTGAAATACTGTCCAGAAATTTTCCACCTAGTTGGTGAAGGAAGACCTTTCTATCAGTCTACTTGGCTTAGTAATGTGTTACTGTCCAGAAATACATTTCCACCTAGTTGATGAAGGAAGACCTTTCTATCAGTCTACTTGGCTTAGTAATGTGTTACTGTCCAGAAATACATTTCCACCTAGTTGATGAAGGAAGACCTTTCTATCAGTCTACTTGGCTTAGTAATGTGTTACTGTCCAGAAATACATTTCCACCTAGTTGATGAAGGAAGACCTTTCTATCAGTCTACTTGGCTTAGTAATGTGTTACTGTCCAGAAATACATTTCCACCTAGTTGATGAAGGAAGACCTTTCTATCAGTCTACTTGGCTTAGTAATGTGTTACTGTCCAGAAATACATTTCCACCTAGTTGATGAAGGAAGACCTTTCTATCAGTCTACTTGGCTTAGTAATGTGTTACTGTCCAGAAATACATTTCCACCTAGTTGGTGAAGGAAGACCTTTCTATCAGTCTACTTGGCTTAGTAATGTGTTACTGTCCAGAAATACATTGTTCAGGAGAAATGCTTTGGAGGAATAAAATAGTTTCTTCCTTCCATCTAAACCTATTTCAAGATGCCCAAAGAAATGTATTTTCAAAGCAACTTGCTAGACATGTATTACCATCTTCTAACAAAACAAAACTGAAAAAGTGTTATCTTAATTTGTTTTAACCTTTTTAAAAAAGGGGGCATTTGCCTAAAATGATGTTTCCTAAAGGAAAATGTGTTTTAGTTTGCGGCCAAACAAACCACCAGAGACGACACCTGCATCCCAAATGGCACCCTATTCCTTATAGTGTACTACTTTAGACCAGAGCCCTATTCCTTATAGTGTACTACTATAGACCAGGGCCCTATTCCCTATAGTGTACTACTTTAGACCAGAGCCCTATGGCACCCTATTCCTTATAGTGTACTACTTTAGACCAGAGCCCTATTCCTTATAGTGTACTACTTTAGACCAGGGCCCTATGGCACCCTATTCCCTATAGTGTACTACTTTAGACCAGAGCCCTATTTCCTATAGTGTACTACTTTAGACCAGAGCCCTATTCCTTATAGGGTACTACTTTAGACAAAAGCCCTATTCCTTATAGTGTACTACTTTAGACCAGGGCCCTATTCCCTATAGTGTACTACTATAGACCAGGGCCCTATTCCCTATATATTCCCTATAGTGTACTACTTTAGACCAGAGCCCTATTCCCTATAGTGTACTACTTGTATTTTTATTCATATTTATTTAACTAGGTAATTAAATTAAGAACAAATTCTTATTTACAATGATGGCCAAAACCGGACGACGCTGAGCCAATTGTGTGCCGCCCTTTGGGACTCCCAATCGCGGCCGGTTGTGATACAGCCTGGAATCGAACCAGGGTCTGTAGTGACACCTCTAGCACTGATATGCAGTACCACTCGGGAGCCCAATGGTCCCTGGTCAAAAGTAGTGCACTATATAGGGAATAGGGTGCCATTTTGAACAAAGATAATGGAACATACTAATGAAAATGTTACAAAAGATAAAAAGGAAGTCAATAAAGGGACCTGGAAGAAGAAGAAGAAGTGGGAATTCTTCCTCTGGTTGATGTTATCAGTGTTTCCATAGATCTGAGAAATTACTTGTAGAAGAAAAATATATATATATATATATATTACCCGAGAGTATCTTTTTCCTTTTGTTGTTGTTGCATGGATGGATATTTTTTTAAGAATTATAATATGACATCTTTATGACAACTTTGAATGTGAGCTATAAAACATTTATTTAAGAAAGAAATGTTTCTGTGTCGGGTTTTTTTCTGTCTCTTATTTTGTATTTCATTCTTACTGTCTAAAAACAACTGCAACATGTTTCAACTGCTAGTCTTCTTCGGGCTGCTAGAGTCTTCTTCGGGCTGCTAGAGTCTTCTTCGGGCTGCTAGAGTCTTCTTCGGGCTGCTAGAGTCTTCTTCGGGCTGCTAGAGTCTTCTTCGTCTGCTAGAGTCTTCTTCGGGCTGCTAGAGTCTTCTTCGGGCTGCTAGAGTCTTCTTCGGGCTGCTAGAGTCTTCTTCGGCTGCTAGAGTCTTCTTCGGGCTGCTAGAGTCTTCTTCGGGCTGCTAGAGTCTTCTTCGTCTGCTAGAGTCTTCTTCGGGCTGCTAGAGTCTTCTTCGGGCTGCTAGAGTCTTCTTCGTCTGCTAGAGTCTTCTTCGGGCTGCTAGAGTCTTCTTCGTCTGCTAGAGTCTTCTTCGGGCTGCTAGAGTCTTCTTCGGGCTGCTAGAGTCTTCTTCGTCTGCTAGAGTCTTCTTCGGGCTGCTAGAGTCTTCTTCGGGCTGCTAGAGTCTTCTTCGGGCTGCTAGAGTCTTCTTCGTCTGCTAGAGTCTTCTTCGGGCTGCTAGAGTCTTCTTCGTCTGCTAGAGTCTTCTTCGGGCTGCTAGAGTCTTCTTCGGGCTGCTAGAGTCTTCTTCGTCTGCTAGAGTCTTCTTCGGGCTGCTAGAGTCTTCTTCGGGCTGCTAGAGTCTTCTTCGGGCTGCTAGAGTCTTCTTCGGGCTGCTAGAGTCTTCTTCGTCTGCTAGAGTCTTCTTCGGGCTGCTAGAGTCTTCTTCGTGCTGCTAGAGTCTTCTTCGTCTGCTAGAGTCTTCTTCGGGCTGCTAGAGGCTTTACTTCCTGACTGTTGTCTTGAGATGTTGCTTCAATATATCCACATAATTGTCCATCCTCATGATGCCATCTATTTTGTGAAGTGCACCAGTCCCTCCTGCAGCAAAGCACTCCCACAACATGATGCTGCCACCCCCGTGCTTCACGGTTGGGATGGTGTTCTTCGGCTTGCAATCCTCCTCCTTTTTCCTCCAAACATAACAATGGTCATTATGGCCAAACAGTTCTATTTTTGTTTCATCAGACCAGAGGACATTTCTCCAAAAAGTACCATCTTTGTCCCCATGTGCAGTTGCAAACCGTAGTCTGGCTTTTTTATGGCGGTTTTGGAGCAGTGGCTTCTTCCTTGCTGAGCGGCCTTTCAGGTTATGTTGATATAGGACTAGTTTTACTGTGGATATAGATACTTTTGTACCTGTTTCCTCCAGCATCTTCACAAGGTCCTTTGCTGTTCTGGGATTGATTTGCACTTTTCGCACCAAAGTACATTAATCTCTAGCAGACAGAACGCGTCTCCTTCCTGAGCGGTATGACGGCTACGTGGTCCCATGGTGTTTATACTTGCTTACTATTATTTGTACAGATGAACATGGTACCTTCAGGCATTTGGAAATTGCTCCCAAGGATGAACCAGACTTGTGGAGGTCTGCAGTTTTTTTTTCTGAGCACTTGGCTGATTTCTTTTGATTTTCCCATGATGTCAAGCAAAGAGGCACTGAGTTTGAAGGTAGGCCTTGAAATACATCCACAGGTACACCTGCAATTGACTCAAATGATGTCAGTTAGCCTATCAGAAGCTTCTCAAGCCATGACATAATTTTCTGGAATTTTCCAAGCTGTTTAAGGGCATAGTCAATTTAGTGAATGTCAACCTCTGACCCACTGGAATTGTGATACAGTGAATTATAAGTGAAATAATCTGTAAACAATTGTTGGGAAAATGACTTGCATCATGCACAAAGTAGATGTCCTAACCGACTTGCCAAAACTATAGTTTGTTAACAAGAAATGTGTGGAGTGGTTGAAAAACGAGTTTTAATGACTCCAACTTAAGTGTATGTAAACTTCCGACCCTCATAATTAAATATGCCACAGGCTAATCCTTCTAGAAGTATCCTGATTAAGCAATAATACATGAGGCCATTATTTCACCAGAACATATAGTCCAGGAGGTATTAGGAAAGGTAGAGTCAGTCAGAGTGACCAGGCGGGGTTTTGTTTTGATTTCTTCTCGATAGAGCAGAAGAAGAAAGACATTATCAGGATCTGAATCGGAGAACTTCGATAAAAGCAAAGCACCAATAAAAGGTGTTATATCTGGAGTCTTGTTGGACATTGTGACTATGTGACCAAGCAGATTCCAGTAGTGGTTGGAGCACCAATAAAAGGTGTTATATCTGGAGTCTTGTTGAACATTGTGACTATGTGACCAAGCAGATTCCAGTAGTGGTTGGAGCACCAATAAAAGGTGTTATATCTGGAGTTATCTGGACATTGTGACTATGTGACCAAGCAGATTCCAATAGTGGTTGGAGCACCAATAAAAACCTTGTCAGCTCAGGGTTTCTGATCCACCTTTCAGTTATTGGCCCAACTCTCTACCCACGTGTACCCACTATTCTATTCACAGTTCTTCAAGCTCTTATAAATTGGCTGTTGATCATTTCTAGACAATCTTATTCAGGTCTTGCCATTCATTTTCAAGTAGATTTATGTCAAAACTGTAACTCGGCCACTCAGAAACATTCACTGTCTTCTTGATAAGCAACTCCAGTGTAGATTTGGCCTTGTGTTTTAGGTTACTGTCCTTTTAGGTTACTGTCCTTTTAGGTTACTGTCTTGTGTTAGGTTACTGTCCTGCTGAAAGGTGAATTCATCTAACCAGTGCCTGGTGAAAAGCAGACTGACCCAGGTTTTCCTCTAGGATTTTGCCTTTGCTTAGTTCCATTCTGTTGATTTTTTTATCCGGAAAACCTCAAACACAATTTTTAGAACGATATTACAGTATTTCAGTTTGTAATTTGGGAACGTTTTTGTTTGTTGCTGCTCTAAATTACTATGAGTCATAATACCCGTTAAACGTAGCGGTCAAATCGTTTTTCCACAATAGATGTTATATTATATAGTGGATTTAGAAACACTGCAAAATGAGGGCTGTTTCGTGTTCCCTGGTGTGAGGTTTTGATAACCGTGTAAATCTCTCTCGGACAAGGTGACTATTCATGGGGACGCCGCCACAAATACATATTTTTTTTTAATAAAGAAATGCTTCTGTGGCTGTCATACAAAACTACAAATGCTTCGTCACCATGACGATCTGGACGAGAATCTGCTGAATCGAGGCAAAGGTTAAAAAAAATCTCTAGATTTAATTTGAATTTTATTAGTAATAAATGAATTGGCTAAATTTGTTAAATGTACCTTTCTGTGAACTGTCTAACATGCATTTACATTAACACAATACATTCTTATCTTGCTCCTTGTCTATACCAGAACCAATGGGGAGGACAGCCTCACCTCTCAACTAGGGGTGGTATTTCCTCCATATTGCTGTCCTCTGGTTGGCTTGGTGGTATTTCCTCCATATTGCTGTCCTCTGGTTGGCTTGGTGGTATTTCCTCCATATTGCTGTCCTCTGGTTGGCTTGGTGGTATTTCCTCCATATTGCTGTCCTCTGGTTGGCTTGGTGGTATTTCCTCCATATTGCTGTCCTCTGGTTGGCTTGGTGGTATTTCCCCCATATTGCTGTCCTCTGGTTGGCTTGGTGGTATTTCCTCCATATTGCTGTCCTCTGGTTGGCTTGGTGGTATTTCCTCTATATTGCTGTCCTCTGGTTGGCTTGGTGGTATTTCCCCCATATTGCTGTCCTCTGGTTGGCTTGGTGGTATTTCCTCCATATTGCTGTCCCCTGGTTGGCTTGGTGGTATTTCCTCCATATTGCTGTCCTCTGGTTGGCTTGGTGGTATTTCCTCCATATTGCTGTCCTCTGGTTGGCTTGGTGGTATTTCCCCCATATTGCTGTCCTCTGGTTGGCTTGGTGGTATTTCCTCCATATTGCTGTCCTCTGGTTGGCTTGGTGGTATTTCCCCCATATTGCTGTCCTCTGGTTGGCTTGGTGGTATTTCCCCCATATTGCTGTCCTCTGGTTGGCTTGGTGGTATTTCCCCCATATTGCTGTCCTCTGGTTGGCTTGGTGGTATTTCCTCTATATTGCTGTCCTCTGGTTGGCTTGGTGGTATTTCCTCCATATTGCTGTGATCTGTCTGGTTGGCTTGGTGGTATTTCCTCCATATTGCTGTCCTCTGGTTGGCTTGGTGGTATTTCCTCCATATTGCTGTCCTCTGGTTGGCTTGGTGGTATTTCCTCCATATTGCTGTCCTCTGGTTGGCTTGGTGGTATTTCCTCCATATTGCTGTCCTCTGGTTGGCTTGGTGGTATTTCCTCCATATTGCTGTCCTCTGGTTGGCTTGGTGGTATTTCCTCCATATTGCTGTCCTCTGGTTGGCTTGGTGGTATTTCCCCCATATTGCTGTGCTCTGGTTGGCTTGGTGGTATTTCCCCCATATTGCTGTCCTCTGGTTGGCTTGGTGGTATTTCCTCCATATTGCTGTGCTCTGTCTGGTTGGCTTGGTGGTACATCCTCTATATTGCTGTGCTCTGGTTGGCTTGGTGGTGCATCCTCCATATTGCTGACTCCTTATCCCTCCTTTCAGATCTACACAAGTGTGGAAGGATTAGAGGCTAGGGGTTGTTTCTGAATATGCACTAGTAGACAGGTGGTAGGTTTCAGGCCCATACACACTGTGACCACACATTTACACATACGTCCCACAAGAGGGCGCCTCAGGACCAGCAGAAGAACAGGACTTCACATGCAGTAGGAATCCAGAGCATCAGCTTTGCCTTTTAGATCAAAATGAATACGATTCTATGGACAGCACCTGATCCTAGATCAGGTTTATGAATACATGCCCTGTTTTAACCTGATGTTATATGGACAGGACCTGATCCTAGATCAGGTTTATGAAAACATGCCCTGTTCTAACCTGTCATTGCTCAATTCGTCGGGGCATTGGACTCTACAAGGTGTCGAGCGTTCCACAGGGATGCTGGCCCATGTTGACTCCAATGCTTCCCACAGTTGTGTCCAGTTGGCTGGATGTCCTTTGGGTGGTGGACCGTTCTTCTGGAAACACACAGGAAACTGTTGAGTGTGAGAAATCCAGCAGCTTTGCAGTTCTTGACCCAAACCGGTGTGCCTGGCACCTACTACCATATCCCGTTCAAAGGCTCTTAAATATTTGGTATTGCCTATTCACCTTCTGAATGGCACACATCCATGTCTCAATTGTCTCAAGTCTTAAAAATCCTTATTTAACCTGTCTCCTCCCCTTCATCTACACTGATTGAAGTGGATTTAACAGGTAACATCAATAAGGGACCATATCTTTCACCTGGATTCACCTGGTCAGTCAATGACATGGAAAGAGCAGGTGTTCTTAATGTTTTGTCTCACTATACATACAGCATGTGAGCCAGGTCTGATTGATCTATAACTGAATATCTAGCCAAAATATGATATATGTCTGTGTGTCATCTCTGAAAGCGCTTTCTGTCCCTCATTGTTCTTGAGTAACGGGACCCCCGGTCGGGGAGTAATGGGACCCCCGGGTCGGGGAGTAACCAGGTCGGGGAGTAACGGGACCCCCCGGGTCGGGGAGTAACCAGGTCGGGGAGTAACCAGGTCGGGGAGTAACGGGACCCCCGGGTCGGGGAGTAACCAGGTCGGGGAGTAACGGGACCCCCGGGTCGGGGAGTAAAGATTACTCCAAACGTCAAGCCAAATCATCAAATGCACCTCATCTCAAACACTTTAAATATATTCTATCAATATATGTATTGAATGTATTTCCCATATCTACAGAATGTGACCCAGTGTGTGTGTCTTCTCTCTCAGGTGTGTGTGTGTCTTCTCTCTCAGGTGTGTGTATGTCTTCTCTCTCAGGTGTGTGTATGTCTTCTCTCCCAGGTGTGTGTATGTCTTCACTCCCAGGTGTGTGTGTCTTCTCTCTCAGGTGTGCGTGTCTTCTCTCCCAGGTGTGTGTGTCTTCTCTCTCAGGTGTGCGTGTCTTCTCTCTCAGGTGTGCGTGTCTTCTCTCTCAGGTGTGCGTGTCTTCTCTCTCAGGTGTGTGTGTGTCTTCTCTCTCAGGTGTGCGTGTGTCTTCTCTCTCAGGTGTGCGTGTGTCTTCTCTCTCAGGTGTGCGTGTGTCTTCTCTCTCAGGTGTGCGTGTGTCTTCTCTCTCAGGTGTGCGTGTGTCTTCTCTCTCAGGTGTGCGTGTGTCTTCTCTCTCAGGTGTGCGTGTGTCTTCTCTCTCAGGTGTGCGTGTGTCTTCTCTCTCAGGTGTGTGTGTGTCTTCTCTCTCAGGTGTGTGTATGTCTTCTCTCTCAGGTGCGTATGGAGAATGTGACGGTCCTGGGGGAGGATGTTATCGTGAACGATGAGCTCTACCTCAACGGTGCCAACGTGCTTCTTCACAAGTCAATCACCGACTATGTCTGAACCTCATCGCATCATCATGTAGTTGTACATGTCACTTGTTAAATCCACTTCAATCAGTGTAGATGAAGAGGAGACTGGTTTAAAGGAGGATTTTCAAGCCTTGAGGCAATTTGCCTTGGAGTTTTTACTGTTTTTAAATGTTTCTGGTGTCTTTATTGTCCGCTTCCCAAATAGCACCCTATCCCCTATGCAGTGCACTACTGTTGGGCCCTGGTCAAAAGTAGTGTACTATATAGGGAATATGGTGCTGTTTAGGATGCGATCTTTATGCTCTGATGCCAACCTCTTGTTCTGTTGCCAGTGGCTTTTCTCTATTGCTTCGGACCATCACTGGTCGAAACAATGGAAGACTGTTTAGATCGGATGGGTTCTGTTGAGCTGGTGTTTTAGTCCAACACTGTCTGAAACCATCACTTGCCAGCCATTCTTCATTTCCTGATCCAAAACATCTTTAAAAAGTCCTTCCTCAATTTCCTCTCATCCTGTCTCACATTTTTTGAGAAAAAGCTGAGCAGAAGATGTGAGAGCTAAATCAAGGGCAAATGTCATTTGAGATTCATCCCGTCTCCTCAACATCTTTTCAGAAGCCAATAGTGTTATGTTTGTCTCTTTTATAGATGTATCACCACCCCCAGGAGAACTAGAGTTCTGAAAGGTTGAGGGGTTAGCACAGGTTGAGATTGTAAAATAAAGGTGAGGGATTTTTTTTGTGAAGAGTTCAATCTACAGTATCCCATGTATAACTGGAGATTGACACGATCGCCATGGCGCCAAAGCAAAGCAGTGGACCAATCAATCACCGTATTGATGATACCGCTGACGTGTCCATGTCCAATCGGAGTGACCACTTTGTTGTACAATTTTGGTTGAAGTTTTCTATAAACAATGCAACTTTTTCATGACTTTGTTGTGATATGATCTATATCAATAATATCATAAGCATTTGGTCTCAAAAGTATCGCTCAAACATTTAAAATCAATTTTTAAAAAATCTGCCGTACCTTCTTTGAGGCCGTGTCTTATCTCTGGAAAGTTCTCTGAATGAATGGGTCATCCTGTGTACGACAATATACTTGTAGTAGAACAATTGTGTGGCTTTGTATGCAACGTGGGGCTCAGTCACAGATGTTTGAAAAAACACAACGTTGGAATGAGGTTATAATAATGTATCATTACTAGAGTTTGTGTGCATGACTGTCTCGACCAGGCAACCTGTAATTTAACTTCAGTGTATGTGGTGTGTGTGTGTGTGTGTGTGTGTGTGTGCTGGTGTGGTGTGTGTGTGTGTGTGCTGGTGTGGCCCAACAATCTAAACTGCTGAGCATTGGTTTGGGTCTGTATTCCTGTTCACCCACTTCTATAAAAAGGCAAAAATAAAGCTGTTTGGTTTAAACGCACAGGAAACATCTCCCTAAGAGCAAGAGATCACAACTATTAAGGTGTCCCAATTAAGCACCCTAGTCTCTACGTTAGGAGCCTATGGGCTGTGGTCAAAGTAGTGCACTGTGTAGGGAGGGGGGGGGGGGCAGGGTGCCTCTTGGGACGGGTACTATGTGTGACTAGCGCATTCCTGGGGCCTGATATTGCGTCCTCACTCACCAGTGAGGTCATGTCTCTATCTGTTCCAGACAATGGGTGTTCCCAATTTGTAGGAAAGAGAGAGGGGGGGAAAAAAGAGAGAAAAAAAGTGGGAGGAGGAGGGGAAAATACCACTGGAATTCTATTGGTTGTAGGGTGTTTTACTTTGCTGTGATTGGGTTGGCACCAGTGTTCCAGGGAATCCCAGTGGCCAGTCATTGAAGCCTTCTTTGTGAGACTGGTGTGCAGCAGAAAAGCGTAGTGGAGTTCACCACAGTTCTCTGAAGAGAGCAGAGCTATCCAACACACCTTCAGATAGGCTCCATTTCTCTTTGGACCTGTATCTCAGCCCTACAACTTGAGAACTATGGATTTGACCTCTGGAGTGGAGAAGGTGAGTGGAACACACATGTAAATGTTTTCGTCATCAACAACAACAACAACAACAACAAAAAATAAGTGTTTAGAAAAAATATTATGATAATTGTAGCAGCAACCACAAAATCTATGCATAATCTTCCATATTTCCTGTCGCGGTTTCCACTGCTGTTCTGTACTAGTCTGTTTTTGTGTGGAACGGTGGTGATAGGGTTTCTTATAGGAATGCAAAAATCCTCCAAAACCCTTTTTTTTATAAACATCAGTTCATCTCCCTATACACAGAGCATTTGGAAATTATTCAGACCCCTTCCCCACATTTTGTTACGTTACAGCCTTATATTTCTTTCCCCCTCATCAGTCTACACACACTACCCCGTAATGACAAAGCGAAAACACAGAAATACCTTTTATTTATTCAGACCCTTTGCTATGAGACTTGAAATTGAGCTCAGGTGCGTCCTGTTGCCATTGATCATCCTTGAGATGTTTCTACAACTTGATTGGATGAGATGTTTCTACAACTTGATTGGATGAGATGTTTCTACAACTTGATTGGATGAGATGTTTCTACAACTTGATTGGATGAGATGTTTCTACAACTTGATTGGAGTCCATCTGTGGTACATTATATTGATTGGACATGATTTGGTAAGGTGCAGACACCTGTATATATAAGGTCCCACAGCATGTCAGAGCAAAGGCCACGGTGAAGCATGGTGGTGGCAGCAGCATTATGTTGTGGGGATGTTTTTCAGTGTCAGGGACTCGGAGACTAGTCAGAATGGAGGGAAAGATGAACGGAGCAAAGTAAGAGAGATCCTTGATGAAAACCTGCTCCAGAGGGCTCAGGACCTCAGACTAGGGTGAAGGTTCACCTTCCAACAGGACAACGACCCTAAGCACACAGCCAAGACAACGCAGGAGTGGCTTCGAGACAAGTCTCTGAATGTCCAGCCAGAGCCCGGACTTACACCCCATCGAACATGTCTGGAGAGACCTGAAAATAGCTGTGCAGCGACGCTCCCCATCCAACCTGACAGAGCTTGAGAGGACCTGCAGAGAAGAATGGCACTCCCCAAATCCTCAAATACAGGTGTGCCAAGCTTGTAGCGTCATACCCAAGAAGAGTTGAGGCTGTAATCACTGCCAAAGTAGTGAGTAAAGGGTCTGAATACTGTTAATTCCGTTATTTTATTAATTTGCTAAACTGTATGAACTTGTCTTTTTTTCTGTCATTACTGGATGTTGTGTGTCGATTGATGAAGGGGGAGAAACTATTTAATCCACTTTTAGAATAAGGCTGTAACTTAACAAATTGTGTAAGTCATGGGGTCTGAGTACTTTCCGTGCATTTTGTTTTGACCAGACCTCTATGGGTCATTTCAGACACAGCTTATCTTTAATGGAAGGCTAAAAGAAAGTGTGCTACTTTTTGACTGGCCACGGTATGCGTTGAACGGTGACGTCGTAGTCTGATATTGGAACAGCGGGAATGGACACATGAATACATGAACACACGATAACATATGCACTATATACACATGGATTTAGTACTGTATATATGTGGTGGAGTAAAGGCCTGAGGTCACACCGTGTGGTGGAGTAAAGGCCTGAGGTCACACCGTGTGGTGGGGTAAAGGCCTGAGGTCACACCGTGTGGTGGGGTAAAGGCCTGAGGTCACACCGTGTGGTGGGGTAAAGGCCTGAGGTCACACCGTGTGGTGGGGTAAAGGCCTGAGGTCACACCGTGTGGTGGGGTAAAGGCCTGAGGTCACACCGTGTGGTGGGGTAAAGGCCTGAGGTCACACCGTGTGGTGGGGTAAAGGCCTGAGGTCACACCGTGTGGTGGGGTAAAGGCCTGAGGTCACACCGTGTGGTGGGGTAAAGGCCTGAGGTCACACCGTGTGGTGGGGTAAAGGCCTGAGGTCACACCGTGTGGTGGGGTAAAGGCCTGAGGTCACACCGTGTGGTGGGGTAAAGGCCTGAGGTCACACCGTGTGGTGGGGTAAAGGCCTGAGGTCACACCGTGTGGTGGGGTAAAGGCCTGAGGTCACACCGTGTGGTGGGGTAAAGGCCTGAGGTCACACCGTGTGGTGGAGTAAAGGCCTGAGGTCACACCGTGTGGTGGAGTAAAGGCCTGAGGTCACACCGTGTGGTGGAGTAAAGGCCTGAGGTCACACCGTGTGGTGGAGTAAAGGCCTGAGGTCACACCGTGTGGTGGAGTAAAGGCCTGAGGTCACACCGTGTGGTGGGTAAAGGCCTGAGGTCACACCGTGTGGTGGAGTAAAGGCCTGAGGTCACACCGTGTGGTGGAGTAAAGGCCTGAGGTCACACCGTGTGGTGGAGTAAAGGCCTGAGGTCACACCGTGTGTTGTGAAATCTGTGAATGTAATGTTTTTAAAATGGTATAAACTGCCTTAATTTACCTGGACCCTAAAGGAAGAGCAATGGGGATCTCATAATAAATACACATATTGAAGGCAGTGTCCTCTAACAAAGACTTTCCACTGGCTGCGGTGTTGAAAGGTCTGTCCTCTAACCTGTCTATGTTGAGCTGCTTTAGACCGTTTGAAATACCAAAACTAAGCCACGACCTTTCTATTTCATCTCTGACCGTCCCTATGGATTTATCCTGAATTCACACATTGTTGTGCTGCAGATGATGCCATTCAAAGAATACCTCCCTGTCGGAGGTGCCCTACTGTTGACTAGAGCCCTATGGGTCCTGGGTAAAGAAGTAGTGTGCTAGATAGGGAATAGGGTGCCTTTTTTGGGATGGCGTCTAGGTCTAGTCTGTCTCTGTCACAGCTATTCCTCCTGTCACACTAGACGGAACACATCGTTTCAACAGGACGTTAAAATACTTATCCACATTTCAACAACAACCCCAACCGTGTTCTTGTACTTCCACAATGTTGTCATATTGACGAGGGACACATTTGAACAAACTCTGGAAACGGTTCTGAACCCCCACGCTGAACTCCTCGACTCCACAATAGGGAATGAACGGTTCATGAAAGACCCTCAGTGTTTCAGAAACGAAGTGTTCCACAGTCCAATCAATAAACTGAGTTTTTTTTTGCTGAACAGGAAGCTAGAATAAATACAATGTTACTACAAAAAAGAACAGTGTGGTATTTTATTCATCTACAATCGTCTCTCTATAGTTGATTGGATGTGTCAGCGTGTGCTTACTGGACACTAGAGAGGCCCTTGGAGCTGACCCACTTCAGTTTAGATGTGGCCTCCTCCATCCAAGTCTTTCCTATGAGTTATTAGGCCCCTCAGTCCCCTGGCTCTGGCTGAGTTCCTAACTTCATACTTGACGTGTTTAGAATGACAGAGCTGTTACAACATGACAGCCCTTGTCCTTTACAACGAAACATAGATCCTCCACACTTGCTGTTGCCTTGCTCACTCTTCCCGTCTGACTAAAGCAACATTGGTTTTTAAGGCAGCTTTACCATTTTTCTTTTTTTCACACCCTAATGTGGTTGCAATGAAAGTCTATTTAGTTTATTATTTTTTTTCATAGCAACACTATTTACGGAGAAATATGTAGCCAAACATCTCATTATTTGCGCAGAAATATGTAGCTAGCATATCTCACTATTTATGGACCAATATGTAGCTAGCATATCTCACTCGTTATGTGTTACTCCAAGCATAAAGACTGACCGGGTTATTGTGGCTCTATAAATAACGCTTTTTTTTTCTGGTTTGAGAGAACCTGCAGCTTGTGTGTGTGTGAGATCGTCTAAGTTGTGTGTGTGTGTGTGAGAGATCGTCTAAGTTGTGTGTGTGTGTGTGTGTGTGTGTGTGAGATCGTCTAAGTTGTGTGTGTGAGATCGTCTAAGTTGTGTATGTGTGTGTGAGATCGTCTAAGTTGTGTGTGTGTGTGTGAGATCGTCTAAGTTGTCTGTGTGTGTGTGAGATCGTCTAAGTTGTGTGTGTGTGTGTGAGATCGTCTAAGTTGTGTGTGTGTGTGTGTGAGATCGTCTAAGTTGTGTGTGTGTGTGTGAGATCGTCTAAGTTGTGTGTGTGTGTGTGAGATCGTCTAAGTTGTGTGTGTGTGTGTGAGATCGTCTAAGTTGTGTGTGTGTGAGATCGTCTAAGTTGTGTGTGTGTGAGATCGTCTAAGTTGTGTGTGTGTGTGTGTGTGAGATCGTCTAAGTTGTGTGTGTGTGTGTGAGATCGTCTAAGTTGTGTGTGTGTGTGTGAGATCGTCTAAGTTGTGTGTGTGTGTGTGAGATCGTCTAAATTGTGTGTGCGCCACCTCTGAACAACATTGTCATTCAGACAGTTGTTTACTTTGGCGGTCTCATTAGTGCATAACAGACTCCGAAGTGGCTGCCTCACCCTGCCTGCGTTGACACCTATTTACCCTGACCGACGGCCATCAGAGCTGTGGATTAGAAAAGGGATTTGATACCATGGTTGCCCTCCTAGTTTGTTTTGTTGCTCTCCTCTCTCTCTAATGCATAACCTTTTCAACAGACACCTTTCAGAACAGAAGCACTGCTTGGGGTTGGCACCCCTATGATCTCTGGCCAAAAGTAGTGCCCTATATAGGGATTAGGGTGGTAGTCCTGGTCTAAAGTAGTGCACTATATAGGGATTAGGGTGCCAGCCCTGGTCTAATGTAGTGCACTATATAGGGATTAGGGTGGCAGCCCTGGTCTAAAGTAGTGCCCTATATAGGGATTAGGGTGGCATTTTTTGTACGGGCCCTCTGTCCTGTGTGTCCTTCGAGTCCCCTGCCTCTGTCGCGTCTCTTCTCTGTATTCCTGTGACGGACAGCGTGATCGATGATGGTGCTTTGTACATAAAGCAGAGCTGGCTTTGGCAGTCCACTCTGTAACATCATGGATTATAAATAGACCGGGAGGGGAGGAAGGGGTCAGGCGCTCGATGCTCTACTCATTGGTCCCTCGCTGCTCTACTCATTGGTCCCTCGCTGCTCTACTCATTGGTCCCTCGCTGCTCTACTCATTGGTCCCTCGCTGCTCTACTCATTGGTCCCTCGATGCTCTACTCATTGGTCCCTCGATGCTCTACTCATTGGTCCCTCGCTGCTCTACTCATTGGTCCCTCGCTGCTCTACTCATTGGCCCCTCTACGCTCTACTCATTGGCCCCTCGCTGCTCTACTCATTGGTCCCTCGCTGCTCTACTCATTGGTCCCTCGCTGCTCTACTCATTGGTCCCTCGCTGCTCTACTCATTGGTCCCTCGCTGCTCTACTCATTGGTCCTCGCTGCTCTACTCATTGGTATCTCGCTGCTCTACTCATTGGTATCTCGCTGCTCTACTCATTGGTATCTCGCTGCTCTACTCATTGGTCCCTCGCCGCTCTACTCATTGGTCCCTCGCCGCTCTACTCATTGGTCCTCGCCGCTCTACTCATTGGTCCCTCGACGCTCTACTCATTGGTCCCTCGACGCTCTACTCATTGGTCCCTCGACGCTCTACTCATTGGTCCCTCGACGCTCTACTCATTGGTCCCTCGACGCTCTACTCATTGGTCCCTCGACGCTCTACTCATTGGTCCCTCGACGCTCTACTCATTGGTCCCTCGACGCTCTACTCATTGGTCCCTCGACGCTCTACTCATTGGTCCCTCGACGCTCTACTCATTGGTCCCTCGACGCTCTACTCATTGGTCCCTCGACGCTCTACTCATTGGCCCCTCGACGCTCTACTCATTGGCCCCTCGACGCTCTACTCATTGGCCCCTCGACGCTCTACTCATTGGCCCCTCGACGCTCTACTCATTGGCCCCTCGACGCTCTACTCATTGGCCCCTCGCCGCTCTACTCATTGGTCCCTCGCCGCTCTACTCATTGGTATCTCGCCGCTCTACTCATTGGTATCTCGCTGCTCTACTCATTGGTATCTCGCTGCTCTACTCATTGGTCCCTCGCCGCTCTACTCATTGGTCCCTCGCCGCTCTACTCATTGGTCCCTCGACGCTCTACTCATTGGTCCCTCGACGCTCTACTCATTGGTCCCTCGACGCTCTACTCATTGGTCCCTCGCCGCTCTACTCATTGGTCCCTCGACGCTCTACTCATTGGTCCCTCGACGCTCTACTCATTGGCCCCTCGACGCTCTACTCATTGGCCCCTCGACGCTCTACTCATTGGACCCTCGACGCTCTACTCATTGGTCCCTCGACGCTCTACTCATTGGTCCCTCGACGCTCTACTCATTGGTCCCTCGACGCTCTACTCATTGGTCCCTCGACGCTCTACTCATTGGTCCCTCGACGCTCTACTCATTGGTCCCTCGACGCTCTACTCATTGGTCCCTCGACGCTCTACTCATTGGTCCCTCGACGCTCTACTCATTGGTCCCTCGACGCTCTACTCATTGGTCCCTCTTCAGAAAAGCGTCTCGGAGTAGGAGTGCTGATCTTGGATTAGTTTTTTACCTTTTAGATCTCAATGAATAAGAATACAATGGCTAGTGAAAGTATTCCCCCTCCCCCTTTGGCGTTTTTCCTATTTTGTTGCCTTACAACCTGGAATTTAAAAAAAAAAAAAAAAAAAAAAATTTGGGGGTATCATTTGATTTACTCAACATGCCTACCACTTTGAAGATGCTAAATATTTTTCTTGTGAAACAAACTAGAAAATAAGACAAAACAGAACTTGAACGTGCTTTAACTATTCACCCTACTTTGTAGAGCCACCTCTCACAGCTGCAAGTCTCTTGGTTTGTCTCTATAAGCTTGGCACATCTAGCCACTGGGATTTTTTTTCCTCCCATTCTTCAAAGCAAAACTGTTCCAGCTCCATCAAGTTGGATGGAGTCTATTGGTGTACAGCAATCTTTAAGTCATACCACAGATTCTCAATTGGATTGAGGTCTGTGCTTTGACTAGGCCATTCCAAGACATTTAAATGTTTCTTTGTCTTTGTTGCCTCTGATTAATGCCCTTCTTGCCTGGTCTGAGTTTTTGTGGGAGGCCCTCTCTTGGCAGGTCCATAAGTTTTGGTGGGCGGCCCTCTCTTGGCTGGTCTGTGAGTTTTGGTGGGCGGCCCTCTCTTGGCAGGTCAGTGAGTTTTGGTGGGCGGCCCTCTCTTGGCAGGTCAGTGAGTTTTGGTGGGCGGCCCTCTCTTGGCAGGTCAGTGAGTTTTGGTGGGCGGCCCTCTCTTGGCAGGTCAGTGAGTTTTGGTGGGCGGCCCTCTCTTGGCAGGTCAGTGAGTTTTGGTGGGCGGCCCTCTCTTGCCTGGTCCATAAGTGTTGGTGGGCGGCCCTCTCTTGCCTGGTCCATAAGTGTTGGTGGGCGGCCCTCTCTTGCCTGGTCCATAAGTGTTGGTGGGCGGCCCTCTCTTGCCTGGTCCATAAGTGTTGGTGGGCGGCCCTCTCTTGCCTGGTCCATAAGTGTTGGTGGGCGGCCCTCTCTTGCCTGGTCCATAAGTGTTGGTGGGCGGCCCTCTCTTGCCTGGTCCATAAGTGTTGGTGGGCGGCCCTCTCTTGGCAGGTTTGTTGTGGCGCCATATTCTTTACAGTTTTTTTTATAAAGGATTTAATGGAGCTCTGTGGGATGTTCAAAGTTTTTCGGATGTGATTTTATAACCCAACCCTGATCTGTACTTCTACACAACTTTGTCCCTGACCTGTTTGGAGAGCTCCTTGGTCTTCCTGGTGTCACTTGCTTAGTGGTGTTGCAGACTCTGGGGCCGTTCAGAACCGGTGTGTTTTTATATTTCTATATATTACTGAGATCATGTGACACTTAAATTGCACACAGGTGGACTTTATTTAACTAAATATGTGACTTCTGAAGGTAATTGGTTGCACCAGATCTTATTTAGGGGCTTCATAGCAGAGGGGGTGAAAACATACACACACCACTTCAGTTTTTTTTAAAGTTTTTTTTTAGATTTCTCTGATTTTTGAATTATTTTTCTTTCGTTTCACTCCACCAATTTGGACTATTTGTGTATGCCAATGACATGAAATCCATTCAAATTACAGGCTGTAAGGGGGAAAATGCCAAGGTGGGTGAATACTCTTGCAAGGCAATGTATATCTGGGGGGGGGGGTGATTCTAGATCAGTACGCTTTGTGAATAAGGGCCATAGTCTCTCAGAACAAGGAACCCCCCCCACCCACCCATCAGGCTCTGTCCAACAGATCCCAAGTTAAAATAAACATCTTCAAGTCTATTCTAAGCGGTTCATTCATGAGCTTGTTGTTTAGACTGAGTTGAAGCATTTAAGGAAGAGTTGGCTTATAGTCCGACCACACTACAGAATTATACTGGAGGAACACGCGTTCCGACCACACTACAGAATTATACTGGAGGAACACGCGTTCCGACCACACTACAGAATTATACTGGAGGAACACGCGTTCCGACCACACTAAAGAATTATACTGGAGGAACACGCGTTCCGACCACACTACAGAATTATACTGGAGGAACACGCGTTCCGACCACACTACAGAATTATACTGGAGGAACACGCGTTCCGACCACACTACAGAATTATACTGGAGGAACACGCGTTCCGACCACACTACAGAATTATACTGGAGGAACACGCGTTCGACCACACTACAGAATTATACTGGAGGAACACGCGTTCCGACCACACTACAGAATTATACTGGAGGAACACGCGTTCCGACCACACTACAGAATTATACTGGAGGAACACGCGTTCCGACCACACTACAGAATTATACTGGAGGAACACGCGTTCCGACCACACTACAGAATTATACTGGAGGAACACGCGTTCCGACCACACTACAGAATTATACTGGAGGAACACGCGTTCGACCACACTAAAGAATTATACTGGAGGAACACGCGTTCCGACCACACTACAGAATTATACTGGAGGAACACGCGTTCCGACCACACTACAGAATTATACTGGAGGAACACGCGTTCCGACCACACTACAGAATTATACTGGAGGAACACGCGTTCCGACCACACTACAGAATTATACTGGAGGAACACGCGTTCCGACCACACTACAGAATTATACTGGAGGAACACGCGTTCCGACCACACTACAGAATTATACTGGAGGAACACGCGTTCCGACCACACTACAGAATTATACTGGGGGAACACGCGTTCCGACCACACGGTGGAGGAACACGCGTTAGACCACACACTACATTATACTGGGGGAACACGGCACCACACTACAGAATTATACTGGAGGAACACGCGTTCCGACCACACTACAGAATTATACTGGGGGAACACGCGTTCAGACACGCGGTGTGTTAGCAATAAGGCACCTCGGGGAGTTAGCAATAAGGCACCTCGGGGAGTTAGCAATAAGGCACCTCGGGGAGTTAGCACGCTGCTGCAGGAGACGCAGGACAGGGCTGCTTCATCAACGGGATCGTCCCTGTACAAACTGCACGCAGATTAACACACACACAGATTCACACACAGATTCACACACACACACAGATACACACACACAGATACACACACACAGATTAACACACACAGATTCACACACAGATTCACACACACACACACAGATACACACACACACACACACAGATTCACACACACACACACACACAGATTCACAGATACACACACACACACACAGATTCACACACACACACACACACACAGATTCACACAAACACACACACACACAGATTCACACACACACACACACACACACACACAGATTCACACACACACACAGATTCACACACACACACACACACACACAGATTCACACACACACACACACACACACAGATTCTCACACACACACACACACACAGACACTCACACACACACACACACACACACACAGATTCTCACACACACACACACACACACACACAGATTCTCACACACACACACAGATTCTCACACACACACACACACACAGATTCTCACACACACACACACACACAGATTCTCACACACACACACACACACACAGATTCTCACACACACACACACACACACAGATTCTCACACACACACACACACACAGATTCACACACACACACAGATTCACACACACACACACAGATTCACACACACACACACAGATTCACACACACACACACACAGATTCACACACACAGATTCTCACACACACACACAGTTTGCGGGAAGCTTTCTTTTTTTCCTCAATGCTTTCAGGTTACATATAATTGTGTCAACAGTCATGATTTTTTTTTATTTTTCCCCAGTCTCAATGACATCATTCTAGTCGAGCGTTTCAGCGCTCGTATCTGTAATCCGTGACATCACTCTGCTCAACCTAATGTTTTAGGAGTCTAAAATGGTGGCTGTAAAATATATATATTTTTTAAACATTTTTTTGTGTTTTTTTTTGTTTACTACATGATCCCATATGTGTTATTTCATAGTTTTGACGTCTTCACTATTATTCTGTGTGTGTACGGCCCTGTGAGTGTGTGTGTGTACGGCCCTGTGAGTGTGTGTGTACGGCCCTGTGAGTGTGTGTGTGTACGGCCCTGTGAGTGTGTGTGTGTACGGCCCTGTGAGTGTGTGTACGGCCCTGTGTGTGTGTGTGTACGGCCCTGTGAGTGTGTGTGTGTGTGTACGGCCCTGTGAGTGTGTGTGTACGGCCCTGTGAGTGTGTGTGTACGGCCCTGTGTGTGTGTGTGTACGGCCCTGTGAGTGTGTGTGTACGGCCCTGTGAGTGTGTGTGTGTACGGCCCTGTGAGTGTGTGTGTGTGTACGGCCCTGTGTGTGTGTGTGTACGGCCCTGTGAGTGTGTGTGTGTACGGTGAGTGTGTGTGTGTACCCCTGTGAGTGTGTGTGTGTGTACGGCCCTGTGAGTGTGTGTACGGCCCTGTGAGTGTGTGTGTGTGTGTGTACGGTGAGTGTGTGTGTACAGCCCTGTGAGTGTGTGTGTGTACGGCCCTGTGTGTGTGTGTGTGTGTGTGTGTACGGCCCTGTGAGTGTGTGTGTGTGTACGGCCCTGTGAGTGTGTGTGTGTACGGCCCTGTGAGTGAGTGTGTGTGTGTGTGTGTGTGTTTGGTACGGCCCTGTGAGTGTGTGTGTACGGCCCTGTGAGTGTGTGTGTGTACGGCCCCTGTGAGTGTGTGTGTACGTGTGTGTGTGTACGGCCCTGTGAGTGTGTGTGTACGGCCCTGTGAGTGAGTGTGTGTGTGTGTACGGCCCTGTGAGTGTGTGTGTGTACGGCCCTGTGAGTGTGTGTGTGTACGGCCCTGTGAGTGTGTGTGTGTGCCCTGTGAGTGTGTGTGTGTGTGGCCCTGTGAGTGTGTGTGTACGTGTGAGTGTGTACGGCCCTGTGAGTGTGTGTGTGTGTGTACGGCCCTGTGAGTGTGTGTGTGACGGCCCTGAGTGTGTGTGTGTAGTGTGTGTGTGTACGGCCCTGTGAGTGTGTGTGTGTGTACGGCCCTGTGAGTGTGTGTGTGTGTACGGCCCTGTGAGTGTGTGTGTGTACGGCCCTGTGAGTGTGTGTGTGTGTACGGCCCTGTGAGTGTGTGTGTGTGTACGGCCCTGTGAGTGTGTGTGTGTACGGCCCTGTGAGTGTGTGTGTGTGTACGGCCCTGTGAGTGTGTGTGTGTGTGTACGGCCCTGTGAGTGTGTGTGTACGGCCCTGTGAGTGTGTGTGTACGGCCCTGTGAGTGTGTGTGTGTACGGCCCTGTGAGTGTGTGTGTGTACGGCCCTGTGAGTGTGTGTGTGTACGGCCCTGTGAGTGTGTGTGTGTGTACGGCCCTGTGAGTGTGTGTGTGTGTACGGCCCTGTGAGTGTGTGTGTGTACCCCTGTGAGTGTGTGTGTGTATGTGAGTGTGTGTGTGTACGGCCCTGTGTGTGTGTGTACGGCCCTGTGAGTGTGTGTGTGTACGGCCCTGTGAGTGTGTGTGTGTACGGCCCTGTGAGTGTGTGTGTACGGCCCTGTGAGTGTGTGTGTGTACGGCCCTGTGAGTGTGTGTGTGTACGGCCCTGTGAGTGTGTGTGTGGCCCTGTGAGTGTGTGTGTGTACGGCCCTGTGAGTGTGTGTGTGTACGGCCCTGTGAGTGTGTGTGTGTACGGCCCTGTGAGTGTGTGTGTGTACGGCCCTGTGAGTGTGTGTGTACGGCCCTGTGAGTGTGTGTGTGTACGGCCCTGTGAGTGTGTGTGTGTGTACGGCCCTGTGAGTGTGTGTACTGTGAGTGTGTTATATATGATCTGCCAATGGTATTAAACAACATGTGTGTCCATGTATACTGATGATTCAACCGTAAAGATGGGGAGAGGTCTGTCTGTAATAAAGAGATGGGGAGAGGTCTGTCAGTAATAAAGAGATGGGGAGAGGTCTGTCTGTAATAAAGAGATGAGGAGAGGTCTGTCTGTAATAAAGAGATGAGGAGAGGTCTGTCTGTAATATAGAGCTGGGGAGAGGTCTGTCTGTAATATAGAGATGGGGAGAGGTCTGTCTGTAATAAAGAGATGGGGAGAGGTCTGTCTGTAATAAAGAGATGGGGAGAGGTCTGTCTGTAATAAAGAGATGGGGAGAGGTCTGTCTGTAATAAAGAGATGGGGAGAGGTCTGTCTGTAATAAAGAGATGGGTAGAGGTCTGTCTGTAATATAGAGATGGGTCTGTCTGTAGAGAGATCTGTCTGTAATATAGAGATGGGGGGAGAGGTCTGTCTGTAATATAGAGATGGGGAGAGGTCTGTCTGTAATAAAGAGATGGGGAGAGGTCTGTCTGTAATATGGGGAGAGATCTGTCTGTAATATAGAGATGGGGAGAGGTCTGTCTGTAATATAGAGATGGGGAGAGGTCTGTCTGTAATAAAGAGATGGGGAGAGGTCTGTCTGTAATAAAGAGAGGTCTGTCTGGAGAGGTCTGTCTGTAATAAAGAGATGGGGAGAGGTCTGTCTGTAATAAAGAGATGGGGAGAGGTCTGTCTGTAATAAAGAGATGGGGAGAGGTCTGTCTGTAATAAAGAGATGGGGGAGAGGTCTGTCTGTAATAAAGAGATGGGGAGAGGTCCGTAATAAAGAGATGCTCTGCATTCCACAAAGCAAGTTCCTGCAGTCTCTAGTTTTATCTTGATAATTGTCAGGTTGTGTGTTGCAAGGAAAGACCTAGTGATACTGCAGCTGGCCCAGAACAGAGCGGCACGTTTTGGCTCTTCATTGTAAACAGAGGGCTGTACATCAAGGAAATGTCCATTATTATACAGAGCCATGAATGCATGGAACTCTCATCTTTATATAGCTCAAATAAACATTAAACCTGTTTGTTTTTTAAAACAACAGATAAAGCAAAACGTGTGTGTGTGTGTGTGTGTGTGTGTGTGTGTGTGTGTGACATGAGGCTGATAGAGGCTGATAGAGGCGCGCGCACACACACACTACATGTTACTGTTTTTAAACGAATGTAAAGTATTTTTGTGCAAAGTATATTTTGTGACCCCAGTAAGACGAGCTGTTGGCTTTTATTTATTTTTATTTAATAAACAACAGCACAGAGTTACACATGGAGTAAACAAACCTACAGTCAAGGCTAATGAGGATCCTAATGAATCGCGTCACACAGGGATGTTTATGAGTTGAGGCTACGAAGCTTTCAAAGGGCTCCGAGGCTCAAGTCGGTGTCCACTGAGTGTTTCCCTCCCTGGATTACTTGTCTAATCATTTGTCCCCCTTCTCTCTGTCTGTCTCCTCTCTCTCCCCAGATGTGGTCAGCGGCTGTAGTAGGGAAGGGTGCAACGTGTCTGTCATGTAAAGGGATCTGCTCTGGATTCCTCCCCCATTCCTGGAGGTAATTTATCCCCAACGTTAACACACACACAAGCAGTGGTGTAAAGCAGAATCCTACGTTTTCCTAGTTCCCTTTAGTTCTCCCCTAACGGTTCTGGAATGTTTTGCTCCATTTGCCTCGACTGCCTCGCTGCCACCAATGGCCATAATGGAGTGTTTTTGTTTCAAGTTATTTATATAGTGGAAGATGACTGGTCCTGAAATATTGGCCTTTTACCAAATGGCACCCTTTCCTTAGACTACTTCTGACCAGAGCCCCACCAAGGGAGGTGGTGCAAATGGTGAGGCCCCCCCCCAGGCCCCCCCCCAAGGTGCCGGGCAAATGGTGGTGCCGCCCCCAGGCCCCCCCAAGGTGCCGGGCAAACGGTGGTGCCGCCCCCCCCCCAAGAGGCCGGGCAAACGGTGGTGCCGCCCCCAGGGCCACCCCCAAGGGGCCGGGCAAACGGTGGTGCATTATATAGGCAACGGGGCTATTTGGCACTCAGCCACTGACTAATCGATGATATACACACCGTTCTAAAACTGACCAGGATCCACTGCTCCCATTCAACTCTTCCTAAGAAGTATTTTATGTGTTTATTTTTTTTTTTTTTTTAGCTTTGGGACTAAACTACTTTTGATAGTTGTTCAGCTGAACCAAGCCAAAAATAGATTTTGTTTTTATTGCTGTGGATATGGAGAGGTACTTCCTGTAGATCTTTTAGTTGGAAAACTTGAAGGATGAGTCCAGAATGCTTCTAATATCCCATAACTCTTTGCATGAATGAGGAAAATTCTAGACATGAATCAGTTTATTTTCCAAAGCTTGTGAATATGACTCGTTCTACCCTATGTCTCCAACCTAGGCCGGGGTACTGAAATCCTACCCTATGTCTCCAACCTAGGCCGGGGTACTGAAATCCTACCCTATGTCTCCAACCTAGGCCGGGGTACTGAAATCCTACCCTATGTCTCCAACCTAGGCCGGGGTACTGAAATCCTGGTGTCCCAGGTCTAAATCAGTCCCTGACTAGAGAGGAATCGCCCACCTGGTGTCCCAGGTCTAAATCAGTCCCTGACTAGAGAGGAATCGCCCACCTGGTGTCCCAGGTCTAAATCAGTCCCTGACTAGAGAGGAATCGCCCACCTGGTGTCCCAGGTATAAATCAGTCCCTGACTAGAGAGGAATCGCACACCTGGTGTCCCAGGTATAAATCAGTCCCTGACTAGAGGAATCGCACACCTGGTGTCCCAGGTCTAAATCAGTCCCTGACTAGAGGAACAAAAAAACAGATACATTGGAGGGATCAAGTAGATCTATAGGTCGCTGGTTCTGATCGAAGGACCAATCAGAACAGAGCACACACCCATCCATCAAAGAGTGGAAGTGTTTTGTACAAGAATGTATGTTAGCTATTTTGTATCACCTGTTCTGCCCTGTTCTACTCTGCCCTGTTCTACTCTGCCGTGTTCTGTTCTACTCTGCCATCTCTTTCCCTGTTCGATTCTGCTGTGTTCTGTTCTACTCTGCCCTGTTCTGTTCTACTCTGCCCTGTTCTGTTCTACTCTGCCCTGTTCTACTCTGCCCTGCCCTACTCTGCCCTGCCCTGTTCTGTTCTACTCTGCCCTGTTCTACTCTGCCCTGCCCTACTCTGCCCTGCCCTGTTCTGTTCTACTCTGCCCTGTTCTACTGTGCCGTGTTCTGTTCTACTCTGCCGTCTCTTGCCCTGTTCTATTCTGCCGTGTTCTGTTCTACTCTGCCGTCTCTTGCCCTGTTCTACTCTGCCCTGTTCTGTTCTACTCTGCCCTGTTCTACTCTGCCCTGCCCTACTCTGCCCTGCCCTGTTCTGTTCTACTCTGCCCTGTTCTACTCTGCCCTGCCCTACTCTGCCCTGCCCTGTTCTGTTCTACTCTGCCCTGTTCTACTCTGCCGTGTTCTGTTCTACTCTGCCATCTCTTGCCCTGTTCTATTCTGCCGTGTTCTGTTCTACTCTGCCCTGTTCTACTCTGCCCTGTTCTGTTCTACTCTGCCTTGTCCTACTCTGCCCTGTTCTGTTCTACTCTGCCCTGTTCTACTCTGCCGTGTTCTGTTCTACTCTACCGTCTCTTGCCCTGTTCTACTCTGCCGTGTTCTGTTCTACTCTGCCGTGTTCTGTTCTACTCTGCCGTGTTCTGTTCTACTCTGCCGTGTTCTGTTCTACTCTGCCGTGTTCTGTTCTACTCTGCCGTGTTCTGTTCTACTCTGCCCTGTTCTACTCTGCCGTGTTCTACTCTGCCGTGTTCTACTCTGCCGTGTTCTACTCTGCCGTGTTCTACTCTGCCGTGTTCTGTTCTACTCTGCCCTGTTCTGTTCTACTCTGCCCTGTTCTGTTCTACTCTGCCCTGTTTTACTCTGCCCTGTTTTGTTCTACTCTGCCCTGTTCTACTCTGCCGTGTTCTACTCTGCCGTGTTCTGTTCTACTCTGTTGTATTCTACTCTGCCCTGATCGGTTCAGCCCCCCCCATCAGGAAAGCATGCAGGGTGTCCAGACCCTGGAGGATGTCTTTACCTTTTCATATGACCTATTCTCTGCCTCCAGAAAAGCCTGTACCCAGTGTGGCTGCGGTGTGGAAGACCACGGTCACCGCTCAGACCTGGAGGACGATCACAAGATGGGTCGTCTCCTCGCCAACTCCAAATACGTCCACCTGACAGTCAAGGTGCTCTTTTGATTTGATGCTTTTTCAACATTTTGAAAACCACAATTCAGGTGGATTCACTGCATTTTATATCTTCAAGGAGATTAAAGTTGTTCTGCATCCCTGGTAAAAGATGTCAATGGGACTTGACATGTTATTTTATTGGATAGAATAGAGCAGGTCTGGGCAATTCCAGTCCTCTGGGGGGGGGGGCTGATTGGTATCACCCCCCCCATCCCTAGCAAACACACCTGATTTTTTAACTATTTGCATTTTTAACTAAGGAACACGATTAGTTGGTTATTGGAGTTCGGTGTGTTTGCGTGGAACCCAGCTACAACAGGATGTGTATTCTGGAGCCATCAGTTTAGACCCTCTGACCACCCGAAGGCCATAAATCCATTTCCATTTCCGTTGTGTAACAGGTGAAGGGCATCCGAGTGTACAAACGTAACCGTATGATCATCACCAACCCTGTGGTGTCCAGGAAGGACCCCACCTTCAACACCATCACCTACGACTGGGCACCGCCAGGACTCACACAGAAACTGGTGAGGAGGGAGGGGGGAGGGAGGGAAGGAAGGACACCATCACCTACGACTGGGCACCGCCAGGACTCACACAGAAACTGGTGAGGAGGGAGGGGGAGGGAGGGAAGGAAGGACACCATCACCTACGACTGGGCACCGCCAGGACTCACACAGAAACTGGTGAGGGGGGAGGGAAGGAAGGACACCATCACCTACGACTGGGCACCGCCAGGACTCACACAGAAACTGGTGAGGAGGGAGGGGGAGGGAGGGAAGGAAGGACACCATCACCTACGACTGGGCACCGCCAGGACTCACACAGAAACTGGTGAGGAGGGAGGGAGGGAGGGAGACCACTTTACCTGTTGGATTGAGTTAGTAAAAGTGCGTAGTTATACTGCATTGAATTTAAATTCCATGGTGGAGGACAGAAGCCTGTCCCAAGCCTGTCCCATTCTGGCGCTCGGGAAGGAAAGAGGAAACTGAAGCCAGAGCAGCTGAAATTAAATCATAATTTCACGTCCCCCTGAGAGAGTGGAGGGAGGGGGGGGGGTTCACCCTGACACACAGTGGGCACACTTCCTGCATGTCAGCCGACGGAAGAACCACAAGGTTTATTTCCAGACCTTTATGTCTTTCTGTCCTGCTAACGCGCTCCTCTCTGCTCTGACACGAGGCCTCAAGGGTCCCTGTGGACAAAAGGCCTGGTCGGACCTGGTCCAGCTCCTACATTTTTAAAGAGCTCCATTAAAGATATGCTCTCTTCCAGAATAGGTCCTGACTGTAACAGCAGTGAGCCTCAGCCAGAGGCAGCATTGAGGTGTGATGTTGTAGAGGTCAACACTGTTCCAGGCTTGGCATTTCCCACCTTTAGTCAGTCAGAGCTGATGGTCCGTCCACAGCCACCATCACCACAGAGCCGTATGTTTAGATTTCGGCTCTTTTTAGTTTTCTTCTTATTCTAGATATTTAGTTACGTAGCATGTTTGTTTTTCTGCTTATGCTACGTACCTGAATAAGAAGAGAACACGTAACTAAATATCTAGCATGTTTGTTTTCTTCTTATTCTAGATATTTGGGTACATAGCATGTTTCTATTCTAGATATTCAGGTACATAGCATGTTTCTATTCTAGATATTCGGGTACATAGCATGTTTCTATTCTAGATATTCAGGTACATAGCATGTTTCTATTCTAGATATTTGGGTACATAGCATGTTTCTATTCTAGATATTCAGGTACATAGCATGTTTCTATTCTAGATATTCGGGTACATAGCATGTTTCTATTCTAGATATTCAGGTACATAGCATGTTTCTATTCTAGATATTCAGGTACATAGCATGTTTCTATTCTAGATATTCAGGTACATAGCATGTTTCTATTCTAGATATTCAGGTACATAGCATGTTTCTATTCTAGATATTCAGGTACATAGCATGTTTCTATTCTAGATATTCGGGTACATAGCATGTTTCTATTCTAGATATTTGGGTACATAGCATGTTTCTATTCTAGATATTTGGGTACATAGCATGTTTCTATTCTAGATATTCGGGTACATAGCATGTTTCTATTCTAGATATTCGGGTACATAGCATGTTTCTATTCTAGATATTCAGGTACATAGCATGTTTCTATTCTAGATATTCAGGTACATAGCATGTTTCTATTCTAGATATTCAGGTACATAGCATGTTTCTATTCTAGATATTCAGGTACATAGCATGTTTCTATTCTAGATATTCAGGTACATAGCATGTTTCTATTCTAGATATTCAGGTACATCATTTTACATTTAAGTCATTTAGCAGACGCTCTTATCCAGAGCGACTTACAAATTGGTGCATTCACCTTATGACCTCCAGTGGAACAGTAGTGCATCTAAATCTTTTCAGGGGGAGGGGGGGTGAGAGGGATTACTTTATCCTATCCTAGGTATTCCTTAAAGAGGTGGGGTTTAGCATGTTTCTATTCTAGATATTTGGGTACATAGCATGTTTCTATTCTAGATATTCGGGTACGTAGCATGTTTTTTATATTCTCCATGTAATGTTAATGGGGAGCTCAGTGGTGGATAAAGTACCCTGTTATATACACCATAAACTCAAGTATTTGATCAGTTAAGTTGGCTGATGTTGATCAACATTTCTCTGGCTAACTAACGGAGAATTTAATCTAGCTAGCAAGATGCCTAACAATTCTGACCTCAAACTTTCCAAATGCCAGTTGTTTTTCGGTTACAGCTCATGAAGTATAATTCATCCCCTTCTCACCCCCGGTCGCCGTGGTCAGGCATCTCACCTACCTCTCCGTTATCGTTCAGGGGACGCAGTTGCTGTAATTGACAAGCTGTCTTTCCAGAGCGAGCCCTGATGCTGTAACTAGCACATCGGTTGTTTCTTCTCTCTTCAGTCTGATTGGCTGAGCCTTGGATACAGCCAGTAGTGATCCAAACGCATCACTCGTTCGCTTACAGCCAAAGCCCCCCCCCCACCTTCTCATGGGATCTACGCGGATGACCAAGATCACCTATTTTAAAAAAAATTTAAATGGCGAATGTCACCGAAAGGTGACTAGTTCGCTTCCCTGACAGATACCCTTACAAAAACTACTTAAGTAAAAAAATACTTTGAAGTACTAAATGTAAGTACTTTATACCACTGGGGAAGCTAACATGGCTGCTATAGAATGTTGTAGTGTCATGTTAATGTAGAAACCTTAATGTTCCATCTGTAGAATGGGCTCTGCATCACCTAGTCTGACCTACACAACAGAAAACTACATCGGATTGAGAGTTTCATTTCATCTGTAATATGATCTCCGTCTTTGCTATGCATTTTTGTTTCTGACACTGTACAGCTGATGTATATTTCTGTTAGTGGTACAGTGAATATTAGTGGTCTCTCTATAAGAATACCTCAGTTGATGCAGCGAGGAACAGGATCCAGCCTGCCTGCTAAAGCCTGCGCGTGTGTGTGTGTGGGCCTCTCTCCTGCCTGTCTCCCTCATGCTCTTAAAGCCAGGGCCGGCCTTCCAGGAATCCTTCATCAGGACACACTAATGACAGGCATGAGTGGTGAGCTTTACCCCAGGATTGTAGAGTGGTGGAATGGTGAGTGGTGAGCTTTACCCCAGGATTGTAGAGTGTGAGGCAGACAGAGAGTGGTGAGCAGAGCTTACCCATTAAAGAGCGCTGTAGCCCACCCTATCCATCCTAGATGTGCTTACAAAGAAAACCTCAGTCACATTGGGTTTTCTGACAGACGTTTACTATTTACAGAGGCTGTTAGGAATGTGTTTGACATCTGTTATTAGCGGAGAGATGAAGGATGATTGGCTGTTTTGAGAGACTAGCTAGATACGTTTGTTAGAGATGGAGAGATGAGGAATAGAGTGGTGTGCCAGGACACAGAGTGCTGACAGAAGAGAAGCAGGGTTGTCCTAGGTCACAGCTGTGGTTTGGTAGGCCCAATAGTCGTGGTGGTTGGCTTGATTAGGGAGGTAGGGATGGAAGGCTCTGCTAGCGAGGCAACATTGTGTTGACAGCAGCCTGAAGGCTGAAGGGGAGAGTGATGGTCCCCCAACTCTCTCACAGCACTGTGAGGGTTAGCTGATTGGCCAGCACTGTGGAACCGCTCTGGAATGTGTGTGTGTTCCTCCCCCAATAAATAAAAATGTCTGCCAAGAGGTTTTATTTGTCTTAACGCTAGTTAAACTGCTCTTAAAGTGGTGGTGTTAAACATCACCATAAAGGCTGCTCTGTTAATAACAACGAGTCAGTGTTGCAGCGTGGGTAATGCGGTCTGCTGCGGTGTGGGTGTGTATGGGGCAGCACAGGGAGATGGGCCTCGGAGAACTACAGTATGAATGGACCTCTCTGTGCTCTGTTCCCTAACAGGGACCCTGTCGATTAGAGCAGTGGTTCCCAACTAGGGGTAATGGGGACCCCTGGGGGCACTTGGTCTAGCCACAGGGGGTAAAATGCACACGAAGGGGGGTAGTAGTAATCTAGGCAGAGCAAAATTCAGTTGAGAGCGAAATTCATTTGGAGGTATAGGAACTGATTTTAAAGGTTAGGAACCACTGAACTAGAGGTTGTGTTTCTCCACTACCGGGAATAGAGGAACACGCCGCGGTTGTCTCCATATGGCCCTGGTCTAAAGTTGTTCACTACCTAGGGAATAGGGTGCTGTTTAGGTGCCGCCGTAGGGTGTAGCGCAGTTTCTTTTTTTAAAAGGCTTTTCTCATGTTAAAGGAAACCAATCTCCGGTCCCAAAGCCACTTATAGCTGCTGCTGACTACAGTCCTTATTTTTAACAAACAGAACCAATCAAAGATGAAACTGTACCGTTTAGCTGAAGCTAAACACTCAAGTATTTTACCCAGCTCCTAAAAGTAACACACATACTTGTCTGGACATGTTAGATTTGGGTCTATTGTTGCCGGTGCAACTCAAAATTAGGAAGGTGTTTCAACTAATGTTTAGAGTAAGAAGAGAGACCGAGACACAGGTAGGGACTCAGTGTATATCTTGTAAAGCGACGGGAGGGGGAGGGTGGGGGGGGATTTGTTCATTTGAATTTCATGATTTTGTTTTATTATTTAAACGTGGAACGTGAATTGCGTCATTCAAGTCAGGAGTGTGAATTAATGGAGCCCCTCAGAGCGAGTTGATATGAGCGAGGGGGTGGTTTAGGATTTACGGCCTCTCTCTCTCTCTCTCTCTCTCTCTTCTTAATCCCTCTTTCTGTCCTCTCTCCGTCCCTACCTGTGTCTGTCTCTCTCTTCTTACTCCCTCTCTCTGTCCCTACTTCTTATTCTTACTCCCTCTTTTGGTGTTCTCTCCTCTCTCTCTGTCTCTCTCTCTGTCCCTACCTGTGTCTCTCTCTCTCTCTCTCTCTCTCTTCTTACTCCCTCTCTCTGTCCCTACCTGTGTCTCTCTCTCTCTCTCTCTCTCTTTCCAGGCCATGCTGTATATGGAGTTGCTCCCAGAAGAAAAGCGTCCTGTAGCAGGGACTGAGGGAGCAATGTACCGACGCAGGCAGCTGATGAGACAGCTGCCTGTCTACGACCAGGACCCCTCCCAGTGCCACGGGCCACTACCAGAGGATCAGGTTAGATTTTCATTTGATTCACTTCTTGTCCAAATAAATAAATCCTCTATTTTGGGATTTGTCCACGTTTGATAGTGTGCTCCATCTCTTCAGTTAGGTTCTTAGTTTCAAACCTCACACCTGTAACAGACACGATTTGATATGAAGAACCTTTTTTAAAGAGCGCAGACCCATTTCTTTTAACATACATTTGACATGAATTGTTGTATAATTAATAAATATGAAGCTTCACTAGCAGTAATGAACATTACATTCATTAAATCATAGTTGAGGATGGAATATACACACTTATTTCCCATCTTTGGTCTTGATCCTTCCACCAGCTCCAGGCCATGTCTGTCTTTATGAAGCGCTACAAAGAGGAGGCTCTAGGAGTAGGGGAGGTGGCGCTGCCTGGGGAGGGAGGCGCTAACCCTCCGCCCGTCGTCAAAGGAGAAAAGCCGAAGGACGGAACTGGGAATGGGCAGGCCACCAATGTCCAGCCAGACCCTGTTGATACTCCTGCCACCAATGGGACTGACTGCTGTAAAAGTGAATATGTAAGTCTCATTGTACAGCCAGACCCTGTTGATACTCCTACCACCAATGGGACTGACTGCTGTAAAAGTGAATATGTAAGTCTCATTGTCCAGCCAGACCCTGTTGATACTCCTACCACCAATGGGACTGACTGCTGTAAAAGTGAATATGTAAGTCATTGTAATATGCAAGGTTTGCTTTAGCCTGACGTGTCAGATGGGCGGGTTTTGCAGTTTTTGGGAGTAACTATTCGATTGGTTCCATTAAGCCAGGCATGCTCAATCAAGCACAGATTAAGTATTTGAAATGATTTGTAATAGTACTTGAACCCAGGTCTGTTTTGACCCCGTCTATCACCTATCCTCAGGCTCTGCCTGCTCTGAAGAGGTGGACTCCACTCCAACCCTTTCAAGCCTTAGGCTACTTTACGTTTCTCTTTCATTACTTCATTCCTTACTTTTATCTCAGCACCCCTGGACTCTGAAGGAGAGATGTTTTCCTACAAGAATACTTTTTTAATTATTTTTTTTATTTGAATTTACAGAAAATTAATATCTTTGTTTTGGCATTCATATTACAAATGCTTAGTTCTCTTCCCGTTTTAATTATGTTGAACCATAAAGTTGACATATATATATATATATATATATATATGAGTTAAGATTAGATTGGTTGCTGTGGGTGAAAATCCAGCACTTTAAAGAAGAGGACATTAGAAACATACGTATACACAGTATATTATATACAGTTGAAGTCGGAAGTTTACATACACCTTAGCCAAATACATTTAAACTCAGTTTTTTACAATTCCTGACATTTAATCCTAGTAAAAAAATCCCTGTTTTAGGTCAGTTAGGATCACCACTTTATTTTAAGAATGTGAAATGTCAGAATAATAGTAGAGAATGATTTCAGTTTTCTTTCATCACATTCCTAGTGGGTCAGAAGTTTACATACACTCAATTAGTATTTGGTAACATTGCCTTTAAATTGTTTAACTTGGTTCAAACCTTTTGTGTAGCCTTCCACAAGCTTCCCACAATAAGTTGGGTGAATTTAGGCCCATTCCTCCTGACAGAGCTGGTGTAACTGAGTCAGGTTTGTAGGCCACCTTGCTCGCACACGCGTTTTCAGTTCGGCCCACAAATCTTCTATGGGATTGAGGCCAGGGCTTTGTGATGGCCACTCCAATACCTTGACTTTGTTGTCCTTAAGCCATTTTGCCACAACTTTGGAAGTATGCTTTGGGTCATTGTCCATTTGGAAGACCCTTTTGCGACCAAGCTTTAACTTCCTGACTAATGTCTTGAGATGTTGCTTCAATATTGCTTCAATATATCCACATAATTTTCCAACCTTATGATGCCATCTATGTTGTGAAGTGCACCAGTCCCTCCTGCAGCAAAGCACCCCCACAACATGATGCTGCCACCCCCGTGCTTCACGGTTGGGATGGTGTTCTTCGGCTTGCAAGCCCTCCCCCTTTTTCCTCCAAACATAATGATGGTCATTATGGCCAAACAGTTCTATTTTTGTTTCATCAGACCACAGGACATTTCTCAAAGTACGATCTTTGTCTCCATATGTAGTTGCAAACCGTAGTCTGGCTTTTTTCTGGAAGTTTGAGCAGTGGTTTCTTCCTTGCTGAGCAGCCTTTCAGGTTATGTTGATATAGGACTCATTTTAATGTGGATATAGATAATTTTGTACCTGTTTCCTCCAGCATCTTCACAAAGTCCTTTGCTGCTGTTCTGGGATTGATTTGCACTTTTCGCACCAAAGTACATTCATCTCTAGGAGACAGAACGCGTCTCCTTCCTGAGCAGTATGATGGCTGCATGGTCCCATGGTGTTTATACTTGCGTACTATTGTTTGTACAGATGAACGTGGTACCTTCAGCCCTTTGGAAATTGCTCCCAAGGATGAACCAGACTTGTGGAGGTCTACATTTTTTTTCTTTCTGAGGTCTTGGCTGATTTCTTTTCATTTTCCCATGATGTCAAGCCTTGAAATACATCCACAGGTACACCTCCATTTGACTCACATGATGTAAATTAGCCAATCAGAAACTTCTAAAGCCATGACATAATATTCGGGAATTTTCCAAGCTGTTTAAAGGCACAGTCAACTTAGTGTATGTAAACTTCTGACCCACTGGAATTGTGATACAGTGAAATAATCTGTCTGTAAACAATTGTTGGAAAAATGACTTGTGTCGTGCACAAAGTAGATGTCCTCACCGAATTGCCAAAACTATAGATTGTTAACAAGAAATTTGTGGAGTGGTTGAAAAACGAGTTTTAATGACTCCAACCTAATTATGTAAACTATCGACTTCAACTGTTTGTATTTAACTCCAGGTAATGTAGATGTAGTGTGTTTTTCTCCTGACTGGTATGAACGAGACATTTTCCCTCTTCAGATTCTGTTGCTGCACACACAGCAGCTAGTAGTTTCCTATTGGGTAGATAGTGGGGCGGCAGCGTAGCCTAGTGGTTAGAGCGTTGGACTAGTAACCGGAAGGTTGCGAGTTCAAACCCCCGAGCTGCAAGGTACAAATCTGTCGTTCTGCCCCTGAACAGGCAGTTAACCGACTGTTCCCAGGCCGTCATTGAAAATAAGAATGTGTTCTTAACTGACTTGCCTGGTTAAATAAAGGTAAAATAAAAAAATTAAATAGTAAGGCGAAGTGGGGGGAAAACGGTGCCTGGGGTATATGACAGATATATTTATTAGTCACATTGAAGACCTTATATTGAAATGCTTTCTTACAAGCCAATGCAGTTAAAAAAAAATATGAATAAGAAATAAAAAGTAGTTAAAGAGCAGCAGTAAAATCACGAGACTATATACAGGATATATATAGGATAGTTAAATGTGGAGGCTATATACAGGGTATTACGGTACAGAGTCAATGTCAATGTGGAGGCTATATACAGGGAGGTACCGGTACAGAGTCAATGTGGAGGCTATATACAGGGGGGTACCGGTACAGAGTCAATGTGGAGGCTATATACAGGAGGTACCGGTACAGAGTCGATGTGGAGGCTATATACAGGAGGTACCGGTACAGAGTCAATGTGGAGGCTATATACAGGGTATTACGGTACAGAGTCAATGTGGAGGCTATATACAGGGGGTACCGGTACAGAGTCAATGTGGAGGCTATATACAGGGGGGTATCAGTACAGAGTCAATGTGGAGGCTATATACAGGGAGGTACCGGTACAGAGTCGATGTGGAGGCTATATACAGGGGGGTACCGGTACAGAGTCAATGTGGAGGCTATATACAGGAGGTACCGGTACAGAGTCGATGTGGAGGCTATATACAGGGGATACCGGTACAGAGTCAATGTGGAGGCTATATACAGGGGGGTACCGGTACAGAGTCAATGTGGAGGCTATATACAGGGTGTTACGGTACAGAGTCAATGTGGAGGCTATATACAGGGGGTACCGGTACAGAGTCAATGTGGAGGCTATATACAGGGGGTACCGGTACAGAGTCAATGTGGAGGCTATATACAGGGGGTACCGGTACAGAGTCAATGTGGAGGCTATATACAGGGGGTACCGGTACAGAGTCAATGTGGAGGCTATATACAGGGTATTACGGTACAGAGTCAATGTGGAGGCTATATACAGGGGGTACCAGTACAGAGTCAATGTGGAGGCTATATACAGGGGGTACCAGTACAGAGTCAATGTGGAGGCTATATACAGGGAGGTACCAGTACAGAGTCAATGTGGAGGCTATATAGTCAATGTCAATCAATGTGGAGGATATTACGGTACAGAGTCAATGTGGAGGCTATATACAGGGTGTTACGGTACAGAGTCAATGTGGAGGCTATATACAGGGGGTACCGGTACAGAGTCAATGTGGAGGCTATATACAGGGGGTATCAGTACAGAGTCAATGTGGAGGCTATATACAGGGAGGTACCAGTACAGAGTCAATGTGGAGGCTATATACAGGATATTACGGTACAGAGTCAATGTGGAGGCTATATACAGGGGGTACCGGTACAGAGTCAATGTGGAGGCTATATACAGGGGGTACCGGTACAGAGTCAATGTGGAGGCTATATACAGGGGGTACCGGTACAGAGTCAATGTGGAGGCTATATACAGGGGGTACCGGTACAGAGTCAATGTGGAGGCTATATACAGGGGGGTACCGGTACAGAGTCAATGTGGAGGCTATATACAGGGGGTACCGGTACAGAGTCAATGTGGAGGCTATATACAGGGGGTACCGGTACAGAGTCAATGTGGAGGCTATATACAGGATATATATATATATATATATATATAGCCTCCACATTGACTCTGTACTGCTCAAAAAAATAAAGGACATAAATATTACTAGAAAATATTCCTATTCATGAAATCACAAGTGAAATACACGTCTCAAAAAAATAAAGGGAACACTTAAACAACACAATGTAACTCCAAGTCAATCACACTTCTGTGAAATCAAACTGTCCACTTAGGAAGCAACACTGACAATACATTTCACAGGCTGTTGTGCAAATGGAATAGACAACAGGTGGACATTATAGGCAATTAGCAAGGCACCCACAATAAAGGAGTGGTTCTGCAGGTGGTGACCACAGACCACTTCTCAGTTCCTATGCTTCCTGGCTGATGTTTTGGTCACTTTTGAATGCTGGTGGGGCTTTCACTCTAGTGGTAGCATGAGACGGAGTCTACAACCCACACAAGTGGCTCAGGTAGTGCAGCTCATCCAGGATGGCACATCAATGCGAGCTGTGGCAAGAAGGTTTGCTGTGTCTGTCACTGTAGTGTCCAGATCATGTAGGCACTACCAGGAGACAGGCCAGTACATCGGGAGACGTGGAGGAGGCCGTAGGAGGGCAACAACCCAGCAGCAGGAACGCTACCTCTGCCTTTGTGCAAGGAGGAGCAGGAGGAGCACTGCCAGAGCCCTGCAAAATGACCTCCAACAGGCCACAAATGTGCATGTGTCTGCTCAAACGGTCAGAAACAGATTCCATGAGGGTGGTATGAGGGCCCGATGTCCACAGGTGGGGGTTGTGCTTACAGCCCAACACCGTGCAGGATGTGGCCCTGGGTTCCTCCTAATGCAAGACAATGCTAGACCTCATGTGGCTGGAGTGTGTCAGCAGTTCCTGCAAGAGGAAGGCATTGATGCTATGGACTGGCCCGCCCGTTCCCCAGACCTGAATCCAATTGAGCACATCTGGGACATGTCTCGCTCCATCCACCAACGCAGACTGAGTTGCACCACAGACTGTCCAGGAGTTGGCTCATCAGGAGCATGCCCAGGCATTGTAGGGAGGTCATACACACTACTGAGCCTCATTTTGACTTGTTTTAAGGACATTACATCAACGTTGGATCAGCCTGTAGTGTGGTTTTCCACTTTAATTTTGAGTGTGATTCCAAATCCAGACCTCCATGGGTTGATAAATTTGATTTCCATTGATACTTTTTGTGATTTTGTTGTCAGCACATTCAACTATGTAAAGAAAAAAGTATTTAATAAGAATATTTCATTCATTCAGATCTAGGATGTTATTTTAGTGTTCCCTTTATTTTTTTGAGCAGTGTATAACAAAACAGAAATACAAAAACATAGAAAATAGAACATAGAATGCCCACCCAAATCACACCCTGACCAAACCAAACTAGAGACATAAAAAGGCTCTCTCAGGTTAGGGCATGACAAGTGCACTAGGGTGGGATTTGGGACTAATTTAATGTCTACCAATATGTTCTAGAGCTCATTCATTCAGATCTAGGATGTTATTTTAGTGTTCCCTTTATTTTTGGGGATATATATATATATCCCCATCCATATCTTGTCAATTATTTCGGTTAATTTTGTATTGTGAACAATCATTTTGGTAACAGGTATATACAGCAAATGTATGCAAGTAGTTCACATCTGAGACAGTCATGAGACACGCTGTCTTCTAGCGTTGTTGTCAGATGAAAACATCTGATCTCCAAAACAGTGACGGCAGTGACGATGGGAAAAG